>NC_063060.1:43071442-43671442 GCF_018812025.1 Megalobrama amblycephala | reverse complement strand
ATTACTTTTCAGACAGTAATTTAAAAAGTATTTTAAATACAACATTGATGGTGTAATTTGTAATAAGTAATTAATTATTTTTAACGCAACCTTTTTAAAACGTTTCCCCTTACTGTTTCCATGGCGACGCATCGTCCTTGTCCCGTCACACACCGCAGCCATAATAACACTGTATGAAAGATGTATCGCTTTTATTTCGTTTCTCCTTTTTTATTCAAAATATTCACAAGCTTGCTTACCATGTCATCAACTATCTGATATTCCAATTCTCAAATATGTGTAAGTGCGTGTTTTGTTGTTTAAAAACCTTTAAATGATCTTGATCTATAACGCGAGATGGGCGCCGCCATCTTAGTTTGCGCAACTGTTCAGAGAGCCCTGTCAGTTGGATTTACTGCACGTGAATATATCAGTTTCTCCCGAAATACATGTAAGTAGCCGGTGATCTGGGAGAAAAATAGAGTAAACTTTATACTTACACTATCTGACCAAATTTCCTCCAGTTTGTCGTGCCCCACTTGTCATGTCTCTATTCCCCACCACCTCACACTTTGAAAAACGCTGCTCTACAGTAACTGAAATGATTATTGACCCATGATCAAACTGTCTTAGTCAAATATTTAAAGCTTGATGTCACAATTTAATTGTGTTTTCAATTTCCTGTTTAATTGTATTTCTTCACATTGTTGTGGCTCTGTGTGACGCTGAGAAACAAAACTGCTCTGACTCAAATAACTGAGAAAAAAATCATCATCAGCTACAGCAACATTACCATTAAAAATAATGTAATATTTTAAATAAATGGCAGTGGTTATCCTGCAGTAGAGCAGCAATCTGATTCACTCGTGTGTCTCCTAGTTCATGTTCACTCAGATTCAGCCCTCTCAGGAGTAACAGGTTTTTACCCACAACTCTCTCCACATACTGACAGGCTTCATCTGCTGCAGCACTCAAAAACCTGCAGAAGAGTCAATTCAGTTCTCAACTAAATGTCTGTTGCGTTTGCTGAACAAATAAATATACAAATACTTGAAGTCTAATAGAGATTTTTTTAAAAAGAAACTATTGCAACACTCAGTCCTAATAAAGCAAATTTATAAGAAAACGCCCCACAGAGCAGAAGGGCAAAAGCTCACTAGATCATGATTTTCAGTATGGATACAGAGTGTGAAATTAAGGCCTCAAGACCTTTCTGGCTTTTAGGCTAGAGTCTCATAAGCCTTGTTCAGACCGTCAGTCCAAATCCGATTTTTGCGCATATCTGATTGAAATCCGCGTGGCGGCTACACAATGGTGTCATGTTGTAAATAAGACAACATCTGTATTACAAACCCCTCCATCCTGCGGTTGTTGTTGTTGTTTTTGGCATATGCTTACCAACCCAAAATTATTGCCATATACAGTTGTGGCCAGAATTATTAGCCCCCTTCATAAATATGATCAAAGATGACTCTAAAATAAATCTGGATTGTTTATCCTTTTGATCTTTAATTCATAAAATTAGCCAAAATCTAACCTTTCATTGAAGGAAAATAATTGAAAGTGGGGGGGGAATAACATTAAGAAATAAATGTTTTTCTTCAAAACACGTTGCCCACAATTATTAGCACCCCTAGAGTTTTTTATGAGTAAAATATCTCTGAAGTATATTCCCATTCATATTTACATTTTTTTAGCTCACCGGGGTGATCATGAACATGAAATTGTCCAGCCATGACTTCCTGTTCCACAGGAGTATAAACATGAGGAAACACAAATGCCAAATTCCCATAATCATTCATCACAATGAGAAAAAACAAAGAATATAGTTCTGATGTGTAGCAAATGATTGTCAAGCTTCACAAAATAGAAAGTGGCTGTAAGAAAATAGCTGAAGCATTTAAAATCCCCATTTCCACTATCAGGGCAATAATTGAGAAGTTCCAATCAACTAAAGATGTTACAAATCTGACTGAAAGAGGACGTGTGTCTAAATCATCCTAATGTGAAGTGAGGAGGAATGTTTAAGTGGCCAAAGACTCTCCAAGGATCACAGCTGGAGAATTACAGAGATTAGTTGAGTCTTGAATCTCAGAAAGCCTAAAAAAAGGATCAAACAGCACCTACATCCCCACAAGTTGTTCAGGAGGGTTTCAAGAAAAATCCTCTGCTCTCATCCAGAAACTATCTCCAGCATATTCAGTTGTCAGACACGACTGGAACTTCAAACGGGACCGGCTTCTATGGTCAGATGAAACTAAAACAAGAGCTTCTTGGCAGCAAACCCACCAGATGGTTTTGGTGCACACATGGATAAAAAGTACCCCATGCCCACGGATAAATATACTGCTGGATCTTTAATGTTGTGGGCCTATTTTTGTGCTGGAGGTCCTGGACAACTTGTTCAGATATATCGTATCATGGATTCTATCAAATACCAACAGATAAAAAATCAAAACCTGACCACTTCTGCTAGAAATCTTATAATGGGCTGTGGTTGGATCATCCGTCGGGACAATGATCCAAAACAAAATCAAAACCAGCACAAAAATGTGTCACTGAGCACAAAATTAAGCTTCTGACATGGCCATCCCAGTCCCCTGACCTGAACCTAAAGAGAATGAGTGGAGTGAACTGAAGAGAAGAAGCACCAACATGGAGCTGGGAATCTGAAGGATCTAGAGAGATTCTGCATGAAGGAATGGTCTCTGATCTCTTCTCGGGTGTTCTCCAAACTCATCAAGCATTATAGGTGAAGACTCAGAGCTGTTCTCTTGGCAAAAGGAGGTTGCAAAAAGTATTGAATAAAAGGGTGCTAATAATTGTGGGCAACGTGTTTTGGAGAAAAACATTTATTTCATAATGTTATTCCCCCCCCACTTTCAATTATTTTCCTTCAATGAAAGGATAGATTTTTGCTAATTTTATAAATTAAAGATCAAAAGGATAAACAATGCAGATTTATTTTTAGAGTCATCTTTGATCATATTTATGAAGGGGGCTAATAATTCTGGCCACAACTGTAAACCATTGTGGGTATTCCAGAAAACGAAAGGACACACAAATCAGATCTGAAAAGTTGTGAAATACAATGTGGCCATCAGTAATTTTAGATCGGATTCCAATCGGATACACAATCGGATTTGGACTGACAGTCTGAACATAGCCATAGACCTGCTGTGGAGAGATACAGTGAATCTGGGCTTGAAGGAAAACAATTTGACTGATTTTCTAGAATTTTTAATGAGAAGTGTGCACAAAAACAAAATTGTGCATGTTAATTGTCAAGGTATACCATACTCCAGAATAGCACATATACTGACCCATAATATCTACTTGACCTGTAGCTTGTACCACAACTAAACTGTGTTGATGGTTATCATCATCATGTCAGAACCTGCAACATCTGATCTGATCTTGATAATTTTGATGCAACAAATTGTCCAGCTTATTGTATAACACATATTATATTTGTTATGAATATTTAGCCTGCATATAACTAATTTTGTTAATTATTTCATCCCGTCTCACCTCAGTGTCTTCAGTTGACAGTTTGGATCCTGTAGTAAATCACTGAGCTCCTTCACTCCTGATTGTCCAGGATCATTTCCTGTGAGATCCAGCTCTATCAGGTGTGAAGGGTTTGATCTCAGAGCTGAAGCCAGAGCTTTATAACCTTCTTCTGTTACACTGCAGTTAGAGAGTCTAGAACAGGAATGAAAACATTCAGATGATAAATCAATTAAACCTCAACAACAAATCCTCAAAAAGAATTTTATTTTGTTCTTTGTATGAATATATTGAAAGTTAGTTGCAGAAACTTACAACCGAATATGGAGACAAAAAAGAGGAGAAAGAATGAAAGATAATCTCTATGTATACTGATGAATCAACAGCACAGCCACAGAGGTACACAATAATGCAAAAATAATGTTTTCTTTCGTCTCTGATAGACAGTAAATGCGAACGTCACTAAGACCTAAAGAGTAAGAGCAGAAGTAAACACGCACACACTCATACTGCCAAAGCTCAAAAACACCATCTTGTGCACTGAGCCCATTTTGTTCTTTAATATTAGATCTTTCCTTTCCTCGATTCAATATTACTCTTAATGAAAACACACACACACACACACACACACACACACACAAAAAGTACAATGACAAACTCGCTTATATTAAACATCAAACTTTTATCAACAAAACAAAAAAGGTATACTCGCATTGTTACAAATAAATAAAAGGTATTTGTATACCCTTAATTTAAAACTAATGCTTAGTTTGTGGCTTATTATTATTATTAATGAAAACACATCAACAATAAAATAGTACAATGACAAATTCGCTTTTTAAACATTGGACATTTACCAAAATGAATAAGATGGATGATATGGTATACCCACATTGTAACAAATAAATAAATAATCTTTGGATTTTAAAACGAATGCTTATTTTGTAGTTCATTATTATTTTATATGAAAAACACATGAAAAACACAACAACATTAAAACAAATACAAACTAACTTATATTAAATAAATGCAGTGTTTATTAAAAAAAGTTCTCTTGCGCTTTTGCCTCTGACAACATCCTGTCAGTCATCACACCTCACTCTCGTCATGTGACACCTGTGGCTCAACTCACCTCAGTATCTCCAATTTACAGTTTAAATTCTTCAGTCCAGTGCAGAGCTGATTCACTCCTGAATCCTGGAGATTATTATTGTTCATGTTCAGCTCTTTCAGATTGTTATCTGATTCAAGAACTGCAGCCAGAGCTGAACAGCTTTTGTCTGTTAAGTTACAGTCATTTAACCTACAAGAGAAATAAATCACATCACAGAATTAGATGGAACACATACATTTTCTACATACAAATATTAAATATATTTTCCATTATTATTCTTACATAAACAGCATAAAGAGGCTGAGCGAAATATATGAATATTCTTCAAAAGGTAGTATTTCTAGTACTACTCGTAAAACTTAACATTTAAAATATCACATTATTGGGAGATACATAGTACCAACTGATAATATATTTGTACTTTATTTAGCCGGTTATATAAAAATCTCATTGTTTTATATCATAACCTTTCAGAATTTCATTTTATTTTTTGTCAATATAAATAAACATCTGTACCAAATTACAATTATTTTATGCATCTGAATAAAATGTATCTATTTTTCCTTCCTTAGGAATATGAGCCAATATATAATTTGAGTCATAAAAGTCTGTTGTATCATATGATACAAAACAAATATTCAAACATTTTTAAATGTTCTTTTATATTTTTTCTAATGATTTGATGAACTGAAATGATTTGAAAAAGATTTTTTCAGACTATTATTTCATATGTCAGGCTTTACAAGGTAAAGTCCCCAATATACTTCAAACGAAATTGAAGAACAAACTTATGTGATGTCATTTCGAACAAAATCAGGCCGAAATGAATATATAAAGTGTTACAATATAAACGCGACATGACTTTGCTGGAGTGCCGAATTACAGAACCTGTGCAAACAAACATGTCCACAAATCCTTGCTAGTTTCTCAATTTTACGGGTTTTTTTTTTAACTGAGAGAAAAGCGCAAAACATTTTTACATATTCATTTAACCATCGTTCTCAGCAGTGTGGGCAGCATTAGATGTTCGATAACAATATATCGCTGCTTTAAGTTAATTTTCATGATGGGGATTCATTACAGAATAATGTAAATAAATGCCTTTTCCAATGAGAGCGAAACATGACAAAACATATTAAATGACTTACAGAGCTCTTCTGGAGGTTTTGATGACTGCCGATAATCTAATGAGACACTCGTCTGATTTCTTGAATTTCTGAAGCTCAAACTCCTCCAGCTCTTCCTCTGATGTCAACAACACAAAGACCAAAGCAGACCACTGAGCAGGTGAAAGGTCACCAGATGAGAGACTTCCGTTGCTAAGCAGGGTCTGAATCTCGTTCACCAGAGTTTGGTCATTCAGTTCACTCAGACAGTAGAACAGATTGATGGATCTCTCTGCAGACAGATTACCTTCTAATTTCTGCTTGATGTATTGAACTATTTCCTCGTTGCTCTGGTCATTGCCGTCTTGTTGTGTCAACAGACCCCGTAAGAGTCGCCGATTGGACTGGACTGACAGACCGAGGAGGAAGCGAAGGAAAAGGTCCAGGTGTCCATTGTCACTCTTGAGCGCCTCGTCCACTGCAGTCTTGAGAAAATCAATCATGCTTTGATTTTTGTTTTCCTGTTCTGTAGACTCATGAACAAACACACTTTTCTTGTTGATGTCTAGAAACAGATGTGCATAAAGGGCTGCAATAAACTCTTGAATGCTCAAGTGAACAAAGCAGTACATGGTACCAAGAATGATCCCTGTTTCCTCCTTAAAGATCTGGGTACACATGCCTGAGTACACTGATGCCTTATAGATGTCAATACCACAGGCTTCCAGGTCTGTGTCATAGAAGATCACATTGTTTCTTTGCAGCTGATTTAATGCCAGTTTCCCCAGTGAAAGGATGGTGTCTTTGTCCCAGGAAACATCTGCTGCGTATTCTCCATCATATTTTCGGCGGCTCTGCTGGATCTGAAAGCGGAGAAAGTGTGTGTACATTTGTGTCAGAGTCTTGGGAGTCTCTTCACTGTTTGATTCCTGTAGTGTTTTAGAGATCTCATCAGCCTGATTGTTTTTCACATCATTATTTCTTTTCTCCTCCAGAATGTTCTGGAGAACAGTGGCTGAAATCCAGCAGAAGACTGGGATGTGGCACATGATAAAGAGACTCTTTGATTTTTTAACATGATCAATGATTGTGTTGGCCTGATTCTGATCCGTCAATCTTTTTTTGAAGTACTCTTCCTTTTGTGCATCACTGAATCCTCGTATCTCTGTCAGACAGTCGATACAGTCAGGAGGAATCTTACTGGCAGCTGCTGGTCTGGTGGTGATCCAGATGAGAGCAGAAGGAAGCAGATTTCCCTTCATGAGGTTCGTTAGGAGAACATCCAGAGAGGCTGGTGACGATACATCACACCACGTCTCATTACAATCAAACTTCAGAGGAAGGCGACATTCGTCCATTCCATCAAGGATGAACAGGACTTTGAATCGATTTCTTCTTGTAAGGTTCAGTCCTTTTGTCTCTGGGAAAAAATGAGTTATAAGGTCCATCAAACTTAGTTTTTCTTTCTCCTTTAAGTTCATCTCTCTGAATGGAAGAGGAAATATGAAACTGATATCTTGATTTTCTTTTCCTTCAGCCCAGTCCAGAACAAACTTTTGCACAGAGACTGATTTTCCGATGCCAGCGACTCCTTTTGTCAGTACAGTTCGGATCTCCTCATCTTGTTCAGGAGCATCAAACAAATTTGTACATTTAACCTGAATCTCTTGAGGTTCATGACGCCTGGAAGCAACTTCAATCTGTCTGACCTCATGTTCAGTATTGACCTGTTCACTGCCACCCTGAGTGATATAGAGATCTGTGTAGATGTTATTCAGAAGTGTGGAGTCACCATGCTTCGCCATTCCTTCAAACACACATTGATACTTCTTCTTTAGGCCACATTTTAGCTGATGAATGAAGATCAGCTCATCTAAACACAAGGACAAAAAATAGATAGTTTTAGTCTTAATTTATAGTTTTATAGTCTACATTAATAAGTGTCAATCTGACAGATGGTCATGAGTCTCTGACCTTCTAGAGCATCAGCAGCTTCATCTTGCTTCATCTCTCTCAGGTAATGTAGTGTGAGATCAAGAGCTGCTGCTTTGATAATGCATCTATTCTCATTAAAGTCTTTGACAAAGTTTTGTGTGTTCTCATTTTGTAATATTTTCTTAAACTTTTCCAGCTCGTTCTTCAGAAATGTGATTATTTTGCTCTCAAGATCCTACAAACAAAAGTAAGAAAAAAGACAGAATAACACAATTTAAACCAAATTGTACATCTACATTTGGTCAACACTATTTATTCAATAATTATTTATTTGTATAAAAAAAGTTAAAAAGACTAATATGCTAACCAGCTGTAATTTTTGACAGAGAAAAAAAAATTGCATAAAAAGGAAAAAATAAGTGATGAAGAGGAATTAAATAAAAGTTCTTTGTTTAATAACATATTTGTTTGCTGTAAATATTAAACACTTATGAAAATGTGTTTTCCTACCTGGAAGATCCCCAGGAGATTGTCTTTGAAAGTCTTGTGTTTCCCGTGAGTCTGAACGTCTGAGTCTAATGTCTCATATTGAAGCCTGTAATCAAATAAATAAAATAAAATACTGATTTTCTAGGTAAAATATTACAAAAAGCTAGAAAAAAAAAAAAACATTAGCCATAAAAACTTTAATAAATATTTGATCTAATAATGTTTCATGATTTGTATTCACTGATACAACTTTTTTAACACAGTCAACGTGTGACCAAAAATTACAAACATGAAATACCTTTTATTAGATGATGGTTTTTCCCCACTGAACTCTGGTGGCACTCCTTCTTTTGACCAATCACTCTTCAGAGACACAGAGCTGGACACATGTGGTCCTGATCTTACACTAATGACACAAACAACAGAGAGAAAAACACTTTACTGCATGAGATACTTTAGTCTCATTTGAAAAGGTTTAATGTTGCAAATAGTAATTAAATGCAGTATAGCTCTGCATTTGTCCATTTATGACTATGGTTGGATGGATGGATATATACATGTTCAGTTGCATGATCTAGGGGTGGGTGATATGCCAAAAATATATCACAATTGTTTTCAGGAAAATCACGATTCACGATTTTTATCACGATTCTTCATGTTGTTTTTACTATTTTGCAAGTGACTGAGCATTACAGCCAAACTAATTCCCCTATTTTAAAAACAAAGCCTTACAAAATAACAAAATATAAAATAAAATTAAAAATGGCAGACATTTAGGCCAAAGTGGTGAAGATAAAAATCTTATTAAAAAATGTTATTATTTTTTATCTGTTATTTGTTATTATTTGTTATTAATTTTATCTTTGTTATTAAAAATGTAGAAAAACATAGGCTACACATTATACAAATTAAATTAATAAAATAATTTTTTTTCAGCTACAGTAGGTGTATTTAACAGTAGCATTCAAGTAAAAAATTAAATGAACAAATATAAAAATTATTAATGGTTAACCCACATTCTCCAAAATATTTTATTTTGTGTTCTGCACAAGAAAGAAATGAATACAGTTTTGAAACAACATTACAGTGAGTAAATAATGACAGAATGTTTATTTTAGGGTAAACTATCCCTTTAAGGACAAGCGACTGCATGGTTAATATTAGGCTGCTCTGCACATAAAGACCTGCACGTATATCTAATATACAGCCACACATCCAATTTTCTCTCAAATGTTTACTTTCACTTTAGACATAACCAACTGTGTTTATGTAAACTTTGTGCATATTTGACAGTATTAGAGCAATCGGAAGATAAATCAGGCGCTGTTTGACAGGCTTTTAGTGCCTGTGTGCTTTAGGTGAACACGTTCTGAAAAACGCATGTCAGAACAGCGCATCAGCACACTAAAGGAAAGTTTAACCAGCAAGGGACATGAAATAATGAACTTTTGTGGATTGAAGTGTCCCACGAATATTATAATAAACACACAAAATACCTTTTATTAGATGATGGTTTTTCCCCACTGAACTCTGGTGGCACTCCTTCTTTTGACCGATCACTCTTCAGAGACACAGAGCTGGACACATGTGATCCTGATCTTACTCTAATGACACAAACAACAGAGAGAAAAACACTTTAGTAAAGG
This sequence comes from Megalobrama amblycephala, assembly GCF_018812025.1. NCBI lineage: Eukaryota > Metazoa > Chordata > Actinopteri > Cypriniformes > Xenocyprididae > Megalobrama > Megalobrama amblycephala. Next base: position 43,661,663 of record NC_063060.1, on the reverse strand, counting down.
AGGTTCAACTGTGTCTGAAACACATCCGTGTCTTTATCTAATCCTACACAGAAATGCACACACACACAATTTACAGTTTTATAGTTAACAATCATTTTATTTTACTGGCTCACATTTGGTTTAATGATTTCTTTAATGTACATGAGTGAGGTTAAATATGTTAAAAATATTTGAACATTTTAAGAGAACATGTCAATTTTTTTTTAATGAACATAAATGAGGAGCAGAAATGTGTGTGTAACACAGTTTTGTTAGCAAACTTCAATTAAATTAATTGTTTAGTTGTTTCCTAATGTCTGTCATTAATATTATGACCTAAAAACCAAAGTCATGTTTGGATTAATTCAGTGTGGTCGCGTCTAGAAGGAAATTAACAAATTATTAACTGTGATATTGTCTATAGAGTCCTGTGACAAACAAAGTTTTACAGACAATGTCAGAGTTCATTTAAGAAGTTCAAAATTGAAGAAATATAAAACAATGATTCAAGTTTTGTTATTCACAGGAAAAAACAAACTCCAGTAGAGTTTAAAATGATGGTGTGAAACAGACGCAGTGTTACCTGTGTTTCTCTGAGAGACTCATCTTAGAGAGAGAGTCCTTTCCTCGCTCCTCTGATCAGCACTGGTTTGAGAAAACAATCAATCGTTCAGCAGGACCTGGAAATGACAAGATTTTACAGAGATGACGAACATGAAAATAATGAAGAATGATGAGTTAGACACAACAGCAAAAACAATGAATAAAATAAAGTGAGTTACAAATATATTGTCATGTAAAATAACTGAATGGTCTTAATGATTTCAGATTGTTTAATGAGTTTAACTGACCCATGACTCTAAATATGAATTCATAAACCTAATTTGTTTTATTCTCTATTCCAGTTTAATATAATTTCACAATCATATTTACACAATCTTTATTAATTGTTGAATTGTTTGTCATTTAATCATTACTTCAAGTTCACAATGATGGTGGAATTCATAATTATTTTAGAATCATTTGAAAAAAGTAGAGTAAAAGTAACCTGAATTATAATGGTCATACTGTATAACTACTAATCATAATTGTTATATATGGACTGAAATATTCGATTTAATTAAAATAAATTAAAAGGACTTAGGCTTCATCTACTGTCAATGTCTGGTTCAAAAATACTTTCGATTTCGCATCACAAAATCAACAGCGAAAACCTTCAGAAACATATTCATTTTCAATAACTCTTTCTCAATAAGTTTATTATCAAAGGTTATTGAAAAATACACCCCCACCCCCTCACTTACTTTCTTGAAGTCTTGTCCACTAAGAAGAGAGATTATAAGTATTTTTATAAACTTCCTCATTTTCCTCCTCCTCTTGTTGTCTGTCAGCGCGAGTCGTTCTCAAAATCTCTTTCTGATCGATGGATTGTGGATTAAATATACATAAATGACCGCGAGTGATTGATTTGGTTATCATTGTGAATGTTTTCTGGAACATCGCAAGGATCAAATCCAGAGAGCAACAGGTTTATTTGGTATCTCTGTTGATGTGACGTTACTTTCGTTTTCCTCTTCTTCGTGTGTTTTACAGGCTGAACGCCACCTACTGTACTGGAGCGAGGATCTTCTACCACATATGTCTAAACCTGTTTAAGACCACTTAAATTAACATTTCAACAATGCATTTGTTATATTCCCTGTTTCTGCACTATAATCTAAGATGCTGGATATTGTAAATGACTGACATCCTGAGGTTTGTATTTGTTATGTACATTCAGTCCTTTTGTTTTGTTTTAGGACCAGACTGCTTATAGACACAGACAGACAATGATTTATGCAACAGATGCTCTTTACTCATCTCACTTGCACAAAAATAAATGCAGTCATTTATAGAAACGCACAGGGGAAATAAACAATCACAGACACCATCTTGTGCAGCGAATATGAAACTCTCTCAACACTGAGTGGATCGTCTGCTGTTTTCTTCTGAGATCTGAAATCCACAGTCTTTACCCAAATAACTACTCTCCTACCAAACAAAAAGGCATATGAAACATACACACATTTTAATCTTATTATTTTATTATTAAAAATTTTATTTTAATAATAAATAAATTAAATTTAAAATAAATTTTAAATTGAATAGTTTTTAATTGAATGGATTTACAGTATTGCTTTCTGAGTTCTAAAATTATTATAAAACATTAAATTCTAAATTAAAAAACAGAGGCTTGTGCTATAAAAAGGAATATTTTTTCTGAACAGTTTACTGTTACTTTATAATAGTAACAGATACCATAATGTCATATCGTTAAATTGTTTAATTGACTTATAAAGCTAATTAATATTGTATTTCTTTAAATTAAGGCTTGTGAAACGAGTCACTAAAGTAACAAAACAGCCGTGGGTGCTTCTCATTTCTCATTTCTGATCCTCTCCTCCCAGCCTCTATCAACTTTCTCCCAGTTTTATTGCCATTACAAATGAGATCATGAACGTTTAGCATATAAAAATATCACATAAAACAGACACTGGAGCTCTGATGTGTTGTGCTGTTAAACTGAGGGTCACTTTGATTAACTAGATCCTGTTTCACCTGTATTCTGGTCAATTTGATTTTTAACCATTTAATTTGTTTCATTCAGACCTGATGGAAGAAGAAAGTGAAGAAGAAAGTGAAGATGAAAGTGAAGAACTGAATGAACAGGAAGGAGAACATCTAAAGAAATCTAAAAAGAATTTGTCACGAAAGAGAACAGGAGCTAAACATTCATGCACCTGCCTTCAGTGTGGAAAGAGTTTCGCATGTAAAGCAATCCTTAAGGATCACACAAGGATTCACACTGGAGAGAAGCCTTTCACATACAATCACTGTGGAAATGAGTTTAGATTCAAAGTAACCCTTAAAGAACACATAAGGATTCACACTGGAGAGAAGCCTTACATATGCGATGGATGTGGGAAGAGTTTCAGACACAGATCAAGCCTTCGGGAGCACACTAAAATCCACATCGGAGAGAAGCCTTTCACATGCTCGCAGTGTGGGAAGAGTTTTACACTTAAATCATACCTTAATACTCATATAAAATCTCACTCCAGAGAGAAGCCGTTCATCTGTCCTCAGTGTGGAAAAGGTTTTAGTCGGGCGGCACTCCTGAAAATCCACGAGAGCATCCACAGCGAAGTGAAGCCGTATCACTGCGCTCCATGCGGGAGGAGTTTCAGCCAAATAGCTGCCCTTCAAAGACACTTGAAATCTTTCATACGCAATAAATACAGGCCTCTAGAAAAATTCATGCTTGTGCATTTTTCCAGTGTTCTTGTGTTTTGTTTTCATTTTATAAATACCACTTTGTCTCAAGATCTTCATCTCTCCTTGTCTTGCACCAACCGTTACAACAACATTTGAGGAACATGAAAATTGTGCAGACATATTTTTCTGGCTAAATTTTTGCGACAAGTCATTTTCCAAAACATACTTATATTTTCAGCCCTTCCCGTGCTTCTCAATACTCCAATGGATGCTTCCTCCTTTACTTGCTCCTCCATCCTCTAGCCTGTGACCTGGAAACCGATCAAAGAAAATCTCAATTCTATAATTGCATCGCAGTGAGGAAGCTTCCTAAAGTAGTCATGAGTGAGGTTGCACGGGTTTGCTGAAGTCTTTCTCACTAAAAAACCTAATGTACCTATAAATTCTCCTCCCCCTTCATATCTATCATAATAATTTAGACATATGCTTTACTTTTTCAGTGTAAATAAACAATACATCTCACATATTTCAATGAGGCATCTTGCTTTAATAATATTAATTATTATGAATTTCTTAAATAACCAAACTTAAACAACATAAGGGCAGATCCCTCCAGGCTCGAGCGCAGCTGATGGTGCTTTGAAATGATGCTCAAGGGATCAAGAATATTTCAATGTACAAATAAGATTTAATTTGATTACCCAATCCTTGTGTCCTTCCGTCACATGTGTAATGAGGGGTGAAGCTAAATTGAAAGGAAACGATGATAAAAATAAGAATAAATAAGAAATTAGGCACCCTCATCTCATCTTCTGTCCAAACATACCACGCTATCTTTAACAAATTATGTAACTTTTACTTACTTCAGGTGACCTGTAAATGCTAACAAATTTCCATTTTCGAATTACCTGACAAACCACCTCATGTGAGTGTAAAAACATTTTTTTGCGATATAGGGGATTTTATAGGACATATTTTCCATTTATTACACTGTGCGAGAATAAGTGTGATATTTGAAAAATATCTCAAATTCTAAATTGTGTGTAATATATAAACAGAAGTTGACTTTTAGAAGAATGCAGATAGAAAAAAACCTCATGGAAGTTTGTTAGTGGAAATGTGGTCAAACTGTACTGTTCTTGTCTGTTTTTTTGTTTGTTTTTTGTTTTTTTTTTCAGCTGGCGATTTGTGATCCATGGAGGTATCGATGGATTTAGTAGTCTTATAGTATATCTGAATGCTGCTACTAACAATAATGCGACCACTGTGCTGGATGCCTTCCTTCGTGCTGTTAGCCAGTATGGATTGCCCTCTCGTGTTCGTTCAGATAAAGGAGGCGAAAACATTGAGGTGGCTCATTTTATGGTACAGAACCGCGGAGAAAACCGCAATTCACACATCACTGGAAGAAGCGTTCACAATCAGAGGTAAATGAAAAATTACTTCATTTGTTTGAAATAATCATGCCTTTCTCATACAGTGGGTACGGAAAGTATTCAGACCCCCTTAAATTTTTCACTCTTTGTTATATTGCAGCCATTTGCTAAAGTTCATTTTTTTTCCTCATTAATGTACACACAGCACCCCATATTGACAGAAAAACACAGAATTGTTGACATTTTTGCAGATTTATTAAAAAAGAAAAACTGAAATATCACATGGTCCTAAGTATTCAGACCCTTTGCTCAGTATTTAGTAGAAGCACCCTTTTGATCTAATACAGCCATGAGTCTTTTTGGGAAAGAAGTTTTTCACACCTGGATTTGGGGATCCTCTGCCATTCCTCCTTGCAGATCCTCTCCAGTTCTGTCAGGTTGGATGGTAAACGTTGGTCGACAGCCATTTTTAGGTCTCTCCAGAGATGCTCAATTGGGTTTAAGTCAGGGCTCTGGCTGGGCCATTCAAGAACAGTCACGGAGTTGTTGTGAAGCCACTCCTTCGTTATTTTAGCTGTGTGCTTAGGGTCATTGTCTTGTTGGAAGGTAAACCTTCTCCAGACTGCTCAGGACCTCAGACTGGGCTGAAGGTTTTTGTCCAGGATATCCCTGTACTTGGCCGCATTCATCTTTCCCTCGATTGCAACCAGTCGTCCTGTCCCTGCAGCTGAAAAACACCCCCACAGCATGATGCTGCCACCACCATGCTTCACTGTTGGGACTGTATTAGACAGGTGATGTACTGTGAGCTGTAAGGTCTTATATAGACAGGTGTGTGTCTTTCCTAATCAAGTCCAATCAGTATAATCAAACACAGCTGGACTCAAATGAAGGTGTAGAACCATCTCAAGGATGATCAGAAGAAATGGACAGCACCTGAGTTAAATATAGGAGTGTCACAGCAAAGGGTCTGAATACTTAGGACCATGTGATATTTCAGTTTTTCTTTTTTAATAATTCTGCAAAAATGTCAACAATTCTGTGTTTTTCTGTCAATATGGGGTGCTGTGTGTACATTAATGAGGAAAAAAAATGAACTTTAGCAAATGGCTGCAATATAACAAAGAGTGAAAAATTTAAGGGGGTCTGAATACTTTCCGTACCCACTGTGTATACAGTCAAACCAAAAAAGGGAAGAAAGGGCCTCAACATCACGCGCTGACTCATGTAACCTGATATAACCATAGCGACAGTACAGCAGCCAGATTAGTGAAACATAAAATTCAACATCACTCTCAGCAGCATTAAAACCCTTCCACAGTACCGTCAACAATTTTTTTTTTTAACTGAATGAACTTAAAAAAGTTATTAAAATGATAAAGTATTGAATTATTGCAGAGCGCAATCACCGCAATCTGTGTGGGTCTCTAAATGTCTTAATGCAGATTTAAAATTTTGACCTTTTTGCCACAGACATCACACCTCTCCTAGAAGTCTCCCCCATATTGACAGTGGCTCCCTGATGCCCACAAATTATATACAAATCCCTGAATTTTTGGTGAGTGAGAAAGAGACAAAGAAGTGTGATGTCTGCCCACATCAAATAAAAATTACGTACATTGTTGATTGTACATTGTGATAATCACCACAATTTTTTTTAAAGTCACCTACTTCTCACAAACATCAACATGGTCTTGTATTTCTGACAGGGTATGCTTCTCATTGCAGTACAAGCATTCTGTCAGTGGTCCAGAGGATATAGGCTGGTCACGCTCAAGCGTCTGAACAATTGTAAGAACAAAAAACAAAAAAAAAAAAAAAACCATTACATTTGCAGATAGTAAGATCATCTTTAAATACAAAGAAATACTAATTTAGAGAAAACCATAAACCACATTATTTAAAACTATCACTTTATTTTGGTCTTTTAAACTTTTAAGGCATTACCAGAGCTTAGAACCCAAGAGCCGACACTTTGATACTTTTTGGGTAACGGCCACTAGAGATGGCACTATAATATATATATATATATATATATATATATCCTTAATTTAATACGTTAGTAATAATTCAGTGTTTATAAGCCTTTTAAAGAATTTTAACCCAAACTGACTGGGTTTCTAAAGAGCAAAGGTTTTGTGAAAAAAGTGGAAGACTTAAAGTCTGTAAAAAGGATTTGATGATCACTAGTAATAGTCATTCATTCAGTGTTGTCATCATTCAGGTTAGATTTCAGCTATAATGTAATTTTTTTTTTTTTATTTATTTATTTTTTTTTTTAAACAAAGCAGCTGATATTGCCATAGAAACTAGTGGACCGATGACTCGCTTTCACCCCAAAATGGCGGAAACGCAGGGCTGCTGCTGGGCGCTGGTGTTGCAATGGAACGTTCTATTGAGTGTCGCTTCTTGTTAGTGTATATTCTATGGTATTACCAACCAGAGATTTTAAATTTTATCTACCTACCTGAAGATCTATATCTTTCTGGAGTGGCCTGATATATATGACAGCCTGTCCAACCATGACAGACTCACTTAAGAGGTACTCTGGTGAGTAGCCATCATCGGGACAGTGTATGGTCTCCAGTATTTTTGAACGTGTTGATCCTTTGGATCGGAGGAGCTGGAAACCACCACACTCTTTCAACATAGGAAAATGTTGCAAGAGCTGATCAGAAAACTCCTGAGAGGTGCAGTATTTGTCTAGAACAAAGACAAAATAGACATGCAGCTTAAAGGTGCCCTAGAACCCTTTTTCACAAGATGTAATATAAGTCTAAGGTGTCCCCTGAATATGTCTGTGAAGTTTCAGCTCAAAATACGCCATGGATTTTTTAAAATTAATTTTTTTAACTGCCTATTTTGGGGCATCAACTATGTGCCGATTCAGGCTTCGGCCCCTTTAAATCTCGCACTGGCCGCCCCCGAGCTCTCGACTATAATACAGTGCATAAACAAAGTTCACACAGCTAATATAACCCTCAAATGGATCTTTACAAAGTGTTCGTCATGCATACTGCATGCATACATCGGATCATGTAAGTATAGTATTTATTTGGATGTTTACATTTGATTCTGAATGAGTTTGATAGTGCTCCGTGGCTAAAGCTAATATTACACACTGTTGGAGAGATTTATAAAGAATGAAGTTGTGTTTATGAATTATACAGACTGCAAGTGTTTAAAAATGAAAATAACGACAGTCTTGTTTCCGTGAATACAGTAAGAAATGATGGTAACTTTAACCACATTTAACAGTACTAGCTACATGATAACCAAACATTTAGAAAGACAGTTTACAAATATCATGTTATCATGAATCATGTCAGTTATTATCGCTCCATCTGCCATTTTTCGCTATTGTTCTTGCTTGCTTACCTAGTCTGATGATTCAGCTGTGCACAGATCCAGACGTTAATACTGGCTGCCCTTGTGTAATGCCTTGAACATGGGCTGGCATATGCAAATATTGGGGGCGTACATATTAATGATCCCGACTGTTACGTAACAGTAATGTTGAGATTCGCCTGTTCTTCGGAGGTCTTTTAAACAAATGAGATTTATGTAAGTAGGAGGAAACAATGGTGTTTGAGACTCACTGTATGTCATTTCCATGTACTGAACTCTTGTTATTCAACTATGCTGAGGTAAATTCAATTTTTGATTCTAGGGCACCTTTAAATTATGATTTGAGGTGGATAATACATAATAATGTAAGAATGACTCAAGCAACCCCTTTTATCTGGGGGCAGAGAAAAAAAAACCTATTACCTGGAAAGGTCATCCGCTTCTCCCCTATTCCTGCCCTCTCTGGTTTGTTTTTAATTGTTGGACTCGGCACCTCACATTCCTTTCTTTTGGATAGGCAAAAAAAACGATGGGTGTAGGAAACACTTCTGTGTCTTTTTGCTGAAGGTCCAGCTGCAGTGTTCGGACGTTTAGGCAGACGGCCCCATGAATAAGGTGCAAATAATCTTAACACATCTGCTGCAATAAAATGGACATAAATTATGAACAGAAATATATTTTAATAGTTTGTATTTTATTAAATGGACTGTTTAATTCAGGGTTGCCAACAGTCTATTTACCAGGATTTAAACACATGCGAATGCTGGAAAACTTCTTTTTGCTTTTTTAATTGATTTTGCTGTCTCACATTTGGTGAACTCTTGACCTGCGAATTCGCATCACGTGACCAATATCGATCACGACGAACGATGTAAAGTACACTGGATAGATTTACATTTTGCATAGATTATTTATAATGTTTTATATACAAGTGCTCAAAATGTAGAGGGTCCGCGGCTAAAGCAGTTTTGTCCAAAACTAACATTTCTTATACAATGTTCAACGAATGCCATCGTCAGTAAAAGACCACCTCCCCAGTCAGACCCCGGGTGAAAGTTGGCAACCCTAGGCCAAACTGTTTTACGACAGACCACGGTTCTTATGTGCCAACTTACCCAGTGTCCCACCACTTCGATCCGGAGGCGGCGTGCTCAGATCAGATGGACTTTCCGAAGTTCCAGTTTGCCGCTCTAATACTTGGGCCGCTTCTCTGAGAAGCTGTGAAACAGACTTCGCCATGTTTGTTGCCAGGCTTACTGCTTCTTCTTCTTCTATTGGCCGAGCTTACTGCGTTTGCCGCCAATGATCAAAATACCCGCGACAACGCAAGCCCCGCCTTGACGCAATGATTGACGGAGGGTGGGCGTGATCAGCCCTGAATGCATTTTCAAATCCACACCGACTAAACTACACTCGACGTGGGGCATTAATTAAAATGCATTTTTCAAACCTCTCAAGAGTGAGTGTCAATTAATTTAAATCACAATTTTGCTAAAATTTTGCTTTATCTTTGGCTCAGAATGCATTTTGAAATCCACACTGAATTTTGCTACAAATATCCCATGGTTTATTATGAAAATGCATTCCTCCGTGTCCTAACCGTGAGTGTTAATGCATTTAGGACATTTAACATTTGAAATGATTATTTTGCTACTGTTATAGTTTGGACAGCGACACATACCAAATCAATTTGAGTTATACATTTTCATTTTAATTTCGCAACTTATAAAGCATTAAAAATGAGTATGTAATTTACATATTAAAACTACTATTGGAAATGGCAAAAGAAAATTATATAATTTAATTTTCATTTTCATTTTGCACCATCTTTGCACATATGGTAATGAAAAATGTATATTAAATAGAGAAATACATTGCCATTTTGCATATTACATTGCCATTTTGCATATTACATTTCAAATTGAATTCTGCTACACATATGCTTCCATACACACATGCTAATCTAATTTTAATTAGATTATATAATTTCAAGATTTAAACTTTAGATGTGTGGAATCATGCTGCATAAAACACCTGCAGAAAACAAAAACAGCAGACGGACTGAATGAAAATGCAGATTCACTCTCTGACAGTAGGTGGCGCTAATGGAGAAAACTACCACTGAACACAAGGCAGTTATAAACACTACTTTATAAAAAGATGTCATTGAAATTTCTGATGTTGTCGATGTTAACTTCCTGTTTACAGACTTCCTAATATTTTCACACAAATGACATTTTGGGAAATAACTGCAATGCAGTTTGTGCGCAAGTCCAGAACAGAGATTGGCAAAAATAAAAATAAAAACCGAGACGAGGAGACTCAAGTCAGAGATCCCCTGCTAACACAAATATACCAAAATAAATGATCGGTGATCTATGCTCGTCAGCGTGAATTTTAAATTAAGATCGGTTCGTGAGAGCTGCCAAATTTAGTCACTACCGATCGAGTCATAGAATATGATTATCGTCCGATACCGATCTGTGGATGATCGATCAGAGCATCTCTAGTAAACATTATTGACCGAACTGATTGTATTGGTGCAGTACAATAATAATTAGGGGTTCAAGCACAAAGTTTGGTCGTAGACTCAAGTGTCTTATATCATTGGAATCCTTGGCTCAAGACAAACAAAACATATATCTTCATTTCCGCTATTAAAACTTTTCTGCGTTTTGAATTTTTTTGAAAAATCTACTTTTTCCAACTCCTCATAGGCTGTTTGTCTGATTCACTCGAAACTTGATATACATCATCTAGAGACCTTCCTGGCAAAATGTTATTAAAAGAATTTCGATTAGGGCTGGACGATTAATCGAAAATAATCGAAACCGAAATTCAGAACCTCTAACCGATGTAATTTTCCCATATCGGTTATTTTGGTTTCTTAATCCTGTTAGGAGCCATTGGCTGCCATTGGCCTAAGAAGTTTGAAAACTAGTTTGACCAGGATAATGGAGGCCGATCAAAACGAAACTTGGTGGACCTATTTGACTCTTGACTCTAGCAGCCTGTGTGAAGTATGAAAGAAATCAGCCACCAGGTGGCGCTACGTATCACACATAAACTATATTCATAGCATATGTTGAATCTCCTCATTCTCTATAAGTTTGCCTTAAGGTCCTATGTATTTCACTCAACCTCAAAACCACTGTAGTACAATTCTCTAGATTTTTTAGGTCAATAATTAGCAAAAACGGTTGAACTTTATCATTTGGATAGCCATAACAGGAACATTCAGAAATCTCCATCCAAAAGCCTATAAATCTTAAATGCTTTCATGTCGGCCTAGAACCTAACACCATAAATGGCATAAAGATCTTAAAAGCTTGAACCCCGATAAATGCTGCTTGCAGCTTTAATATGACTATTGTAATTTTAACTGGTGCCAGGATCAGTTCATGTGTTCATCTGGAGCCCTGATGATTGACCTCTTTCTTTCTGCCATGAAACTGTGGGTCACTTGTGTTTCTTATTTGTCTGAATTGATTTTAGACATGATGGAAGTGAAAGTGGAGTGTGAAGAACTGAATGTAGTGGAGGAGGATCATCAGTATCAGAGACCTCAGAAGGTCATAACAGGAGAAAAGTCGTCACAGTCCGAAAGCGATTTCTCTCAGAAAAGAACAGGAGCCAAAAAACCACCATTCATCTGCCCTCAGTGTGGGAAGTGTTTCACACTCAAAGTGAACCTTAAAAGCCACATCAAAATTCACACCGGAGAGCGTGATTTCACCTGTCTGCAGTGCGGCAGCAGCTTCTTCAAAAACACAGATCTGAAGAGACACCTGCAAACACACACCGGAGAGAAGCCGTTCAGCTGCCCTCACTGCGGGAAGAGCTTCACACGCAAAGAGAGCCTGGAGAATCACATCCGGATCCACACCGGAGAGAAGCCGTTCAGCTGCCCTCACTGCGGGAAGAGCTTCACACGCAAAGAGAGCCTGGAGAATCACATCCGGATCCACACCGGAGAGAAGCCTTTCACCTGCCTGCTGTGCGCCAAGAGCTTCATACGCAAAGGACACTTTAAGAACCACATGCGCATTCACTCCGGACAGCGTCCGTGCACGTGTCACGAGTGTGGGAAGAGCTTCACGCAGGCCACCATCCTCAAAAACCACCAGCACTCGCACTCGGGAGAGAGACCGTTCAGCTGCGGCCAGTGCGGTAAAAGCTTCATTTCAGCGAAGCACCTGAAGATCCACCAGAAAATTCACCAGAAGCTTTTCTTGTGCTCTTTCTGTGGAAAGATGTTCTCGCAGCTGGGCTACCTGAAAGAGCACCAGAAAAAAGCTCACATGTGCTCGGTGTGCGGGAACAGCTTCTCTAGAGCCAAATATCTGAAAGAGCATCAGAAGGTCCATACGGGAGAGAAACCCTACAAGTGCTCACATTGTGACAAGAGCTTCAGTCAGTCGGGGAACCTGAAAATACAGGAGAGAGTTCACACCGGAGAGAAGCCGCACCGCTGCCCGCCATGTGGAAGGAGTTTCGTCACATCCAGCGCTCTGCTGTCTCATCGAAGGAAATGTCGCCAAAAGTTGTCGTAGAGAGCAAGAGTCAATAGTGTGAAATTCAGATGAACTGAAGAGTCATTGTGCAAGATCAATTGCTTCTACATCTTTGTGCACAGCTACATTAATCATGTTAACTGTGTGCAGTGCCATTCGTTTACATCCACATATTTATATGCGAACTTTGGAATATTGCAATAAAAAGTGTTGTATGGAAATGCCAAGATGCACATAAATTTTAAAATGTGCATAAAAAACATATGAACTCAACTGAGGCAGATAATTGTGTTATCCGATAAGAAGACTATGATGGAAGCTACGATGCAAACGCATTTTCCAAATAAATCCATCGATGCGTAACAGAAGCTCACATACCTTTGCCTCAACAGAGGCTGTGATTGGATAACTGGACTAACCAGTGGACCAATCGCATCTCAGCATCTCAAATGTTGATTTGGTGGTTCTGAAATGCCTGAGCCAAAGTCTGTCATCAGAATGATTTGGTTTAATTCCCTCCGGAAGTGTCTCACGTGAGCATCCGAATGCAAGAGAACATGACAGCGTTTATTGTGTTTCATCTGCCGCTCTGAGACGCAACTCATTTATGATGCAGGAAAAAAGAGCCAATTGCAGCAACTTACATTTTTATTACTGATATTTTGCACCAACTTCCCAGGAAGTGACAATTCTGTTCTCTTGAACACATGGAAATTTTGCTTTTTTTTTTGTAAATGTTTTATGCCATATTCCAATTTTGCATATAAGTTAAATGGCTAATATTTAACATGAGTCTATTACTTCTCCATGCATAGCCTTAACCAATCAAGTATAAATGATAGCTTGTGAGAGGAGGTGAATAGAAAAGACCTGCAATGAGAATATGAGGAGATCAGAACAGAAGCCTAACCAGTCAACAGCTGAAGTGTTGATGAAAATATGAAATAAGGATCTTTGCAAGTTAATTTATGGCTGAATAGAGTACATTAATATTATTTTCAAGAACACCATGGTGTAGTGTTGTATGTTATGAATTGAAATGTCCATAAATGAGAGCAAAATATTGTACAGAGCTACTCATCTAATGAGCACAGAGGACAGATGTACTTGAGTTCAGCAGATGTTCAGTATTGTTCCAACAATGTATCTCAGTTCTGTGCTAATAAACCTTTTTTTCCCACAACACTCCATCAGATCTTTAATTTCACCAGCAGATACACACACTATTGAGAAAAGATGAAACTGCTTTAAGAGATTTTGCATGAAATTACTTTCTTTTTTAAGAAAGTTTAAAATATATACTGCCGTGTTCAAAGGAACATTAAATTGTTTTTTTAAGTTAAAAGAACAATTTCTTCAGATAAAATTAAAATGGTTTGACAATTAGAGATCAGACTATAAAGACACTGAAATCTACAGATAATGCTAAAACACACTATATACACACAGTCATGCAATGCTGATGTTAACATGAATATAAAAATGAATGAATGTATGACAGTTCAGTCTTTTCCCATCTTGTTTGGTCTCTATTTGTTTAGAATATTGTCAAAGGTATTCTGGTGGTGGTTTGTAAAGTGAGAAATGCATTGATAAACTTTAACCCTTGTGCGGTCTTCGTTTGGGGACTGCACTCGGGGTCTTCGGGGTCTTTGAAGACCCCGGCAACAAAATGCAATTTTGTAACAATATAATATATTTTTTAAAAACCAATGTAATTTTACTCTGTTTATTAATGTTTTTACTCAATATTTGTACAGTTTTTGGAGGATTTGTGATATCTTTTAAATTTATATAAATAAATTAAAACATATTTTTTAAATAGGTTTTTATGCAAAAGCAGCTTTTTATGTAAAATTCACTTTATAAAAGGCCCAGATTTCTAACTTTCATTCATGTGGATAACATGGATAATTTGACATGGTTTAGTGTACGATTTTTGCCCATCTTTTGGAAAATGCAGTTATAAAAGTAAAAAAACTATAATTTTTACCAGTAGATGGCTGTAAAGCTCCACTATATGCTATGTGCTATTTGAATGACTGAAAGATGTCTTTTTACAAGTTTTTTTCAGTTGGATTCATATCTAAATGTTATGAAATCACAATTATAACAATAAAAATTACTTTTTGTCAAAGTTTAGCATTTTTTGTACTGAAAAAAATCTGTTTTTTCAATAATATCATCAATAATGTAACCCACAGAGACCCCACTTAGAAACTGGCTAAAATCCATTCTCAAAATCAGAAACAACGCACAACACACATAGACAGAAATGAAGTGGCACATCATCGTATGTCACGTGAAATGAAATGAAGACTGGATGCAATAGCAAGTTAATCACTTTAATAGTGCTTCACGCCAGGATAAGTCAGATAAACACACAAACACAGTCACAACACAGACAGCAGGAGAGATGGTAACACAGGGACTTTGATGGGCGATGGTGTCCGTAGTGAGTGGTGCTCCGTGGTGAGAATCCGTGAGTTGAGATGAGCGAAGTAATATCCAGAGCGAGTGTCCAAGGAACAGACAGGAAACAGCGACGAGAACTCCAACTCCAGGAAACAAGAAACACGGTAACACGAGACAAACACCAGGACTCCAAAACAACGATCTGACAAACATGAGACGAAAGACAAGGCATTAAATAGGCAAGATCTGATAAGCCACAGCTGCCGCTGATAAGTAATCAGCAGCGACGCCCACACAGAACAATCAGGTGACACACCCCACAACCCTCACACAGACAACAGAATGACACAGTGGATCTGCGAACCGTGACATCGTAGGCCCTTAAGTAGATTGTAGAACTATTGCCACCAATGATCTCTACGATCAACTGAGCTCACAATGCTTTCGAGAAACACAGCCCAGCATGATTTCTTCTCCAACAATATTAAAGATCGCTCATATGGTTTTATGTTTAACATCTACAACTTCACCTTTATTTAAGAAGGAGAATCTCTCTGCATCTGCTCATGTAGCTTCAATAATACAACAGACAAGTGAACTTTTCATTCAAAAACAAACAAAAACAATTGTTCTTAACTTCTTTAACAAACAAATGCTGTTAACTGTAAAAAATGTACAATATACAATATGTTAAAGACAATATACTGTATATCTGTGCATTAACAGACACACAGATAAAATAAAACAGAATAACAAAAATAAACAAATATATTCTGTGTATAAAATGTAAAAGATCACATAAATGTTTGAAGTAACATGTAGACTTTATATCTTTTCATACATTTATGTGCTATACTTGACAATCATGTTTATGATTAATAATATTTTAATGATAATGATGAGTTCAATCCAAACATTATTATATTTGTAGGTCTGATACTGAAGAGCCTGAAGATTTCTGCTGACAGACTCATCTGAGCTTCTTCCTCCTGTTCTCCTTTAAATAAAACTAAACCATCATTTGTCTGAATACTAAAGCAACATTAATCATTCAA
The DNA here is from genome assembly GCF_018812025.1 of Megalobrama amblycephala. NCBI lineage: Eukaryota > Metazoa > Chordata > Actinopteri > Cypriniformes > Xenocyprididae > Megalobrama > Megalobrama amblycephala. The sequence continues at coordinate 43,645,721 of NC_063060.1, read as the reverse complement.
TATCACGTTTCTAACACACATGCTGCTTTATTTCATTGTAAAGTCTGAGTCTCTTCCATCTGTATGAAACACATTTACACATTAATCACACATTTATTTCTCCTCATAGACACAGTAGTGAGACTCTTCTGTGGATCACCTTATGATTTCTGCTCCTCTCATGATGATTTCAAACTATGATACAAAAGCATCCACCAGAGGTGTTTGGTGATTGAACTTGTTCAGAGACTTTTGGAGATTGATAATTTACACTGTAAGGTGAAAAAGAAGAGAAAACTATCAGTGTTCAGTGGAACAACGTGCAAATTAGTTACTATATTTCAATTACTGTTTTTGAGTAAAAAATAAGTTTTGACTTTACATGATCTTACAGAGATATTTGTGTTTTAAATATAATACATTCAAACAAAAATCACGTTGATATGTTTGTGTATAGTGTTGGTGTGACTCCTATTGAGTGACTGTAAAGAAGAAACTAATGAGTGTACGGCGTATGAAATAAACCACAGGGAGCAAATACAAATGATATTCTGAATTAAAACACAAACCTTTAGTTAAAGCCGTTTGTCCTCTAGTTTAAACATGTTTGTAGGGCTCTTAGTAAATAACTGAAAGTAAAGTGAGTGTAAAGTAGTGTGACGTGTTGCTTGTCAAAGTAAAAACACACTAGAGACAGAGACATTTCTCATGTGAGGCTGGACGGCTGTGAGCTGAAGCTGAACGCACTGATTTTAGCAGGAGTGCAGCGTTTTCCAACAATCTGACCAAGTCTATTTTCAAATTGAAATGATTCACTACTGACACAGTTAATAAAGCAGGTGTTGTTGAATAAAGCTGTGACAGTGTGCTTTAGCTCTCTTTCCTCCTTTGTGTTGAACATTTTAATAACTTCACATTTTTTTCTCACACAAACAATTTGTTGCAATAAAGATTAATGATAATTTCCTTTAAGGAATATTTGAAAGGTTTGTTCATATATCAGAGGTAAATGAAGATCTCTTTAATATCACAGTGATGTTTCCTCACCTCAGGATACACTTTGAGTCTCGTAACACGTCTCTGAGCCGCTGCTTTGAGTCTCCGATCTTATTCTTACTCAGATCAAGCTCTTTTAAAAACTGCAGTGCTTTTGAGTTAGTCAATGACTGAGTTAAAGAAGAAACATCTGTAATGCCACAGTGATAGAGACTAGAAAGACACAAACAGAGGAAGAGTGATTATCTTACAAACAAATCATTAAGGTAAAGAATTTTGCACAAATATAATGTGAACTCAGACTCATTGTGAGATATTGAGTATAAAGTGTTTTAGTTTAAACTGTTAAAGTGATTTTAAGCATTTTGATTCTATATGTGAAGAATGTTGCTGACCTCAATCTCTCCAGTTTACAGTGTGAATCCTTCAGTATGTCACATAGGTGCTTCACTCCTGAGTTTCCTAGTCCATTCCATCTCAGGTTCAGATCTCTCAGGTGTGACAGGTTTGATTTCAGAGCTGAAGTCAGGATGACACACTGTTTCTCTGTAATATTGCAGTAACTCAGACTGAAAAAAGAGAAAATGACTCAAATCCATGTTCAGTTCATGTGTGAACTTGGGGTAGTTGCTAAGGTGTTGCTATGCTGTTGCTAAGGTACTCTGAGTGGTTGCTAAGGTGTTGCTATGTGGTTGCTAGGGTATTCTGAGTGGGTGCAAAAGTGTTGCTATGTGGTTGCTAAGGTATTCTGAGTGGTTGCTAGGGTGTTTCTATGCGGTTGTTAGGGTAATTCTGGGGGCTTGCTATGGTGTTCTGGGTAGTTGCTATGCAGTTGCTAGGGTATTCTGGGTGGTTGCTATGAGATAGATAGATAGATAGATAGATAGATAGATAGATAGATAGATTTAGTTTGATAGATAGATTTAGTTTGATAGATAGATAGATAGATAGATAGATAGATACTGTAGATACAGTAGATAGATATATAGATTGATAGATAGATAGATAGATGGATACTGTAGATAGATAGATAGAGATTAAATGAGTTTCAGTGGATTAGAAATAGTACACAGAATGTCAGTTTAATTGAGTCTAATCGGCTTCAGTGTGTTTAAATCTGAATTTCGACAATTGGAGTTTGAACAGTTTTAACTCATCTGAACATTCATCAATGAGAGTCAATGGGCACGTACACACTGTAAGTTTCAGGAGTGATGACCGCATTTAAATGTGGGAGTGAATCTTCTAAATTACCGTTACATGTGTGTACGGAACACGACTCACTCTCGAAAATGCGATGATTGATAGCTTGGAAACCATAGCGACGAGCTGGCGTCTCTCGTGTTTGGTATCCGTTATTGTGACCAAAGTAATATTACAGTGACAAAACACTCGTTATTTTCAGCAATTTAACTAAACACACTAACACATTCGACGGAGGTGTCGTGTTTTGTTTATGCTACAGCCTGTTTCACACAGAGCGCGCTCTTTCTGTGTTGCCATGGTCACTCATTATAAGCGTATTTGGGCTTGTTGTTTAAGCTTGTCTCATAAAGCGAACAAGTTTATTGAGTTATTAAAGTGAGCAGACATGAATCACGATATTTTGGTCTTATTTTTAGTATAAAGCATTTGGATTTATTTAGGTTTATTATGGGCCTATTTTTGTTTGCTGTTTTTTCTAGCAAGATCTGGCAACACGAATGAGAAAGGCTTGTGCTTTCCCTGTGATTCACCGCACACACAGAAGAGACACATCTCAGATGCATGTTAACGTCATTAAACCAGTTGAGTTCGGTTCCGTACACACTGCATAGGATTTCTGTAAATGCGGTTGTCACTACCGTATTTTACTGAACTGTGTGTGTACAGAATGCGATTAAGCACTAAAAAGTGAACTGACAACCGAATTTAGCTGCAGTGTGAACGTGGCCAATGAGATTTTTCAGAGTAGATAGATAGATAGATAAATAGATAGATAGATCTTCTTTCTTCAGCTCATACTCACTGATCCCATTTACTGTAATTATATAGACCAAGGATGGATTGAGGGTGAGTAAAGCTTAGGCTGATTTTCATTTGAAAGTGAACTAATCCTTTAACTAAAACCATTTCTGAATCTTTCTTCAGATGGAGATGCAGCGTATAACAGACACAAGTCTGTTATGGTTTGCTACTACATACCAAAAGGGGGCGCTAGTATACTCAAGTATGAGGTATAAATCAAGGTACGTAGTAGAAGAAGACATATTTGTTTGAGCAGAGGGAAGCATGGCTTACCTGCTGCATTGTCTGAAGTCAAGATGTCCTGATTGAGAAACTTTTGGTTTCCTGCTCAATCGAAGTAAGATATTATTTTGTTTTATCTGTGCAGGGTATTTCCAGCAATGTGTTTTCATAGCTATTGCGTTTGTGTTTACGATCATGCCATTTTTCTAATGTTAGTTCATCTGTGTTTATAGAAGGACTCCTTGAACATTGTATGTGAATTATGGTGTAATTCATTGGAAGCAGAGATCAAGTGGTTTTCTGTTCTATCCTGACCTTTGTTGGCATCGCTTGTGGATCCTGTGGGATTTTGCAAGGATTAAAGTCGGTATGAAATCAAAATTGACAATTCTAATTTTTTTTATGGAATATTGTAGTATTTATTATCAATAATTTATCCGTGAACTTCATTATTTTTTTAAAATTCATGTGCCCTCATAATCTTTAGTCAAAATCATTCACCTCCCATCCCCCTTCAAAATGACTCATCGTCTCTTCCTGTCACATGCTATGGCGCAAGGGTGGAGCTATCTGGAATTGCAGTGACGTATGGGGTAGCCTAAATGCTGTGCTTCACTTTAAAGAGATTAAAGCATTAACCACCGCTGATGCCAGTCATTGGGGTGTACAGTAAACATGGAAAGGAACCTGCGACACACTCAGTCAGTCAGGCTGCGTGTCCACTGGAGCAGAGCAAGCGACCAGAGCATTTTTAGATTCATTCCTATGGAAGTTGAGAGTCACACTTAACTTACGCATGGCTTAACTTCCATAGGAATGAACCAAAAATGCTCGCTTCGCGCCAACGGACACGCACCGTCAGTCAGTCAGTCTCTCTCGCTGTTTAGTGCCGTTAACCGTCCTCGTCATCCTCAATAAAGCTCTTACAGTAACGTGAGTGCTCGGAGTGAGTAATTCATATCTGCCTCCATTTTGTTAGCAACGCCCAACTTCCAATCAATTCCCGAAGGATGAAATCAAGTCCCGCCCTCTCATTTCAGATGCCGTTTCACTTGGATAGACATCACAGTACAGAAGAAAAGACAATCGCAACTTCCGTTTCATGCCGACTTTAAGATCAACTTCTTTCTATGTGATTTTTTTGTTGGATTTTTGGGGGATTATTTTTCTTCTTGGATTTTTCTACATGCACGGATTTTTGCTTTACCTCAAACTACAAGGAACAATTTCATCAACGGACAATCTTTAACAAATTGTCTTGCAGTCATCATACTCCCAATATAACTCCTTATCTGAATTTTTCATTTATATTTGATTCAAAGATTTGGTATTTAGTTATTTTTGTTTGTTTATTTGTTCAGTTGTTGGTTTTTGGTGCTATACTTTCATATGGTATATAAACTATTCATGACGCTTAATTGCTTGGTTTCAAACTGTCTAATTTATGTTTATTGTTAGTTATTGAGTCCTCCCAAAATTCAGATTTATAACAGCCTTATACCCAGAGTAGTAGGAGTTTTGTTATAAGCGCAACAAATGATGTGACTTGTGCCCTGTTGATTTAAAATAAAATACACATAAATACAGTTTAATGATACTAACTCTAGTTTCTCCAGCTTGAATTGTGGGTTCATCAGTAGATCACTGAGGTTTTTCACTCCAGAGTCTCCTAGTTTATTCCTGCTCAGGTTCAGCTCTCTCAGGTGTGACGGGTTTGATTTCAGAGCTGAAGTCAGGATGAAACACTGTTCCTCTGTAATACTGCTTCTACTCACACTGAAGACAGGAAGAGAAAATTACTCAAATCCATGTTCAGTTCATGTGTGAGTTAAATGAATCATGAATAAATGTCATTCAGTCACTAATAAACCTGTAAAAACATGAAAACTTAATGATATAAACGAACAAACCAAGACAGGAGCATTTGTGGATACTAGTTACAATCCAAGTCTGGATCCGTCCTCACTCCCAAAAATAAGTGAATTTATGACTCTAGATTAATATAAAATTGTGTTTTATCTCTCCTACATGTTAGATTTGTGATTAAAAACAGTGTTATTGTATTCTCCATCATGAGCTTCATTACAACCAGCCATTCATGACAATTTGTTACACTGTTTTTTAGTCTGTTCTCACTTCTGTCTTGTTTCAAAGCAAAGATTTGTCAGATTCCTGCATATGAATCTATTTTACAGCCACAAAGTTTAATGCTCTTTTAATTGATACACATACCATTTCTGAATATTTCTTCAGATGGAGATGCAGCGCTACAAATGATGTGACTTGTTCCCTGTTGACTTAAAATTAACTAAACTATATAAATATAGTATAATGATACAAACCGGGTGAAAATTGATGATGATAATGACAGTTTCTCCAGCTTGAATTGTGGGTTCATCAGTAGATCACTGAGGTTTTTCACTCCAGAGTCTCCTAGTTCATTCCCTCTCAGGTTCAGCTCTCTCAGGAGTGACGGGTTTGATTTCAGAGCTGAAGTCAGGATGACACACTGTTCCTCTGTAATACTGCATCTATACAGACAGAAAGAGAAAAGACAATGACTCAAATCTATGATGATCAACTAACATGTTTAGCTTCATCCAGCAGACTTTTGCTGACAAATAAACAGGGATATCCAGGTGCAGGTAAACATGGAGAAAGACGACACATTGTTCATTTAAATATACTATGACATTGTAACAATATAAAGGTTAAAATCATCAATCTATTTATGTTAGTTTACACATTCATTTCATATCATCTTTAAGGTTTTTTCGTGTCAATGTCACCCTTGGTTTGATCACTGGGACAAATGTGTTTATGTCAGTTGTTTTCAGACACATTGTCGACTCACTAACACTTTACAATAATCTTTCATTAGTTAACATGAACTACATTAGTTAACATGAACCAATGATGGACAATACTAGTACAGCATTTAATAACCTTAATGTAAGTTTCAACATTTACTAATATAGTTTTAAACACAAAAGATTTCTGTTAACATTAGTTAAAGGTGATAGAGAGGATTTTTTCGTCGTCTGAGAATCCAAAGACTGTTACTGAGTTTTTGAAATGAGTCCATGCGTAAGAACAACCCCCCTCCTTCACAGCTCACTTCAAAGGAACGCCTCCCAAAACTAGTGCACGAGTATTTGAACACGAGTGTTTACCACCAGCATTCGCTGTGTCGTGTTTTTTGGATTCATTATGTCGGACTCACCGCAGGTAACTCATAATCTGCAGTTGTTACTCCTGTCTCCTGACAAAAACATTGCATCCGGCACCTGTAGAGTGTGGAAAGTTACTGGAGAGCGCAGCCGCGCTCGTCTCTCACAAGGAACGTCACAGCAGTGATTGACAAGCCAGAGAGCCAATCCGCGCACGTCTTTCACAAGGAACGTCACGGCAGTGACTGACAAGCCAGAGGGCCAATCCGCGCTCGTCTCTCACAAGGAACGTCACGGCAGTGATTGACAAGCCAGAGGGCCAATCGTTTATGCGATGATCGCGTAAACGATTGGCTGATGTTTTTAAGGCCCTATCTCGTGCACAGATGATGTATATTAATATTATTACTTGCAGTGCACCTAATAAAGTTACAGTTGCAGTGCACCTTTTATCAGTTAGTAAACACAGTTTCAAGTAATATTGCAAAAATGTATAAAACAAAACATCCTCTTTAGCACCTTTAATCCACTGTGAACAAACATGAACAATGAATAATTGTATAAACTAACATTAACAGATTAAGGAATAAAGTATTTCCTGAAGCAGAAGACAATCAAACAAGTTTTGGAAAAGGTTCATTTGCTTTAGTGCTGCACTGTGAAGCAGTGTCACGTCTGTTCTGGATTTAGTTTAGTTTGTTTTCATGTCTTTTATTTTGTATAATTCTCACAGTCTTGCTCCTTATGTGATCTTGTCATGTGCTCCCCCTGTTCATGTGTCATGTTCTGATTGGTTCCTTGTTTCATGTGTCATGTTTTCATTGGTTCATCATGTTCAGGTGTTTCTTGTTTGTTCATTAGTGTGTGTATATATAGCCCGCATGTTATCATTGTCTTTTATCTGTCTTTGTTCCCTGTAACTGCTGTTGGTGAGGTTTATGTTCATGTTCCTTAGTGAAGTCTTTCTTTGTTATTTTAATTTTGTTCATGTTTATTTGAATAAAGTAGTGGTGGCGAGATGAAGCCTCATGAAGCATTGAAGCTTTTCAGCCAGGTGGTTCACAAAAGGGTTCATTTCTCGAGGCTTCATTTGCTCACAATACCACCTGGTGGTCAAAGAGTGTGAAGCAAGCAGATACATTACAGATGACCTGATGTGATCATGTGATGCACTTTATTTTGCGCCAGTTAAGGCTTAGAAATAACAGTGAAGAAAAAATAAATTTCCACAAAGACTAATATATTTATTTGAATGTAATGTGTATTTTGTAGTGATATATAATAATTGTATAACATAACTGTGTAATAAACATATTGGCTTCAAATGAATGGGACTATTAAATGTGTGTAAATAAATATTTTGGTCACAATAGGCAGGAGGGGCGATATTATTATTCTAAAACCACACATTCTAAGGGGATGCCATGGGTCGCTTATATATCTGTCAAAATGTCGCGCCAAGATTGGAACCACATCCTGAACCCGTCATGAGGAAGCAGGGCTTCGAACGTCATCAATGACGTCATTGATCTAAAGCAATACAAGCCTCGATACGCACTTTACTGAAAGCTTCCAGGATTTCTCGACACGCTCCGAAGCCTCGGCACAGAACGTAACATCACTAGAAAATAGTATTGGTGGTTATATTTAATTTACACAGAATTAACCTGTGAAAGTTAGGAAAGACATCCCTGTGTTTATAGTGCAGCTGTTTTTTCAATCTCTCGCTTATTTGAAGAGTTTTCTGAGCTCTGGAAGAAAATTGTTCTCCCTCTACAGTAACTGAAATAATTAAATTATTAATTCAATATTTAAAGCTTGATGTCACATTTAAATAATGTTTTTAATTTCCTGTTTAATTTTGTAAGGATCCCATCTCTGGGCTGCTATTCCACTCTTAGCCTGCAGGGGGTGCCCTCCTTGGGCTTCCGTGTCATGCTCCCTCCAGGTCTCCAGATGGCGCTTTGACCCATGCTCAGTGCTCTCCACTCCTGCAGATGGTGCTAGTGTATTTAATTGTACTCAAGACTCTCCTCATTAGCCCTGATTCCCTTCACCTGTGTCTTGCCCTTTATAAGTGTGCTTGTTCCCTGCCATTATGTTCAGTCTTGAGCCTATGTTCTCCAGTTTCCAGATCTCAAGTTAAGTTTTGTGCCTTATTGTACCCTTTTGGCCCTTGTGTCTATTTTTGTTTCTCTGTTTTATGGAAGCTCGGCTTTCCTAGTTTATTTGTACTTTGTGCTTTGGTTTTTCAAGTAAAGTCTATTTTTATTTTTGGAAGACTCAAGTCTCTAGACTCTTTACTCTTCTGCTCTTGGGTTCCATTGTCTGGTAGTTAGCTCAGTGGAGAACACACCACACTTAGAACACCAGAGACCTGGGTTCAAGTCCAGCCAAGGGCGACATCCTTACAGCAAGACTGAACCATGGAAGGAAGCCCAGCAGAAGGACCATCACCACCCTCTAATGTGGACCGTATTTTGGCAGCCCTCTCAGATCAAGCAGCAACCATACAGCGCCATGACCAGGCACTGTCAGAGATTCTCCATATTTTGAGTCTCCAGTCTCAAGCCTCTTCACCCCAAGAACCTCAATCACCCCCTGATCCTCCAAACAGATCCATCTTGCCATTCCCATCAGAGCCCACGTTACCAGCACCAGAGAGGTTCGATGGCAGTCCCGAGAGATGCAGAGGGTTTATCACCCAGTGTACCTTGGCCTTCCAGCTTCAACCCAGCAGCATCCCGACTGAGAATAGTAAGGTAGCTTACATTATTACACTCCTAACAGGCAAAGCTTTGGACTGGGCCTCTGCTTTGTGGGACCAGAGGTCTCCAGTAACAACTAACAGCCATGAATTCATTTCTGAGATGAAAAGAGTTTTTCACCATCCAGCCAGCAGGGGGGATGTGGATCACCGCCTGCTCCACCTCTCTCAAGGTGCATTTATTTCTGCGACCCAATCCACAGAAGTCATGGCCGTTCCTGAAATGGAGCCAATTGCTACCAAGCCTCTTGCTCATTATCCTGAGTTATCCCGAGTCCCTCAGGAGTATGCGGACCTCAAGGAAGTCTTCAGTAAGACCCAAGCTGCCACACTACCACCTCATAGAGCTTATGACTGCACTATTGAACTAGTTCCTGGTACTTGCCCACCACGTGGAAGGCTCTATTCACTCTCTGGCTCTGAGAGATTAGCCATGGACAAATATCTCAAAGAAGCCTTGGACAGTGGATTCATTCGTCCATCCACCTCACCTGCAGGGGCCGGCTTTTTCTTTGTTGAAAAGAAGGACGGGGGTCTCCGACCCTGCATAGACTATCGGGGTTTAAACCATATAACCATCAAGAACCGATACCCTCTCCCTCTTATGTCCACAGCTTTTGAAATCCTGCAAGGGGCTACCATCTTTACGAAACTTGACCTTCGTAATGTGTACCATCTAGTTAGAATCCGTGAGGGGGATGAGTGGAAGACGGCATTCAACACCCCAACAGGCCACTACGAATACCAGGTAATGCCGTTTGGCCTGGTCAATGCACCAGCTGTCTTCCAAGCCTTTATTAATGATGTTCTCAGAGAAATGCTGAATATATTTGTGTTTGTCTATCTGGATGATATTTTAGTTTTCTCCCGAAATTATGAAGAGCATGTTCAGCAGGTCAAACAGGTCCTTGCCCAGCTACTGAAACATAAGCTTTATGTAAAGTTGAAGAAGAGTGAATTTCATGTTCCAGAAGTTTCCTTCCTTGGCTTCACAGTATCAAAAGGCAGCCTTCAGATGGATCCAGGCAAGATACAAGCAGTTTTGGATTGGCCTTGACCAACCTCAGTGAAGCAGGTACAGCGTTTTCTGGGCTTTTCCAATTTTTTACAGAAGATTCATTAGAAACTTCAGTTCTATTGCAGAGCCTCTTTCCGCATTGACCAGGAATTCAACTAGGCCATTTGTGTGGACCAGCAGAGCAGATCACGCCTTCAACAGACTAAAACAGCTCTTTACATCTGCCCCAATCTTAACCCTCCCTGATCCAGAGCTCCCTTTTGTGTTGGAGGTGGACGCCTCTGACGTGGGAGTAGGCGCTGTCTTGTCACAGAGAAGTAAGTGCGATAACAAGCTTCACCCGTGTGCTTTCTTCTCTCGTCAGCTTACCTCAACACAGAGGAATTATGATATTGGGAACCGGGAGCTGCTGGCTGTCAAGATGGCTTTAGAGGAGTGGAGGCACTGGCTGGAGGGGGCCAAACAGCCATTCCTCATCTGGACGGACCACAAAAATCTCACTTACATCCAGCAGGCAAAGAGATTGAATGCCCGACAAGCCCGATGGGCTCTCTTTTTTAATCGGTTTAACTTTAAAGTCTCTCTTATCGCCCAGGTTCTAGGAATCTCAAGCCAGATGCTCTCTCAAGGCAGTTTGAACCACCGGAAGTGGAGTGTTTTCCAGAACCCATTCTCCCCACTTCCAGAGTGGTAGCTCCCATCCAATGGGATATTGAAACAGCAGTTAAGAGGGCCCAACAGCAGCAGCCAGGTCCAGGTAATGGCCCTCCAGGGTGTCTTTTTGTTCCTAAACTTCTACGTTCTAAGGTTTTGCAGTGGGCGCATGCTTCTCTCCCTTCTGGACACCCTGGGATCACTAAGACATGCAAGCACATCCAGAGGAAATTCTGGTGGCCCAAATTGCAGAGGGACGTCCGGGCTTTTATTGCTGCTTGCTCCGTCTGTGCTCAGAACAAGGAGCCAAGGACCCACCCTCATGGCCTGCTGCACCCGCTGCCCATTCCAAGACGCCCTTGGTCCCACATTTCCTTGGACTTCATTACAGGCCTGCCACAGTCTCAAGGAAACACGGTAATCCTTGTAGTGGTAGACAGATTTTCTAAGACCTGTCACCTCCTACCTTTGTCCAAGCTCCCCACAGCTAGCCAAACTGCAGAACTATTGATGAAGCATGTGTTCAGAATTCACGGCTTTCCCCAGGATATGGTTTCTGATCGGGGCCCGCAGTTTACTTCCCGGTTCTGGAAGGCGTTTGGCCGACTCATCGGATCTTCCATCAGCCTGTCCTCCGGCTTCCACCCCCAGTCAAATGGCCAAACTGAGAGGGTAAATCAATAAATTGAAAAGACACTGAGGTGCCTGGTTGCAGACAACCAATCCACATGGAGCTCTCATTTAATATGGGCTGAATTTGCACATAATACCCTTTACCATTCCTCACTAGGTATGTCCCCTTTTGAGTGTCAGTATGGTTTCCCTCCCCCTCTATTTCCTGGACAGGAGCCAGAGGTTGATGTTCCAGCTGCCACACAGCTGTTCCGCCGGTGCCGGCGTTCCTGGCAAAGAGCACGTATTGCCTTATTGAGGGCTGCCCGACAACAACGGAGGCAGGCAAACCGACACCGAAGGGTAGGACCCACGCTTCGCCCGGGACAAAGGGTATGGCTCTCAACCAGAGACCTTCCATTGCGGGTGGAGTCCCGCAAGCTGGCCCCACGATACATTGGCCCTTTCAAGATCCTTAAGAAGATTAACCCAGTTTCCTATCGACTCCTTCTGCCCAGGTCCATGAAGATTCATCCCACTTTTCATGTTTCCCGTTTAAAACCTGTTGTTTGTTCTACTCTGTCTCCAGCTAGGAAGCCCGCCCCAGTACCTCGCATCATTGATGGCCAGCCAGCTTACACGGTCCGCAGGCTGATGGATTCTCGAATGGTTTGTGGGAAGGTTCAATATCTTGTGGATTGGGAGGGCTTTGGCCCAGAGGAGCGGTCCTGGATTCCTGCTCGAGATATTTTAGACCCGACTCTCATCTCAGAATTCCGTCAGGCCAAAGGGAACCATTAGAAGAACGTCAGGTGCCGTTCCTAGGGAAGGGGCTCCTGTAAAGATCCCATCTCTGGGCTGCTATTCCACTCTTAGCCTGCAGGGGGAGCCCTCCTTAAGCTTCCATGCCATGCTCCCTCCAGGTCTCCAGATGGCACTTTGACCCATGCTCAGTGCTCTCCACTCCTGCAGATGGTGCTAGTGTATTTAATTGTACTCATGACTCTCCTCATTAGCCATGATTCCCTTCACCTGTGTCTTGCCCTTTATAAGTGTGCTTGTTCCCTGCCATTGTGTTCAGTCTTGAGCCTATGTTCTCCAGTTTCCAGATCTCAAGTTAAGTTTTGTGCCTTATTGTACCCTTTTGACCCTTGTGTCTATTTTTGTTTCTCTGTTTTATGGAAGCTCGGCTTTCCTAGTTTATTTGTACTTTGTGCTTTGGTTTTTCAAGTAAAGTCTATTTTTATCTTTTGGAAGACCCAAGTCCCTTGACTCTTTACTCTTCTGCTCTTGGGTTCCATAGTCTGGGAGTTAGCTCAGTGGAGAACACACCACACTTAGAACACCAGAGACCCGGGTTCAAGTCCAGCCAAGGGACTATCACTATCACTTGTATCACTTTACATTGTTGTAGCTGAGAAAAAATATGCTCTGACTGAAATATGTGAGGAAATATTATCAGCTACAGTAACATTACAATTAAAAGTACTGTAATATTTTAAATAAATGAACAATACTCACGTCAGTGTGTTGAGTCGACAGTGTTTATCCTGCAGAAGAGCAGCGATCTGATTCACTTGTGTGTCTCCTAGTTCATGTCTACTCAGATCCAGCTCTCTCTGGAGTAACGGGTTTCTACCCACAACTCTCTTCACATACTGACAGGCTTCATCTGCAGCACCACTCAAAAACCTGCAGAAGAGTCAATTCAGTTCTCAAATAAATGGCTGTTGCATTACAAAAATGATTGATAAGATAAACTAAATTATTGTTCTAAAGACAAGCTCTAGTTAGTTATTTAGATGTAACGCTTTTCTTTGAACATTTAAATACACAAATAAATATATAAATACTTGAAAACAAAGTATAATAGAGTTATTTAAAAGAAACTACAGCGACACTCAGTCCTAAAGCAAACTCATAAGAACAGAAACGTCCCACAGAGCAGAAGAGCAAAAGCTCACTAGATCATGATTTTCAGTTTGAATACAGAGAGTGAAATTAAGGCCTCGAGATCTTTCTGGCTTTTAAGCAGGAGGAGTGAGAAACATCTGCAGAGAAAACTGGCTTGTGAAACTGCATGTTTGTGAACATCTGGAGACTCATATACCTGCTGTAGAGATACAGTGAATCTGGACTTGATGGAAAACAATTGTGTTCAGAAAACAATTTTGAAAAGTTAGAATTTTTAATGAGAAGTGTGCACCAAAAAAAAAATTGTGAATGTTAATTATCAAGGTATACCATACTCCAGAATAGCACATATACTGACCCATAATGTCTGTTTGACCTGTAGCTTGAATCACAACTAAACTGTTGACGGTTATCATCAATCATGTCAGAACCTGCAGCATCTGATCTGATCTTGATCATTTTGTTGCAACAAACTGTCCAGCTTATTGTATAACTAAGATAATATATTTGTTATGACTATTTAGCCTGAATATTGAGCATATAACTCATTTAGTTAATTATTTCATCCCGTCTCACCTCAGTGTCTTCAGTTGACTGTTTGGATCCTGTAGTAAATCACTGAGCTCCTTCACTCCTGATTGTCCAGGATCATTTCCTGTGAGATCCAGCTCTATCAGGTGTGAAGGGTTTGATCTCAGAGCTGAAGCCAGAGCTTTATAACCTTCTTCTGTTACACTGCAGTTGGAGAGTCTAGAACAGGAATGAAAACATTCAGATGATTAATCAGTTAAACCTGAACAACAGAAATCCTTAAAGTGAATTTTATTTAGTTTGTACAAATGTACTGAAAGTTAGTTGCAAAAACTGACAACTGAATATGGAGGCAAACAAAAGGCATCCTGAATCCTTTAAAGTTTAAAATGTTAGATATCAATTTCAATTATCTGAAGTTGTACAGCAGTGAAAGTCTTGGATCCGAATGATTCACAACAAGCAAATTGAAAAAGGTTGTCAATTGAGAAGATTAGAGTTTGGGAATGGCCTATTTAAAGTCCAGACTTTCAACTCCATTATAATGCTGTGGGAGGTCTTGAAACAAAGCTCATGCTGGAAAGGCTACAAATTTCACTGAGCTGAACCAGCTTTGCAAGGAGAAGTGGGACAAATTAGGACAAAATTCCTCCACAGTGGTGTAAAACACTCATAAACTAAGTGTTGTTGAGACTAGCTGCAAAGCTGAAAGCAGAATCAAAGATACACAAAATACATTCATCATGTCACATAAAAGCTGTTAGATAAGTGATATCTACCAGATTTCAGCCTCATTTCTGTGGCAGATTTACCAGCTCTAACAGAATCAACTGAACTCAGACTCAACACTAGGTATGTAAATAATGATTAAATGACTAAATAATAAATTGCATTAAACAAAACAGCACAATTTAAGTGCTTGTAAGAACTAAAAATAACACTGGGTTTCCAACTTAAGCACAGTTTGTAATCTATAGTAAATGAAAACATCCTTCTTGATTCTCTAAACAAGTATAATGGTACGCTAAGAAGCCTTTAACATTACTATGTTCTCAATAGTTAATCGGGTAACATGTCTGTAGCCAACATTAAGAATGAACAAACATTTCTAGTTATTGCTAGTTATATCCAGCAACTGATCTAAAAAATAAAACATAATCCGGCCGGCTAAATTATTATTATTATTATTATTATTATTATTCTCTAGTTGTCTCATACCATATTCCATATCCAAAAGAATGACATGATTCTATAAAAAAAACTGCACAGGCAGATTTGATGAGAGCTGGTTTGGGGCTTTTGTAGATTATTTGTTGTTTGGCTGCAAAGTGCGAATAAAATGTTTTTTTTCCAAACCGAAAAGGAAAGTGGATGAGGAACACAGACAGTTTCAAGAAAGATAGACATTGCAGTTTTTTTT
Organism: Megalobrama amblycephala; assembly: GCF_018812025.1. Classification (NCBI taxonomy): domain Eukaryota; kingdom Metazoa; phylum Chordata; class Actinopteri; order Cypriniformes; family Xenocyprididae; genus Megalobrama; species Megalobrama amblycephala. The sequence goes on along the minus strand of NC_063060.1, from coordinate 43,630,431 downwards.
TTTTTCGTGGAGTTTAATGGTCTGATATGCAAAGAAAAAGTCGCAGTTCTAAGGGGCCATTCACATATAGCATCACATAAGCAGCCACGCCACTTTCTCCTCCTTTCCAAAGCGCTTTCGCTTGTTGCTATGCAACCATGAACTGCACTCTCCATGAAGACGAGGAAGTTTCAGCAAAAGCAAAATTTTTGATTTGTAGTCCTTGCATTAGCTCTACTACTAGATATATTTATGGGGATAAGAAATAAAAACCTGCCCTGTACAGCTATGATCAGCTGTTTGGCTGAGCTTTCGATGTTGTTACGGAAAGGCCGGAGCTTATAAGTTGGTCCTTGTCACATGACCTGCGGTGCGCTTGTGGCATTCTGAAAAGTTGAGATGTTTACATCTCGCCACGGCATATAGGGTGGCAGGAAAAATGAGCGTCCGCGTCGCTTCTATTATGAGCGTGTGCCTAAATTACAGTAAAAGCACTCTCGCATGTCGATTCATTATTACTTTTAATGGAAAAACAACAATAAAATAGTACAATTACAAACTGGCTTATATTAAACATCAAACATTTATCAACAAAAAAATAGGACTGATGTATCAAATAAAAAATTATTTTTTGATTTCAAAATGAATGCTTAGCTTCTGGTTATTATTATTTTTAATGAAAAACACAACAATAATAAAACAAAAACAAACTTATATTAAACAAAGAAATGCAACTTTTATTAACAAAAGTTGTCTTTGGCCACTGGCCTTGTCCTTTCTGTCATCACACTTTACTCTCGTCATGTGACTCCTGTGGCTCAACTTACCTCAGTATCTCCAATTTACACTTTAAATTCTTCAGACCAGCGCAGAACAGCTTCACTCCTGAATCCTGTAGATTATTATTGTTCATGTTCAGCTCTTTTAAATTGGTATCTGATCCAAGAACTGCAGCCAGAGCTGAACAGCTTTTGTCTGTTAAGTTACAATCATTTAACCTACAAGGGAAATAATTAAAGGGTTAGTTCACCTGAAAATTATGTCATTAATTACTCACCCTCATGTCGCTCCGCACCCGTAAGCCCTTTGTTCCTCTTCAGAACACAAATTAAGATATTTTTGATAAAATCCGATGGCTCCAGTGAAGCCTCCATTGATAACAAGTTAATTTACACTTTCAATGCCCAGAAAGGTACTAATGACATATTTAATACAGATGTGACTACAGTGGTTCAACCTTAATATTATGAAGTGACGAGAATACTTTTTGTGCACCTAAAAAACAAAATAATGACTTTATTAAACAATTTCCTCTCTACTGTATCAGTCTCCGAAGCGCATTCATGTGAGCACTACAATGCATGCATGTAGTGATGACACTGCCCAGGTGAAAAAAAAGTACATTTCTATAATATACTTAAAGTGCTCTATTTTCATGCACTAAATTTGTACTTAATATACTAAAAAAATCTTCTTTAGTACTTCTTAAGATAATCTTAAGAACATCTAAGTGTACTCAACTGTGCTATTTTGAGACAGTATGAAATATGAACTAAAATGTGCCTTTATATATATATACTTTATATTATATACGAGGTAGTAGATGTGGGAAGAAGGAGGCGGGAACCGGCGAACGTTGAACCAAACTTTAATATAAAATAAACAAAGAACAAAACGAAAGTAATGCCGGCAGACCCTCGCGGACGTCTGCCAGCCACACAAACATAATAAAACATAAATAAAGTCCAGGCCTGGTCCTCTCTCGTCCTCCACGGTCGTCGCTCCTCCTTTTATGCTCCCGGAGCTCCTCCGTGAGAGACTCAAGGCCGGTGAGCCTCCCAGTGATGCTTGTTATCACTTGCGTCACCGGCCTCGCGCCGTTCCCTCACGGCTCTCGCCCGCCCTGGTCGCCACAATATACTATCTCTGTATTCAAAAAATTTGTGCATTTGAACCCATAGTGTACTACAAGTGGTAACTAAATATATTTTTAAAATACAGAGATAGTATATTAAAAGCACATTTTAGTTCATATCAGTGTTAATTTTGACAGCAAATTTTGATTTAGTTTTAGTCATAGTCTTTTGAGTAAAATGCCATTTAATTTTAGTCACATTTTAGTCATCGGAAATTGTTTTAGTTTTAGTCTAGTTTTAGTCGACTAAATATCAAAAGATTTTAGTCAACTAAATCAACAGTAGATTTAGGTGACTAAATTCTAATTTAGTTAAATTTTAATGCATTAAGTAAGCATTTCTCTATCAATACACAGATCCAATACACTGATATACATTTGTTATTCTCCAAACTGTTTCTGTTCACTTAAGACAACCAACTGTACTTTACTCGCCATAGCAAATTTAGTTAAAGGTTTTAGTAATTTTTGGTGTTTGTTTTTTAGTTTTTGCTTTTAAATGTCTATATAGTTTATTTTTTTGTTTGTTGTTATTATTTTTATTTTTGTTTAATGCATGAGTTTAAGCTAAAGCTTGGAAACTAGATGAAAGAAAATAAGTTTACTTTTTTATATATAGGCTATATTTTTTATTTCAGTTAACGTTTATTTCAAGGAATGGAGATTTTTCATGGTTTTAGATTTAGTTAAATATAATAACCCTTATACTTGTGAAATATATTTAATGCGTCAAATAATGTTCTTAGTCTTTCCCTCCTGTGACAGAAGATACAGTAGTTTACTATGAATTAAATAGAAATTAAATTAAATACAGTTTATTATGTAAACAAAATAACAATAATGACCAGGAAAAAATAATAATTATAAACCATACTGAAATACACCGTGACTCTTATTCTGAAATGTCTGCAGTCTGCACTGTATCAGGCTGCTCATGAGGGTGATAAAATATGCATTCTTACAACCGTCTAAAACATACTACCATATAAACATTGTGTAGTAAACATTGTCATAATTCATCAAGGTTAGCTTATAAGCAATCGCTTGGCATAAACGTGCTCCATTCATTAATTGTGAAGCAGTCAAAGTGCTGCTGGGTGAGCCTGTAGAGCACACAACAGCCTGTAGAGACTGCAACAGCCCCGCTTTTCCCACGGTTAGAACAGCACGTTACACTGCAAAAAAAGCTGTTCTTACTTAGAGTTTTTGTCTTATTTCTAGTCAAAATATCTTAAAGTTCTTAAATCAAGAAGCATTTTCTTGACAAGTAAAAATTATTTTCTTGTTTTCAGAAAAAATAAGTTTTTCCTTAAAACAAGCAAAATAATCTGCCAGTGGGGTAAGTAAAATAATCTTATATCAAACCAAAAATAAGATATATAATCTTGTTTTCAGTTTGGATTAAGATTATTTTACTTACCCCACATGCACCTCTCGTCATGTGACTCCTGTGGCGCAACTTACCTCAGTATCTCCAATTTACACTTCAAATTCTTCAGTCCAGTGCAGAGAAGCTTCACTCCTGAATCCTGCAGATTATTATTGTTCATGTTCAGCTCTTTCACATTTGAATCTGATCCAAGAACTGCAGCCAGAACTGAACAGCTTTTGTCTGTTAAGTTACAATCATTTAACCTACAAGGGAAATAAATCACATCACAGAATTAGATGGAATATATATGCAATATATTTTTGTATATATAAATATATACATTTTTTTTTTTAACACAAACAGCATATAAACAGTAAAGAGGCTGAGCTAAACTAACATCACTCTTCAAAAACTGGTATTTCTTGTACATTAGTATCTTTTATTCAGTGACAAGTGTCCTATATAGAATGAAGCATGATTGGAAAAAGTTGAGAGTGTTAAGATTTATAGTTTTTTATAGCTGAGCCTGGTTTCTCCGAAGGATTTTTCTTTGTTTCTGCCACCTGATGGAGTTTGGGTTGTTGTAGGGCTGCATGATTATGACAAAAATCATAATTGTCAATTGAAATTGAACTTGTAATTGCGATTATTAATTACAATTATCACAATTTACATTGAATGACATTAAATAGCTTTATACAACTGCATGCCGTATAAAACATTCTTCCTGAAATTTTGTGTTTTTCTATAGCATTAAACATCAAATGTCAACTATACATTGGTTTGGTTTCTTCAAATAATAATAATAAAAAAACGTCAACATATGCATGACATAATAATAAAGATTATGCATCAGGGTGTTCTTGGAACTTAGATATAGGAACTAGCCACCAGTGTTGTTTTCCCCAGGAATTAATGTTCCCCTAGGGCCTGAAGTGACATAAACTGCGCTCGTTGTTGGTACTTTTATTTTGACGGCACACAGAACAGTTCAGACAAATTCCTGAGCACACAATGCTCGCATTCTCCATCTTCATCAGTTTACTATCTGTTTAACAGTCCTGTCTAATACATTATTTGATAGAAATGTTATACAAAGCAAGTAGACAGTATATGTAAAAAAGTATCAGCTTTAGCCGTGTGGTTAATGCCCAATGTTGCTAGCTTAGCAGAAATACATAGCCATGATTTGCTTGGTCTGCTCAAAGTCATGCTGGATTTTCTCCTTTGAGTAATGTTAAGGTCCTATCACTGTTTTTGCCTCTCACAATGTAACATGCTTTAAACACACCTCTTAAACACACAGAATAACGTAAGTGGAATATTTTTCCTTGTAATCGCTCCTTTGAACGATTACGAAATCGTGGCATCCATAATCATGTTTGTTTTGATCCAAAACAAATATGCAAATATTTATGTTATTTTATATTTTATCTAAAAGGTATGATAAACTGTCACCATTAAAAAAAATATTTTTCAGACTATTATTTCATATGTCATGCTTTACAGGATTGAAAGTGCAATATGTAGGTTTTCGTCCGCTAAAGGTCGCCTATTCAAAACAAAGGCGTAGCTTGATGTCGCCAAGTTTGAGCGAGGAATTTTAGGACATGTGGTCTTCACATCACAGCTGGTGGAAAAGAATAGGGATAGGACTCGGGCAGAAATCATGTTCATGGATGAGATTATTAACATTGCCGTAGTATGAAGCAGAGCAGGACAGAGTGTTTTGGGAGCTGAACGAGGTCAGCTGGAGCGATTGTTAATGAGAGACGAACGCAACACACGCTTTGCGAGCAGTGGAACTTTTATTATGTCACAGTTGCCGGCGCCGCTTTTGCTTTTCCGGTCATGAGTATGAGGTAATGCAGCTCTGTTTATCATAATACATATATTTGAGTGTGTTGAATAACTTTCTGTGCATTCATTCAGCAGCTGCTATGAGACACTTGTTGCAAGCCGCAGTAAGATTTTAGAATATCATATTAAATGCTGGATGGGCTTGTGTTTGATAAATGGCATGCAATTATTTTGAAAACATATTGTATGATGGAGAAAATGCTGTATTACTGTTACTAAAAATAAAGCTGCATCTGATTATGCTATGTTAGCCACTTGACAAAATAGTGTTTTTCTCGGAGACATGGTAAAGCATGGTACTCGCAAAAAAATCAAGAAAATTAGATTTAAACAATAAGACTAAACGTGTTGAGCTATATAACAATGATTAGTTTTCTGTCTATAAATATATCAAAATAGTTGTTTCCTTGTCTAATAAAACAAGTAATATATTAAAGCGTCTTTGGTGTTTCCATGGTTTCTGCAAAATAAAACCAGAAACAGAGGGTAACGCGGATATGACGCCACTGACAGGCGACTCCTCACACGTCCCGGAACCTTGGTTAAAATAGCAATTTTCTCATGATTCTCATTACAAGTATTTGGAAACATTTGGGATATTGTAAGTACTCAACTGAATAAAATATAACACTGGCTCAGTGGTTTTTGGATATTTTACTGCAAAAATATTACATATTGCAGCTTTAAGTTCATGTTCATGATGGGGAATCACTATAGAATAATGTAGATAAATGCATTTTTCAGATGAGAGCTAAACATGACGAAACATATTAATTGACTTACAGAGCTCTTCTGGAGGTTTTGATGACTGCCGATAATCTAATGACACACTCGTCTGATTTCTTGAATTTCTGAAGCTCAAACTCCTCCAGCTCTTCCTCTGATGTCAACAACACAAAGACCAAAGCAGACCACTGGGCAGGTGAAAGGTCACCAGATGAGAGACTTCCTTTGCTAAGGTGGGTCTGAATCTCCTTCACCAGAGTTTGGTCGTTCAGTTCATTCAGACAGTAGAACAGATTGATGGATCTCTCTGCAGACAAATTATCTTCTAATTTCTGCTTGATGTACTGAACTATTTCTTTGTTGCTCTGGTCATTGGCGTCTTGCTGTCTCAACAGACCCCGTAAGAGTCGTCGATTGGACTGGACTGACAGACCGAGGAGGAAGCGAAGGAAAAGGTCCAGGTGTCCATTGTCACTCTCAAGCGCCTCGTCCACTGCAGTCTTGAGAAAATCAATCATGGTTTCATTTTTGTTTTCCTGTTCTGTAGACTCACGAACAAACACACTTTTCTTGTTGATGTCTAAAAACAGATGTGCATAAAGGGCTGCAATAAACTCTTGAATGTTCAAGTGAACAAAGCAGTACACCCCTGTTTCCTCCTTAAAGATCTGGGTACACATGCCTGAGTACACTGATGCCTTATAGACGTCAATACCACAGGCTTCCAGGTCTGTGTCATAGAAGATCACGTTGTTTCTTTCCAGCTGATGAAATGCCAGTTTCCCCAGTGAAAATATGGCATCTTTATCCCAGGAAACATCTGCTGCGTATTCTCCATCATATTTTCGGCGGCTCTGCTGGATCTGAAAGCGGAGAAACTGTGTGTACATTTGTGTCAGAGTCTTGGGAGTGTCTTCAGTATTTGATTCCTGTAGTGTTTTAGAGATCTCATCAGCCTGATTGCTTTTCACATCATTATTTATTTTCTCCACCAGAATGTTCTGGAGAACAGTGGCTGAAATCCAGCAGAAGACTGGGATGTGGCACATGATAAAGAGACTCTTTGATTTTTTAACATGATCAATGATTGTTTTGGCCTGATTCTGATCTGTGAATCTTTTTTGAAGTACTCTTCCTTTTGTGCATCACTGAATCCTCGTATCTCTGTCAGCCGGTCGATACAGTCAGGAGGAATCTTACTGGCAGCTGCTGATCTGGTGGTGATCCAGATGAGAGCAGAAGGAAGCAGATTTCCCTTCATGAGGTTCGTTAGGAGAACATCCAGAGAGGCTGGTGACGATACATCACTCCACGTCTCATTACAATCAAACTTCAGAGGAAGGCGACATTCGTCCAATCCATCAAGGATGAACAGGACTTTGAATTGATTCCTTCTTGTAAGGTCCAGTCCTTTTGTCTCTGGGAAAAAAAGAGTTATAAGGTCCATCAGACTTAGTTTTTCTTTCTCCTTTAAGTTCATCTCTCTGAATGGAAGAGGAAATATGAAGCTGATATCCTGATTTTCTTTTCCTTCAGCCCAGTCCAGAACAAACTTTTGCACAGAGACTGATTTTCCGATGCCAGAGACTCCTTTTGTCAGAACAGTTCGGATCTTCTTGTCTTGTTCAGGAGCTTCAAACAAATTTGTGCATTTAACCTGAATCTCTTGAGATTCATGACGCCTGGAAGCAACTTCAATCTGTCTGACCTCATGTTCAGTATTGACCTGTTCACTGCCAACCCTGAGTGATATAGAGATCTGTGTAGATGTTATTCAGAAGTGTGGAGTCACCATGCTTCGCAATTCCTTCAAACACACATTGATACTTCTTCTTTAGGCCACATTTTAGCTGATGAATGAAGAACAGCTCATCTAAACACAAGGACAAAAAATAGATCGCTTTATTCTTAATTTATAGTTTTATAGATAGTGTACATTAATAAGTCACAATCTGACAGATGATCATGAGTCTCTGACCTTCTAGATCATCAGCAGCTTCATCTTGCTTCATCTCTCTCAGGTAATGTAGTGTGAGATCAAGAGCTGCTTCTTTGATACTGCATCTATTCTTCATTAAAGTCCTTCACAAAGTTTTCTGTTCTCATTTTGTAATATTTTCTTAAAAATTTCCAGCTCTTTTTTCAGAAATGTGATTATTTTCATCTCAAGATCCTACAAACAAAAGTAAGAAAAAAGAATAACACAATTTAAACCAAATTGTACATCTACATTTGGTCAACACTATTTATTCAATAATTATAACAAAAAAATATCCAAACATGCTAACCAGCTGTTATTTTTCAGAAATAGAAAAAAAAAGTGTGCTTAAAAAGAAAATGAAGTTATTAAGCGCAATTGAATAAAATTTCTTTGTTCAATAACAAATAATATTTGTTTATTATAAATATTAAACATTTATGAAAATGTGTTTTCCTACCTGGAAGATCCACAGGAGATCGTCTTTGAATTTCTTTTTCCTGTGAGTCTGAACGTCTGAGTCTAATGTCTCATATTGAAGCCTGTAAACAAATAAATACAATAAAATAAAATACTGATTTTCTAGGCAAAATATTATAGAAAGTTAGAAAAAAAAACATTAGCCATGAAAAATTGATAACTTGAAAACATAAATAAATATTTGATCTAAAAATGTTTCATGATTGGTTCCCAGGAATTGAGTTTTATTGTGACTTGTGAAGACTTCAGATGACCAACACCTGTGAAGAGACGGAAAATTTCTATATATTCTAATAATTGTTAACAACATGTATGCATTACTTCTATGAGCTCATTGTTTCTACTTTAAATTAATTTGCCAACAATGACTGTAAAATAAATATAGCCTACATTTTTACATTGTTAACTAACTGCGTGATTATATATGTACATTTCTGAAATTACATAATTTGGACAAATTCGACTCTGATAACAGATCACTCTAAATTGTAATGTTGACATGCACTCCATGTGAAGCTGCTTTGAAACGATATGTATCGTGAAAAGTGCTATGCAAATAAATGAGAATTGAATTGAATTATTGTTTTATTCAGTCAAGTTCAATCACATACACCTCTGGAAAAATAATGCAACACTATAATGTAAACACACAAAAGACCTTTTATTAGATGATGGTTTTTCCCCACTGAGGTCTGGTGGTACTTCATCTCTTGACCGGTCACTCTTCAGAGACACAGAGCTGGACACATGTGATCCTGAACTTACACTAATGACACAAAGAACAGAGAGAAAAACACTTTAGTAAAGGAGGTTCAACTGTGTCTGAAACACATCCGTGTCTTTATCTAATCCTCCACAGAAATGCACACACTCATGCAATTTACAGTTATCGATTTAACTGGCTTACATTAGTTTAATGATTTCTTTAATGTACATGAGTGAGATTAAATATGTTAAAAATAGTTGAACAATTTAAGAGAACAAGTCAAGTTTTTTTAATGAACAGAAATGGAGAGCAGAAATGTCTGTGACAAAGATTTGTTCGCATACTTCGAATAAATTAAGTGTTTAGTTGTTTTCTAATGTCTGTCAATAATATTATGATCTAAAAATCAAAGTCATGTATTTGGATTAATTCAGTGTGTTCGCAACTAGAAGGTAATTAACAAATTATTAACTGTGATATTGTCTATAGAGTCCTGTGACAAACGAGGTTTTATAGACAATGTCAGAGTTAATTTAAGAAGTTCAAAATTGAAGAAATATAAAACACTGATTAAAGTTTTGTTATTCACAGGAAAAAACAAACTCCAGTAGAGTTTAAAATGATGGTGTGAAACAGACGCAGTGTTACCTGTGTTTCTCTGAGAGACTCATCTTAGAGAGAGAGTCCTTTCCTCGCTCCTCTGATCAGCACTGGTTTGAGAAAACAATCAATTGTTCAGCAGGACCTGGAAATGACAAGATTTTACAGAGATGAAGAACATGAAAATAATGAAGAATGATGAGTTAGACACAACAGAAAAAACAATGTTTAAAATAAAGTGAGTTACGAAAATATTGTTATGTAAAATAACTGAATGGTCTTAATAATTTCAGATTGTTTAATGAGTTTAACTGATTAATGACTCTAAATATGAATTCACTGGGGAATAGAAATTTACACTGTGCTGGAAAACTGAACCAAATATGTTATATTCTCTATTGCAGTTGAATATCATTTTACAATCATATTTACCCAATTTTTATTAATTGTTGAATTGTTTGTCATTTAATCATTACTTCAAGTTCACAGTGATGGTTGAATTCATAATTATTTTAGAATCAATTGAAAAAAAGTTGAGTAAAAGTAACCTGAATTATTATGGTCATATTGTATAAATAATCATAATTATTATATATGAACTGAAATATTCAATTTAATAATAACAGATTTGTGTTCTTTGACATAATAATAAACACATTCACGTCAGGCTTCATCTACTGTAAATATCTCGATCAAAAATACTTTCGATTTCGCATCACAAAATCAACAGCCTAAAACGGAAGTGGAAACCTTCAGAATCATATTCGTTTTCAATAACGCTTTCTCAATAAGTTGATTATTGAGGGTTATTGAAAAACACCCCCCCCCCCCCCCACCCCTTCACTCTCACTTACTTTTTTGAAGTCTTGTCCACTAAGAAGAGAGTTTATAAGCATTTTATATAAACTTCCTCTTTTACGGCCTCTCTCTCGTCTGTCAGCGCGCGTCGCTCTCAAAATCTCTTTCTGATCGATGGATTGTGGATTAAATATTCATAAATGACCGCGAGTGATTGATTTGGTTATCATTGGGAATGTTTTCTGGAACATCGCATGGATCAAATCCAGAGAGCAATAGGTGAGGTGTGTCCCAATTCGCGTACTAATTCTATAACGTTTTTAAGTAGGCCTATTAATAGTGCAAGTAGTGTGTTCACTATAAAAACTCCAAAAAGAAAAAGTACACTTTAAATACCCGGACGATGCACTAAAATAACGGAAAATTTTATCCTCGTTTCCTTTCCTCGCTTCCTTTCCTCGCTCCACCCCTTCAGGATAATAAGGAAAGGACTCAAGGAAAAGACGCGAGGAGGGAGGAACTGAATCAAATGAAATTATATCCTCGCTCGTTTCAGCGGTATGGGGTTTCATTTCTGCCAAAAATAAGTCGACTGCTTTGTGCTTTGTACTATACATTTGTCCTTGTCAACAGTCATTGCCTAGTTGTTGTGTTAGGCGCCGATCCCGTGGAGGCTCGAGGGCTGGAGCACTAATGGTCGAGCACCATTGTTTCTTTGTTTTCAGTTATTATTTTTTACTTTCAACCAAACAAGCAAAAAAAAAAAAAAAAAAAAAAAAAAAAAACAGGAAATTCATTAGGAAATTCTTGTGTCCAAATTTTTGACAGCCTCTAAAGACAGGCTCTCTATAAAAATATGGAATATCTATGTTGAATTTTTAATTTTATATATATAATCTTAACATGTTTATAAGGCACCCAGAGTATGTGATTTCTGCATGTCATAGACAGTGTTGTTGACACCTACAGACATCAATCAATTAACTGTTCTTCACCCAAAAGACTATATATTACCTGACCTGACCTGAGGAAGCATTTTATATTTGATTCATTTTGAAGCTGTTTTGATCTAGTGGAGTTGAGAACATCTTTACTTACAATTAATGTTCACTTTAAAATGTCAGTTTATTCTAGTACAAATTGACATTCCTCTTTCCTAAGACGTTAAAAACAAAAACTTGTTGTTAAAGCATGTAAAGGTTTGGCTGCTCATTTTAGAGCATTATTTCTAATGTCAGGTGCTGTTCTCTCCAGTGTGTTATTTACTTCTTTCAGATCCACTCTTTTTCTGCAAACCATATTTATTTTATTTAAAAGAAAAAAAAGTCTGTGACCTTAAAGAGCTGAAACTGGGATCATTTTAGTCTAAATGTGTTCCTCAAAAGAGCCAGCAGATGGCAATGTTGAACATGTGGTGTCAGAAAGAGCCTAATAAATCTCACACCACTTACTTTGATATCATTGTCCCAGATGTACACATGCTTTATCTCTTCTATTTTAAGGTTTGTAATCCATTGACGTAAATGTAAGTTTTATAGACCATGTGAAGTGTTAAACAACATGCAAATGTCATATTTCAAAGCAGTGGTGCGAATGTTGTAATGTGTCACAGGTGGTGTAAAAGTTAAGACAAAACAGAATAATGCAAACATGTGACTCTGATCCTCGATCATGAACTTACTGCAGATTGAAATGTTCACTGAACAAACAAAACCACATCAAAAACACAATGAAGGCTATTCTTCGTAGTATGGAGCCCCTGAGGGGACAAAAATATGAGATGGAGGATGATATTTCAGAGCTTTTGCATTGTTCAAAGAAATTTAGCATTGGCTTACAAACGTATCGCATTCCCACAGAAACTTTGCATTGCTCACAAAACTTTTAAGTCTTTACAAAACCTTCACGTTCATTATGACATGATCTGAATTGTAAAGGTTGATTCTCGTGTTTCTCCACACATTTGAGCTTCATCAAGAGCCGATGAGGTTTGTGTTCAGTTGAGCTTCTCTTTATGTTCACTGATCAATGTTTATATGTGAATAAAAGCCTAAATTCAGTCTGTCCATCATATGAAAGTGAATTCATTAGTTTTAGTTTCAACAATCATCCAATCAGTTCCTCACGGACCAAATCAAGCCCCGCCCTACATTTGTTCTTGTTCCAGAAGCGTTTCACTCAGATACACATCAGAATAGGGAAGAAAAGACGAGATCAGCTTCTGTTTCATACAGGACTTTAATCTGCGAATCTCTGAAACTCAACATTAACAATCAGCACCTTTATTCTAATCTGAAGGGCTTTGATGACATCTTTGGGGATAAAATACATTAAAAAAAAGATTCAAAAATATGCTGAAAATAGGGTAGCTAGTATTTTAATTGCCACCACACTGCAAAAAAGCTGTTCTTTCTTAGAGTTTTTGTCTTGTTTCCAGTCAAAATATCTAAAAATTCTTAGATCAAGAAGCATTTTCTTGACAAGTAAAACTTATTTTCTTGTTTTTAGGAAAAATAAGTCAAAATTAAGTGAGTTTTTCCTTAAAACAAGCAAAATAATCTGCCAGTGGGGTAAGAAAAATAATATTAATCCAAACTGAAAACTTATTTTTTTGTTTGATATAAGATTATTTTGCTTGTTTTAAGGAAAAACTCACTACATTTTGACTTATTTTTCCTAAAAACAAGAAAATAATTTTCACTTGTCAAGAAAATGCTTTTTGATCTAATAACTTTAAAATATTTTGACTAGAAACAAGACTCTAAGTAAGAACAGCAATTTTTGCAGTGCAAGAGAAATAGATGGAGTTTAAAAAGAAATATGTAGTGATTCGTCACAATTCAGATACTGCATGCCAAAACTTACACTTCTTGACTTAATTGTGAAAAGCAATGAAGGCTTTTTAGTGCTTTAGTAGAGTTTATCATGAACAATATTTGTTGGATAAATTATTATTTTTACTGTATTATAGTTTATGATTTGCTTATTTTGTTTTTCAATATTACATATAGAAGAAATATTTGAAACAAATAAATTAATTAATAAAAAAAGAGTGAATGAAACAAATAGATAAATGGTATAACCTATATAAAAATGTAAATAAATTGAGCAATCAATATACTTGTAGTAAATATTCAAATACTATTAAAATATATACTTTTGTATTTATTTATTTATATTTTTTATTTACAGTTACAACCTTTTTTTTTTTTTTTTTTAATAATTCATGTTTTCTCCTCCATACAGTCGTTGAACACCTGTTGCGTGTCGTTACAGACAGGTAGGAGCAATGATCCAGCCAATGAAATGGCGAGGTGCTGGTTGCTTGACAACAGGCTGGCCAATGAGCGTCGTGCTTGTTTATTCAGAAGAACGGAGGTGCGCTTCAAATCACCCAAACACCTCGTTCGCTTCAGAGCAGGTGGATGAGCCTCTCACTGCAGTCTCTCTCTCTAACACTGATCAGTGTGATTCATCTAGTCAGTGTGACAAGAGCTTATGGTGATCAGACTGTGTGGATCCGCGGAGCTGCTGCTGATGTGAGTCCGTCTGTGTTTACTCTATTAGCTGCTGTGCTAAAAGTTAAACTCGGGCTGTGTTTCTAATGTCGTGTGTTTCCTACATAATATACTGGGTGTCTACATTTGAATGGACGTGTATGAATCCGCGTGAAAGCTAGATAACTGAAACAGACTTACTGGTCATTCGTTTCAAAATAAACAAATCGGTGTGGAATAACTTATCTTTTCTGTTAAGTAATGTTGTGGTGAGAACTGAAAATATTGACTCAGATTGGACTGGAGCAGCTGAGTAGTGTTGACAAAATCAACATTTCTGAAGCAGTGGTGTTTTTAAATATAAATATAGCCTATTATGTGTGTTAATTACTCGAAGCTTTTTCACACAGTGCACATTTCTGCCATCTAGTGATTAAAACGAGACTAACAAACCTTAGTGAAATAGACAATTATATTCTAGCAAAGAAAACAAATTTATTCGATTTTGTCCGTGAAGAATTGTTTGTATGGTTCTGGTTTGCTATTGGTGGATCTCATGTGAGTGACAGGTTGCCCCGCCCTCACGCCAGTAAACACGTCATCAGAGAAGAGATCGTTGCTGCAAGACGGGAGGGGAAGTTATTTTGATTCAAGATTACAATCAAAGTGTTATTCTATAGTCTTTGTTACAATACACATGAATAAATGATAATAAAAAGATATACATTTATAATGAGCCTGTCCTATTCATAATAACAGTTTAACACTAAACTAGCTTTCATAATTGTGAGGCAGTAATCTGGTACAGGACTTGTGGATAGGGCAAAATATCGTATTTTTGAGAGTAAAAGTACTTGGTCTACTGACCTTAGAGAACAATAGTGACCTTCACTACAGGAAGCAGTTTTTAATATCCTGACATACTGAAAGCAAAGTACAGTTTTAAACACTAGAAATGACATGAGGATTGATGGTTAATTATTAACATGTTGTTTCACACACTCATTACTCTGTATATGTGTCATAAACCTTTATGTTTATAAACCTTGAACACAGCTGGGCAGTAAATGACTTACATGTGATCTGGATTACGTAATCAGATTCCAAAAATTAATAGTATTTGGATTATATTTGTTTTAAAATACTCATAATCAGTATTCTCATAATGCAACTTTTTATTGATTACATGTTATTCTCACAATGGCAGTAAATTATTCATAATTCATTGATTCTCCCTACTACTACTTTTCTATCTTTTAAATTTTCAATGTATAAAATTATACTGCTTATATACGTTCAGAAGCTCTTCCAGGTTTGTGGATCTGCACACACAGATCAGTCATGTGACTGTCACTGAAAACTGAGACACACGCCGCATTTGATCACATTCACAGGATTTACAGAAATCATTTCACTTTTAACTAGTGCTCTCTTGTTGAGAGAATAGCTCCTAATGATCACATTAATTAGGCCTGATATTTGAATTATCACTCATTGAGTCGTTTAATCATGTATTTCTGTCTTTGGAAGGCTTTGGTCTTTCAAACACATTAAAATGTCAAATTCACATCATTTCATATTTAGATGCAATGCAGGGATTCCCCAACTTGTTCCCCAACCGAACCTCTTTGACCAAATATATTTACTATAAATATACCCTGAGATTTAAATTAATAAGTTAGGTCAATAATAAAATTGAGTCAATAATAATAACAAATAAAAACAGTTAATAATAATAATTTAGTCCATGGTTCTTCTCTGATGTTTATTAATGGTCACATCACATGCAGGTACACAAAAATATTTCCTCTATTTTTTAGTATGTTTACAATTATTCATTTTTAATTTTATTTTTTTTAATTATTTAATTAATAGCTTTTCATTGAAGTCACGAAACCATCATGATCAGCAGTCTGGGAATCCCTGACGTAATGCAGTATTTAATGCACTTCATGTTGATAAAGAATGGAATATATTTTCTTTCTCTTTGTATTTACTTGAGTAAAGTTGGTTTTATATTCGCACATTCGCACATCTGTATTCAATAGCCTTGTTAATCACACTACATTGGACATTCAGTGGACATTCACAAGTAAATATGCCATTAAAACAATACTATTTTGATCGACTGTGAAAAATGTTGTAAGTTGACAGTCGTTGGTTGTCAATATCATGTCGCTGCTTAAAATTCGCAAACATTAATTTATTGCACATTTATTGGAATGTCTGAATTTATCAGAAGTCCGAAAGTGCGAATATAAAACCAACTTTACCGAAGTTCCGTATTTTTATATCAAAATGGTAAAAGATTATCCTATTCAAATCAACGTGATAAACAAGTAAGGTCCAAAGTTATCTAAAAGAAAGTAATCAATAAGTAGTCTGATTATATTACCCTAAATGTGTTATGTAATACATATTATTATATATATTTCACCTGACTAATGACTAAAAGCTTGAATGTATGTAACTTTCCTAATGTATACAAGCAGTATGCTTTTTTTTTTTTTTTTTTTTTTTTTTTTAGAAAGTAAAATTTATTTGATAGAAAAGATTAATTGGGGAAAATCAGTTATGTGCAACTTACTGTCATTATATGACTGCATTCATGTAATGCACAAAATCTGATTATGAACATTTTAAAACATAATATAATCTAATTTTTGGAATCTGATTACATAATCCAGATTACATATAATCAGTTACTGTGCAGCACAGGTCACATGACCGATGTAGTAAGTCCGAATTTCATTCATACTCTAGGGGTGTAACGATACCCTCATGTCACGATTCAATATCACGATACTGAACTCATGATACAATATTATTAAGAAACTCTTCAAGACATATGGTAAAAGGATAACAAAAAATGAACTGGTGATTAAAATGTAAAATTTGGTATTACGTTGGGAGTGGAAATGAATAGGCTTGGATTTGATGAACAGGACAATGTTGACACCAGAATAAAGATATTCATGATTCTAATGCTGAAACACAGAATTATTTTAGACGAATATGTTTTGCTCTCTGTCACTGACTAGATAAATATATTTAAAATAATGTAGGCCACTTTTTACTGGTAACACAAGACATTTGGCATTATCAGGACACACAATTATTCCCCATTGCATTATTATACATTACTTTCAACATTATATATACTAGTTTAATGAGGTACTGACACTAAAACTCTGTAAACTTTTTTTTCTCACATAGTAATTTTCATGCAAAACACGTATTGCCACTATCCAAGAGACAATATTGTTGCATTTTTGTATTGCGTCATATTGTGACCACAATATAATTGTTACTCCCCTATACTGCACACATTCATACTATATAGATTGCACTTTTTTAATGGTCAAAAGTAACTTTCAAAGCAAATGTAGTATGCCATTTCAGACACAGCATGCCGTTTCGTGTTTCTTTAAAAATACTTTAAAAGCTGTACACAACACACAGACCCAACTAATCAATGATGAAATCCATTGTTGGTCACTTTTCATCATTGAATATTGGTTGTTAGTTGACGGTTTGTTGTTGCAGCCGTAGATGCGACCGAGGTCAGATTATAACCTGGAGCTCTGTGAGTCAGCAGGTCTTATGTCACAGCTTTACTGCACCACAGACGTTTTCTTGTAAATGTAGATATCTAGATTGATTAACTTAAAGTTTAAAGCTCTTGTAATGGAAGCCATCAGCCAGTCCAGCTATACAGAGCTGAAAACACTTCAGTCCTCCTGTGCTTCCTGCTTCTCTGTCTCCACCCCCTCCGTCACCCGCTAACTCCATAATCCCGCAGTGGTACTCCATGGCTGTTTAATCCGGCTTCAGAGGCCTGCTGCCGTGTAATCCAGTCTGCCTGCTCTTCTGTTTCAGGAGTGATGGCCGAGTGCTAGCCTGCGCCGCTTCCTGGCCTGCGTCTCTCTTGGAAGAGCAGGACAACCGAATGAATGTTGACATGGGAGATTGGTGGACTCCAACGATGATGCCAGATCCGTCTCTCGGTGAGCATCAAACATGGAAAGATTGTGTCAGGGACGCGTGTGAGCGTTTTCAGAGTTGGACTGATCTTGTTAAGAGACTGAGCTAATTTAAGGATGGTTTATAATTAATCTGTAACGTTGCATTATATTGAAACCCAGTTCTCTCTCTTTTCTTTCTTTCTGTAATGAGTTGGAAAGAGTAGTTTACCCCAAAAAGAGAATTGTCATCATTTACTTCACCTCATGTCTTTCCAACAGGTCAAATTTGCACTCATGTTGAGGCTTGTAACTCTTGAATCATAAGGCCTAGAAAGACAATTTATTTTTTCCTCTGATTCCTGAGTTCATGCCGAGCCGAATGCATTGCATCGTTTAAATTCCAAATCAATTTCTGATTATATATTCTGCCGTTTTCACCAAATTTTCCACAGATCCTCGTCAGATCATCCTGAAATGCTATTTAAAACTTTATTTTGATTCAATATCTTGGCAACACCACTGCCTAAAGTGTTGAAACTTATGTCAAATCATGATCATGCTCTTGTACTCCTTGTTATGTTCTTTCTGATCGATGGATTGTGGATTAAATATACATTAATGACCGCGAGTGATTGATTTGGTTATCATTGTGAATGTTTTCTGGAACATCGCATGGATCAAATCCAGAGAGCAACAGGTTTATTTGGTATCGCTGTTGATGTGACGTTACTTTCGTTTTCCTCTTCTTCGCGGGTTTTACAGGCTGAACGCCACCTACTGTACTGGAGCGAGGATCTTCTACCACATTATGTCTAAACCTGTTTAAGACAACTTAAATTAACATTTCAACAGTGCATTTGTTATATTCCCTGATATTGATATTGTAAATGACATCCTGAGGTTTGTATTTGTTTTGTACATTCAATCCTTTTGTTTTGTATTAGACCAGACTGTTTATAGACACCAAACAGACAATGATTTATGCAACAGATACTCTTTACTCATCTCACTTGCACAAAAATAAATGCAGTAATTTATAGAAACGCACAAGAGAAATAAACATCACAGACACCATCTTGTGCAGCGAATATGAAACTCTCTCAACACTGAGTGGATCGTCTGCTGTTTTCTTCTGAGATCTGAAATCCACAGTCTTTACCCAAATAACTACTCTCCTACCAAACAAAAAGGCATATGAAACATACACACATTTTAACCTTATTATTATTTTTTTATTATTATTAAAAAAATATGGAGTATCTATGTATAATTTTTAATTTAATGGATTTATAGTATTGCATTCCAAGTTCTAAAATTATTATAAAACATTAAATTCTAATTTCAAAAACAGAGGCTTGTGCTATAAAAGGGATATTTTTCTGAACAGTTTACTGTTAGTTTATAATAGTAACAGATACCATAATGTCATATCGTTAAATTGTTTAATTGACTTATAAAGCTAATTAATATTGTATTTCTTTAAATTAAGGCTTGTAAAAAAAGGGTCACTAAAGTAACAAAACAGCAGTGGGTGTTTCTCATTTCTCATTTCTGATCCTCATCTCCCAGCCTTTATCAACTTTCTCCCAGTTTTATTGCCATTACAAATGAGATCTTGAATGTTTAGCGTATAAAAATATCACATAAAACAGACACTGGAGCTCTGATGTGTTGTGCTGTTAAACTGAGGGTCACTTTGATTAACTAGATCCTGTTTCACCTGTATTCTGGTCAATTTGATTTTTAATTTAATTTGTTTCATTCAGACCTGATGAAAGAAGAAAGTGAAGAAGAAAGTGAAGATGAAAGTGAAGAACTGAATGAACAGGAAGGAGAACATCTAAAGACATCTAAAAAGAATTTGTCACGAAAGAGAACAGGAGCTAAACATTCATGCACCTGCCTTCAGTGTGGAAAGAGTTTCGCATGTAAAGCAAGCCTTAAGGATCACACAAGGATTCACACCGGAGAGAAGCCTTTCACATGCAATCACTGTGGAAATGAGTTTAGATTCAAAGTAACCCTTAAAGAACACATAAGAATTCACACTGGAGAGAAGCCTTACATATGCGATGGATGTGGGAAGAGTTTCAGACACAGATCAAGCCTTCGGGAGCACACTAAAATCCACATCGGAGAGAAGCCTTTCACATGCTCGCAGTGTGGGAAGAGTTTTACACTTAAATCATATCTTAATTCTCATGTAAAATCTCACTCCAGAGAGAAGCCGTTCATCTGTCCTCAGTGTGGAAAAGGTTTTGGTCGGGCGGCACTCCTGAAAATCCATGAGAGCATCCACAGCGAAGTGAAGCCGTATCACTGCGCTCCATGCGGGAGGAGTTTCAGCCAAATAGCTGCCCTTCAAAGACACCCCCACACGCTCTAGCTCTTCCTCACGAAAAAACCTTGAATACTCTCTAACACTTGACGGGTGCTCCATTAAACCTTCGTCCTCAGTTAGGAACCTGGGTGTGCTCTTTGATACCAATCTTTCATTTGAAAGTCATGATTCTAGTATCTGTAAAACCGCATTCTTCCATCTAAAAAACATATCTAAATTACGACATATGCTCTCAATGACAAATGCGGAACAGTTGGTTCATGCATTCATGACCTCAAGACTAGATTATTGTAACGCTCTACTGGGTGGTTGTTCTGCTCGGCTTTTAAACAGACTACAGTTGGTCCAAAATGCGGCAGCTAGAGTTCTTACTAGAACCAGAAAGTATGACCATATTAGCCCAGTTCTGTCAACATTACATTGGCTCCCTATTAAACATCGTATAGATTTTAAAATCTTGCTACTTACTTATAAAGCTTTAAATGGTTTAGCTCCCCAGTATCTAAGCGAGCTCTTAATGCATTATAGTCCTTCACGTTTATTGCGATCTCAGAATTCAGGCCAGTTGATAATACCCAGAATATCAAAATCAACTGAAGGCGGCAGATCCTTTTCCTATTTAGCACCTAAACTCTGGAACAATCTTCCTAGCATTGTTCGGGAAGCAGACACATTCTGTCAGTTTAAATCTAGACTAAAAACACATCTCTTTGCTCTTGCATACACATAACACATTATCAATACATTAACATTTTTCAAATCCGTTAAAGG
The DNA here is from genome assembly GCF_018812025.1 of Megalobrama amblycephala. Classification (NCBI taxonomy): domain Eukaryota; kingdom Metazoa; phylum Chordata; class Actinopteri; order Cypriniformes; family Xenocyprididae; genus Megalobrama; species Megalobrama amblycephala. Next base: position 43,609,443 of record NC_063060.1, on the reverse strand, counting down.
ATTGTTACGCTGCAATAATTAGGTCGGCCGGAACCGAGAACATTTCCTATAACACTAGATATACCTGTACATCAGAATAAGAATGGCATCTACGCTAATATCTGTCTCTCTGCTTATCCTGAGGTTTGCCGGGTGCTGGATCCAGGCCGTATCCAGATCAGATGGAGAACCTGTGTCTGGACCTGCCTACAACGTAGCCCAGGAGACAATGGGCCTACAGATCCAGTTCTGGCTGCATCTATAATTCTGATTTTTAATCCCCGTATCCGCTTACATATATTTATATATAATCTATTTTTAATCTCTATAATAAAATGTATAATTCAGATTTTGATCTCCATATCCATTTACATATATTATATATATCTTCCAAGGGGTTTTTTCCCTCCTAGGACTTTTTTCCCAGTGTTAGCACGCTGGGTTTTTCTCCTAGGGGTTTTTTTCCACCCCTGGGAGTCAGCCGACATTGGCTTAATGTAGCACCATCTTGTATATGTTACATATTACCACGCTTGTTTGTACAGCTTATTTTTAACCACTTCCCTTTTTTCTGTGCTTCTAATATGTAAAGCTGCTTTGAAACAATTACCAATTGTAAAAAGCGCTATATAAATAAATTTGACTTGACTTGACTTAAAAAAATCATTTGTGCTGCTTCGGTTTTTCAGATATTAAAAGAATATTTATAGGTCATTCTGAGGTCACTCAGCCCCCCAGCATGCTCCAAATTCACCCCAAATAGTCTCAATCGTTTGTGCTGGTTTGTGCCGGTGAAAGTTTCGTTTGTGCTGCTTCCGTTTTTAAAATATTAGGCATTGAATTATAGGTGATGACGTCACCAGCCCCCCACACGCTCTAAATTCTCTCAAAATAGGTTCGTTTGTTTGTGCTTCATTTGTGCTGGTTTGTGCCGGTAAAAGTTTTGTTTTTGCGTATTTGTTTTACAATATATTTTTCTTTTTTTACAGTCTATGATTTTAAGTAACAAGATAAAACGGCAAAACAAATCACATTAAACAGTCGCATTCACTTAACTGTCACCTATCCACTGTGCGTGTTCGACTTTTAACGGACACAGAGGAGAATGTGTGGAATGTAACAAACTCCAAGGTAAGTGATTTTACTTCTTACTGTAACGTCATGTTGTGAATAACAGTAGTAATAATAATATTGTCATAAATACACGCACCATTGTTTGCTGTAGCTCTGTTTATTATATCATATGCTGTGTGTGTGCATACAAGGTCAAAAGTTGTCAAGTTTTTTAATTGTTTTTTAAAAAGTCTCTTAAGCATACCAAGGCTGCATTTATTTGATCAAAAATACAGTCATATTGTGAAACATTATTACACTTTAAAATAGCTGTTTTCTGTTTTTAATGTAATATAAAGTGTAATTTATTTCAGATTATTTTATCATTTATCATTTATTTCAGATTATTTTATTGAATTATTAATCATTATTATTAAGACTTATTTTTATCAATGTTGAGAACCCTTTTTGCATGCTTAATATTTTTGTGGAATACCGTAATAGATTTTTGTGTGGATTCTTTGATGAATAGAAATGTAAAAAGAACAGAATTTATTTGAAATTCTTAATAACAATATTAATGTCTTTTCTGTCTCCAATGGTTGTATATCATGGTTTCCACAAAAAAAGAAGAAAAAAGAAACATATTAAACAGCACAACTGTTTTCAACACTGATAATAATCATAAATGTTTCTTGATCATCAAATCATCATATTAGAATGATTTCTGAAGGATCATGTGACACTGAAGGCTGGATTGAAGCTGAAAATTCAGCTTTGATCACAGGAAAAATTACACTTTACTATATATTCACATAGAAAACAGCTATTTTACATCTCACATTATTACTGTTTTTACTGTATTTCTGATCAAATAAATACAGCCTTGGTGAGCAGAAGAGACTTCTTACAGAAACATTAAAAAATAATTAATGTTTTCAAACTTTTAACTTGTACTTTGTGCACATATATATATATATATATATATATATATATATACACAGCAGTTCTTTCTGGTTCTTGAATCTGATAGCTTGATTGGAGGGGAATTCACACAAAGGAAATTCTGTGGAGTTGCTTCCCAGGTCAGTGTCAATCCACATAAGTTCTCCCACACTGTAACTGTGAGAAACTTTCCCTGCACAAAGCACTTTTCCTGAGGTATCTGTCTTGAATGCAGAGGGACACTGTGACGGACTTTGGATTGGCCTGAGGCAGGGGGACTCTGGAAGGTTAAGGCCTTCTTCTACTGCGGTCTGAAGGTGAGCCATGCCAGAAGCCTGCAGTACAGCAACAGAAGTACAAACAAATGGAATTTCCCTTTTGACTTGTGTGCTGAGACCACAATACTGTGAAGAGCACTGTTTTGTGAAGGAAACACATGCACGTTTTGTCATTAACTTATCAATGATAGTGGAGATGTGGCACTGTGCATCGATTTGGACAGCACCAGACTTCAATCGGACAGCTTTGAATATTCCACTTAGCAGCTCAGCTCTCTGTATGTAGGCCTGTGCATTCAGTCCCTTTGTGGTGATGGATTTCACTAACTGGAGGAGATTGTTGGAATCTTCAGCACAAACAATATTTTCAAAAGTGACACTATCGCAGAAAGCACAACATAAGCATTGACAAAAAGCATCAAATGCACATGTGTTCAGCACAGAGATTCTTGATTTCCTGAATTTAACAGGCTGTTGATTATTTCCATTTTTCAACAGGTCCACTTTCAGTCGTTTCCCCCTCACAGATGGATCTGCATGAAGCCATTCAGGACAAGGAGAGAGGTATGAGTTTCTCTTCCTCTTTTTGGCTGGAACTGCTAGGCCCCTCCAGTTTTCAACAGAATCTTCTTCTGTTGGAGGGATGTTTGTGACAGTGTCAGACTTCCTGTGTCCAGTGTCAGAACAGAAAGCATCCATTTCTGGTTTTACATCTACACAGCAAGTTGTGGTGGGTAGTGGATCGGGTCCTGTGACGGTCACTGTTGCAACAGCTGCATCCTCTTTGCCTTTTTCCTCACCTTTTTGTTTTGCAGAACAAATTCGCATGTTGCCTTCAATGAAGGACAGATGTCGAGCAATGAATCGATCTACTCGAATAGGCAAGTTTTCATGCTTGAAAAGGCCTCGTTTGATGTTTTTGAACTCTGCTTCAACATTAGCTGAACTTGCAGTTATGTTGGTGCTTTGGAAGTGAGGGATCATTACCCCTGTCCAAAGTGGTAAGTAACTTGCAAGCCTGATTATATTGGGAATAATTTTAGGGAGGAAGTGCATATTATCATGATCGCCATTAGCTACGGCAAGTGACCTGCTCTCCTCACATATGTCTGTCACCCACTGCCATAGGTCTGTCTGTGTTTGGTCACATGGATCCAGTTCTTCCAGGTCCTCACCCTCTACATCTGGAATGATGACATGCTCTTCTGCAATTCGGGCTTTCAGGTATTTCTTGCACTTTTCTGATAAGAGGGGGGCTCCTGAGCTGTCATTGCCTTCTGCTTCACTGAGAGCCACAACAGTAATACTGCATAGTAGTTCTCTTGCATCATCCATGGATTGGGACATGAGAAGCTGTGCCATTGACCTCACAAAGAAATCTTTAATGCGATGATGTTTTTTCTTCAAGCAGTCCCACTGGCAGATCATCTTGATGCTGAATGCACTTTAATGCGATGATGCTGCACTTTTGCTGAATGTTTACCAAGTAAGACACCCCAACACTCATTGATGTAGGTCTTTAGATCAGGATGAGGAGTAAAAGCCTTGACCAGAGCTCCGAGCAAAGCCAGAGAAAAGTCACTCACAACCTTTTTTGGAGCTGGCGCACCTGCACGTATCCATTCTGTCAGCCAATGTGTTATCGCATTAACATCATGTCTCTCTGACAGCATTTGCACCACTGGACACTTGAGCTCTCATCCCCTGCCAGAACACCCTGATATAAGAAGATGTGGCCAGACTTGCCATTTGGTCTCTGTAGTTTCCTCACTACTGAGCCAGTTGCATCAAAACTCACAGTGGGGTTAGTAGATATCTTTGATATTGTCTTGTACATATGCATTTGAGTTTGACTCCAGTAGTGGCAGAAAAACTTGTCCAGTCCAATATCTTTAATACTACCACTATGAGGTGCACTATGTTTTAATATCTGCAATGACAAAATAGGATCCTTGTCACCTAACTCCAATTCATTTCTCTCTTGTTTAGCTTTGCGCAGGGTGGCCAAATTAGGCAGATGGCTCGGCTCAGGATCTCCAAAATCCATCAGCTTTGTTGCCTCTGATGCCCTCCATACATGGGGTTCCATTCTACCCTCACACAGCTCTTTGGCTATCTGCACACGCAAGTTACCGGACATCGGACGCTTGGAACAGCCAGTGTGCAGGGAGTCATCAGTGTTCCTAAGTAAACACTTGAGCACCATCGGACTGTTAATTTCAGGCTCTTGTTCACATTTATATGTGAATGTGGCCATGACACTCTTTACATTGGCCTCTGACATCAATGTATATCTCTGTGACTGATGGATAGACCTTGGCTCTTTTAAAGGCAAATGTGCAGGGGCATTTTACTTCTTGCCAAATCTGATGATTTATCACATGTGTCCAGATGCCAGGCTTCAAAATTGTGTATACCCTCTTTTGTGTTTTAGAGACCTTGTCTTTGTATTTAACCGTTTCAGGCATGAATTCAATCCATTTCTGAAATGGAACTTCAAGATTAAAAGTCCAGCAATCTTTTGATTTGGAGGAAAGGGACCCTGGCTCAAAATCAGTGTCATCACTACAGCCACTTGTTTCATGATCACTTCCATGAATATACCCTAAAGCATTCCAGATGTTGTGTCTGTTTAATTTAGCAAAAGTGTATAGAGCCTTTGCAGTGATCTTGTCTTCTAGCTGTTTACTAAGCTCTGTCCAGATGCTCTGATTTGGAGTAGCTATGTTGCCATTTTGGACTATAGCCTCTTTAGATGAACACAGGACTGTGAAAATGGAATCCTTGTCGACTGCTGGTTTCTTTGGCATCTGGCATAAGCAAAATATAATTACCCACTTAAATAATCCTGATTAAAAAATATCATGCTATTTATGGACAATACCAGCAACACTTGTGGCATCAAGGGGTCAGGAAAAAACAAAAGATGGAGCAGAAAGATCAAAATATTGATTTTTCAGCACCATCTTTTGTTTATTCTGACCCTTTGACCTGGTATTGTCCATAAATAACTTTTGATCCGTTGATCGTGTGAAGTTGCACCAGATTAACTATACAATACATTAAAAGATATCATGTATAGTAGAAATTTGTTTTCATTATTACTGTATTGGTCCTAACATAAGGACAATATAATATAGTAATAAAATATAAGGTTAATATATCTTATATCAGGACAATATGGTAATGTTTAAAAAAAAAACTAACATGGGTCACATGTGCATCTGTAATTACAATTTCATAGTTACATTAGTATTGAGCAATGAGTTTTCTGTTTAATAAACATTGCAATCTTGCAATCCGGTCTCTTGAATTTTGTACCATTATTCTTTAAGTTAACTAATAGTACTGTAATTGACAGTGGTAAAACATTGTACTTACATTGGCCAGAAATTTGATCTACTGTAATAACAACTTTTGTAGTTTGATTTTATATAGACTTTTTCTCTACTAACTCTTCGCTACTTCCCACAAAAGCACTTTGAACAAAAGTGTCACTTGCGCCTAGTGGTGGTAGTGCAAGTATAACAAATGGTACTTAAAAGATCAATCAGGAGAGACGAGTGAATGAAAGTAAAGATAATTGTTTATTGACAACAGTGCGACAACAGATGAATATTGAGCTGCTGCTGCTGTATAATGTCTGAACAGCAAAATCTTTTTATTAAACACCACAGCGGAAAAACATTGACAATGAGTTGTTGTTGTTATTAAAACATCTTTACTAGCATCCAACATTTTGGTAAAAGACTGAATATATGACAAACCCGAAATAAAACGTCAGTAGTATTTTACTATTATTCTGTCAGTATTGTATTGCGCCTATAATTCAGTCTAAAAAAACGGAAGCAGCTCAAACGCTAGTGACGTCATCGTCTAGAATTCAATTTCTAATATTTTAAAAACGGAAGCAGCAAAAATGAAACTCTTACCGGCACAAACCAGCACAAATGAAGCACAAAAAAACGAACCTATTTTGAGTGAATTTAGAGCGTGTGGGGGGCTGGTGACGTCATCACCTATAATTCAATGCCTAATATTTTAAAAACGGAAGCAGCACAAACGAAACTTTAACAGGCACAAACCAGCACAAACAAAGCACAAACGATTGAGACTATTTGGGGTGAATTTGGAGCATGTTGGGGGGCTGAGTGACCTCAGAATGACCTATAAATATTATTTTAATATCTGAAAAACCGAAGCAGCACAAACAAAATTTTTAACGGCACAAACCAGCACAAACGGAGCACAAACGATTGAGACTATTTTGCTGAACGTTTTGCGTTGGGTGGGGGGCCAACTTCACGCAGGTCAACTACGGCCTTCAAAATCCACTTTCCTGCAAAGCTTGCCATAGTTACTCATTTGTTAATTGATTAGCCCCACCTGTTCCTTGTTCCATTTAGGGTGTGTATTTATACCCTGCTTGATTTGGTTATTTGTTCTCATTATGTTTTGGTTCACTGTGCTTCTGCATTTTTACAGCGTTACTGAGTGTTTTGTTTTTTTATTTTATAAATACCACTTTGTCTCAAGATCTTCATCTCTCCTTGTCTTGCACCAACTGTTACAACAACATTTGAGGAAAACAGAAAATTATGCAGACATTTTTTTTTTTTTTTTTTTTGGCCAGGCTGTCATATATAGAAATTATGAATGAACTAGTGGTTAAACGGATCGTTGTTGATCCGTGATCCGTTCGGATCAAGCCCCACGGTTCAGGACGCATGTGATTCGCGGATCATTTGCAAGTTTCACCGCAATAGAGTGAAAGGTTATCGTGAACGTGTTTTGTCTTGCTAGTTTACACATTAAATAGATATAAATCCATTCCAGCGCTAGAAGAGGCAAAAGAGGATTTAATTCGGTGTCGCACGCAGCGCTATTATCGGTGCGCACAGACGCACATACAAGGCTCGCGCCGCGCACACAGAGAGAGAGAGAGGCGCGTTCCTGATCGCTCGCAAACTCCAAATTGATTTCTCTTTCGCGTCCTCAATGCACTTGGATGGTCACATTACACGCATTATGTCAGTCAAAATACCCCTCTCGGCAAGTGTTCTCGTAAACACATTCGGTTATGTCTTAATTGAACGAGGTGAGAATTCGGATGTGTATCTATCGGATGTGAGCTTGCATGGGGTCTTACTCTTAAAGTGACAGCAACCAATAAATACCTGCTGTTGTCTGTCATGTAAATCAAACAATAAAACACAGCTTTAAAGGTGCTAAAGAGGATGTTTTGTTTTATACATTTTTGCAATATTACTTGAAACTGTCTTTACTAACTGATAAAAGACTATTTATTAGGTGCACTGAAAGTAATAATATTAATATACATCATCTGTGCACGAGGTAGGGCCTTAAAAACATCAGCCAATTTTTTACGCGATGATTGGCCCTCTGGCTTGTCAATCACTGCCGTGACGTTCCTTGTGAGAGACGTGCGCGGATTGGCCCTCTGGCTTGTCAATCACTGCCATGACGTTACTTGTGAGAGAAGAGCGCGGCTGCGCGCTCCAGTAACTTTCCACACTCCACAGGCGCCGCATGCGATGTTTTTGTCCGGAGACAGGAGTAACAACTGCAGATTATGAGTTACCTGTGGTGAGTCCGACATAATGAATCCACAACACGACACAGCGAATGCCGGTGGTAAACACTCGTGTTCCAATACTCCTGCACGAGTTTTGGGAGGCGTTCCTTTGAAATGAGCTGTGAAGGAGGGGGGTTGTTCTTACGCATGCGCTCATTACAAAAACTCAGTAACAGTCTTTGGATTCTCAGTCGACGAAAAAATCCTCTCTATCACCTTTAACAAAGATTAATCTATATTACATTTACACAGTGAACAGTTTCATTTTATATTATTACATTTCTGTACATGAAAATTAATACTACAGTTAGATCTTATAGTTTATTTGTAACTTTATGTTGTATTTATCTATGCTTGTAATTGGTGTACAGTATTTGTTCTTTTTACAGTCTGTTCACTTGTATTAGTTAGGCTTGTAGTTTCTGCTGTGGTATCAGAGTAGTTAAAGTGGGCTAAGTAATAAATGCAAAGTTAAGTTACCCCCACCCCCCAATTATGTTTTTTTTTTTTTTTGTGCTGATCCGAAAAAATGATCCGATCCGTGACTTCATAACCGTGATATGATCCGAACCGTGAGTTTTGTGATCCGTTGAACCACTATAATGAACACATGCAAAAAGAGAAAACCAACAAAATATTGCACTGAGAACTGAAAATACCTCATTGTAATATTAAGAGCATAAAGCCTTGTGCACACCGGGGCGATTATTGTGCGCTTATCGCCAGCATTTATCGTGTTCAAACCCAATCGATTTTCATGGCTATGCGCCGAGTAAACGTGCAAATTCACTCCCTGACAGTATATGACGCTTGTGCTTAGTGCAAGTGAATGGTAGTGCAAATAAACACTCTGAATAATTTTTCTTGAATGTAAATAAAACCATAAAAATATGGATATAAAATGGCATATATGGCATATACATAACATGAAGAGATGGTAGTCAGAAACGGTAGTGCAAATAAATATATTTATGAAATTGATATTCTGTACATTACATTCTGTGTAAAAAAACACAAAAAAACAATAAAAACAGAAATAAAATGGCATATAATACACATCTTTTGGTGTGGCCAAGAACTGGCAGAGCACCCATAGTTTGTAGGGGTCTTCTTTGTCGTCGTCTTCTTATCAGTGTGTGCTTGGCAAGTCGTCGGTGTGCACACTCACATTGGCACCCTTTGTTTAGTCATGAGGCATTAAACGTCGGCGATAAGTGTGCGTGATATTCGTCCCAGTGTGCACAAGCCTTATGAGTGTGTTATGATGTTGGAAGCTAAATCAGTCAATTCCAAAATGTTAATGAAAATGTAAAATATTATTTTTGGTCATTTTGTCATCAATTTGTCTTCTGGGGCACGATGCCAATTTTTGTTTGAAATAGAAATATTTTGTAACATTAGAAATGTCTTTACTGTCACATTTGATTATTAATGCCTGTTTACTGAATAAAAGTATTTAAAAAAAATCCACTTACCTCAAACGTTTGACTTTTCAAACCAAACTTTTTGGTTTTTCATGCAGAAAATTGTTCAGACATAGTTTTTGGCCAGGCAAAGAAATGAGTAACATTGGTATTATACAGAAAGTTGTATCACAGTTTCCACAAAATATGAAGCAGCACAACTGTTTTCAACACTGATAAAAATCAGAAATGTTTCTTGAGCAGCAAATCATCATATTAGAATAATTTCTGAAGGATCATGTGACACTGAAGACTGGAGTAATGATGCTGAAAATTCAGCTTTGATCACAAGAATGAATTACTTATTTTATAATGTAAAAATATAAACTGATTTTGCAGATTTTTTAATAAATAAATGCAACCTTATGAGCATACCAATCTTTTTAATAGTATTTGTGTAGTATTATAGTATTTAAATTGTATATAAATAGTATTTGTCATTGCTGTTATCATCAGTGGTATCATCATGTAGAATAAAAATCTTTCTATAAAACTAAAATGTCTATAGAGTTATCCCATGTGATTAACTATTTTTAATGTAAAAACATAAAAAGTTTTTAAGTAGCAAAAAAATCACACAGTGTATCTTAAACAAAACGGGTTTGTCTGATTGGCGCAAATCAACCTGGCACTAGGACCGCGCGCCAATGAGCAGATCGCGCACTTCCGGGTGTCACGCGCCAGCGGAGCAACTGCCATTGAAATGCATCTCAATCTCTCCATATATTATAGAAGGCGAGAGGAAATCTGGCGTAACGGTAAATGAATTAATGTTTTACAGTAGTTTACACATTCTGCAGATGATCTGGTATTAGTTATGGCAGCTCTGGTGAAGCCAGTGAGCGTTAGCCTGATCTGATTATAATGTTTTCTTTAAATATCTGTTTATGGCGCCAGTATATGTACTGCATAGATATTATAGAAAGTGTCAAATAGTGAAACGTGCTGCCTGACATCTTTAAGCATTAAATAAACACGAGACAGCGCAGTACAAACAACATTGAGTTTAGAAATAAGATTTAGGGCGATTTGATCATTTAAAATTGATTAATTCATTGTATTTGTAATGAAAATTAAAATATAGGGTTTATTATTATTAATAATAATTCCAAGGACATATCTGTGGTGACAGTACATTATATATATATATATATATATATATATATATATATATATATATATATATATATTATTAAACATTATATTACAGTTATACAGTGATAGAATATTTTTTATAGGATATTGATGTATAACATATGAATCATTATCAGCTACAAAAAAGTTGAGAATTGTTTTATATAATCATTTATATTTATTAAAAAATACAATATACTGAATATGTAAGTTCATGTTATAATAGAAACACTGAAAGTCTTAATAAAGTCTCATCAGTGATTTTATTTCTGACACAGCTGAGGTGTTTCAGTGTTATTTCACACAAGCAGCTCTGAGTTTATGGTTCATATCCTGTCACGTCACACACATTTTTAATATTCATGAGTGACGTGACCATCGTATGATGAATTCAGCACTAAAAACTAATAATGACTTTCTGCTCCAACAGTTTCCAGGTGTAGGAAGTGAACAGTGCGAGTGACACTATTGTAAAGATGGAGTTTATTAAAGAGGAGAGTGAAGACACGAGTGAAGCAGAAACATGCAGAATGAATGATGAAGAAACTGAGGAACAGAGAGGTCTGTGATCATTCTTGACTCTTCATTAATGACTGTTTGGTGTCAATCACAGGAGCTGTTAAATGATCTTTCTTTTAATTAGTAATAATCACATCAGTTTCACTCTCTATAGCGAGTGTTTGCGTGTAAAAACCCTCAGATGAACACAGTGTTTTTTAGCATCTCTTGTCACTCTTTGAGAATTACATGTTGCATTATGATGCATGAACTAACAGCATATTTTAACTTAAACTAAAGCAGATGATCATGATAAGTGATGCACCAATCATGTTTTTCATTGCCAATTCAGATTTTTTTCTAAGCAAACTGGCTTAGAATTCCAATACAATTGCTTTGATTTTTTCTTTAAGCAAATTTACTTGCTGTTTATTTGCTCTATAACAGGCCAAACTAAATACCTGTAGCCATTTGAAATTAGATTCAACCTCTGCATTTTAATCATGATTTAAACAAAGATGCTGCACACATGTAGCATAAGCAGTTGTTTTTAATTTAAATTATTTAATTTAAATTGATTTAAATAATTTAATTTAAATTTAAATTAATTAAAATTTTTGATTTAAATTAGATTGTATCATTTCAAGATTTAAACATTAGATGTGTGGAATTATGCTGCAGAAAACATACCTGCAGAAAACAAAAACAGCAGATGGACTGAATGAAAATGCAGGTTCACTCTCTGACAGTAGGTGGCGCTTATGGAGCAGACTACAGCTGAACACAAAGCAGTTATAAACACTACTTTATAAAAAGATGTCATCGAAATTTCTGATGTCATCAATGTTAACTTCCTGTTTACAGACTTCCTAATATTTTCACACAAATGACATTTTGGGAAATAATTGCAATTCAGTTTGTGCGCAAGTCCAGAACAGAGATTGGCAAAAAGAAAACTAAAAATCATCCAGTTCTGACCGGTGCATCTCTAATCGTGATTTAAATGAGCTCAGAAATTACATATCATGGTGCAAAGATGTTGAGACGATCCTCACAGAGTCACGTGACATGATACACGTCTGAACACACACTTGAGACGAGGAGACGCAAGTCAGAGATTCCCTGCTAACACAAATATACCAAAATAAATGATCAGTGATTTATGCTCGTCAACGGCGACTTTTTAAATTGAGAGCGGCCAAATTTAGTCACTACTGATTGATTCATAGAATATGATTATCGTCCGATACCGATCTGTGGATGATCTCTAGTAAACATATTGCATTGGTGCAGTACAATAATAATATGACTATTGTAATTTTATCTGGTGCCAGGATCAGTTCATGTGTTCATCTGGAGCCCTGATGCTTACTCCTTACTTTCTGCCATGAAACTGTGAGTCACTTTTGTTTCTTAATTGTCTGAATTGATTCTAGACATGATGGAAGTGAAAGTGGAGTGTGAAGAACTGAATGTAGTGGAGGAGGATCATCAGTATCAGAGACCTCAGAAGGTCATAACAGGAGAAAAGCCGTCACAGTCCGAAAGCGATTTCTCCCAGAAAAGAACAGGAACCAAAAAAGCACCATTCATCTGCCCTCAGTGTGGGAAGTGTTTCACACTCAAAGTGAACCTCAAAAGCCACATCAAAATTCACACCGGAGAGCGTGATTTCACCTGTCTGCAGTGCGGCAGCAGCTTCTTCAAAACGCAGATCTGAAGAGACACCTGCAAACACACACTGGAGAGAAGCCGTTCATCTGTCCTCACTGCGGGAAGAGCTTCACACGCAAAGAGAGCCTGGAGAATCACATCCGGATCCACACCGGAGAGAAGCCTTTCACCTGCCTGCTGTGCGCCAAGAGCTTCATACGCAAAGGACACTTTAAGAACCACATGCGCATTCACTCCGGAGAGCGTCCGTTCACGTGTCTCGAGTGTGGGAAGAGCTTCACGCAGGCCACCATCCTCAAAAACCACCAGCACTCGCACTCGGGAGAGAGACCGTTCAGCTGCGGCCAGTGCGGTAAAAGCTTCATCTCAGCGAAGCACCTGAAGATCCACCAGAAAATTCACCAGAAGCTTTTCTTGTGCTCTTTCTGTGGAAAGATGTTCTCGCAGCTGGGCTACCTGAAAGAGCACCAGAAAATACACAGCGGCGAGAAAGCTCACATGTGCTCGGTGTGCGGGAACAGCTTCTCTAGAGCCAAATATCTGAAAGAGCATCAGAAGGTCCATACGGGAGAGAAACCCTACAAGTGCTCACATTGTGACAAGAGCTTCAGTCAGTCAGGGAACCTGAAAATACACGAGAGAGTTCACACCGGAGAGAAGCCGCACCGCTGCCCGCCATGTGGAAGGAGTTTCGTCACATCCAGCGCTCTGCTGTCTCATCGAAGGAAATGTCGCCAAAAGTTGTCGTAGAGAGCAAGAGTCAATAGTGTGAAATTCAGATGAACTGAAGTGTCATTGTGCAAGATCAATTGCTTCTACATCTTTGTGCACAGCTACATTAAACATGTTAACTGTGTGCAGTGGCATTCGTTTACATCCACATATTTATATGCGAACTTTGTAATATTGCAATAAAAAGTGTTGTATGGAAACGCCAAGATGCACATAAATTCAAAAAATGTGCATAAAAACATATGAACTCAACTGAGGCAGATAATTGTTTTATCCGATAAGAAGACTATGATGGAAGCTACGATGGAAACACATTTACCGAATAAATCCCTCGATGCGTAACAGAAGCTCACATACCTTTGCCTCAACAGAGGCTGTGATTGGATAACTGGACTAACCCGCGGACCAATCGGATCTCAGCATCTCAGATGTTGGTTTGATGGTTCAGAAATGCCTGAGCCAAAGTCTGTCATCAGAATGATTTGGTTTAATTCCCTCCAGAAGTGTCTCACAAGAGCATCTGAATGCAAGAGAACATGACAGCGTTTATTGTGTTTCATCTGCTGCTCTGAGATGCAACTCATTTATGATGCAGGAAAAAAGAGCCAATTTCAGGAACTTACATTTTTATTACTGATATTTTGCACCAACTTCCCAGGAAGTGACAATTCTGTTCTCTTGAACACATGGAAATTTTGCTTTTTTTTTTGTAAATGTTTTATGCCATATTCCAATTTTGCATATAAGTTAAATGGCTAATATTTAACATGAGTCTATTATTTCTCCATGCATAGCCTTAACAAATCAAGTATAAATGATAGCTTGTGAGAGGAGGTGAATGGAAAAGACCTGCAGTGAGAATATGAGGAGATCAGAACAGAAGCCTAACCAGTCAACAGCTGAAGTGTTGATGAAAATATGAAATAAGGATCTTTGCAAGTTCATTTATGGCTGAATGGAGTACATTAATATTATTTTCAAGAACACTATGGTGTAATCTTGTATGTTATGAATTGTAATGTCCATAAATGAGAGCAAAATATTGTACAGAGCTACTCATCTAATGAGCACAGAGGACAGATGTACTTGTGTGTGTATATATATATATATATATATATATATATATATATATATATACTAGACAGCAGCAAAGCTGTGAGAAAGTGTTTATCATTTTTTGCATAGGCTATTTGAATTAAATGTCTTTAAATCTTTAACCAAAAGCTACAAAAACATGACATGAATCTGCATTTATCAATGAAAGTTAGTGAAAAGAGAAAATAAAACCAAGATGCCATGTTGAAATATGTGAGATGTATGGTTTATTTAAACTGCAAAGGTAAAGCATGAATTAAAATTGTGACAGATGTGAACAGGAGAAGACTTTATACATTTATTATGCTCACTCCTTGTTCCTCGTGGTGGATTTAGAGAACTTTGATGTTCATCAAGTTAACTTTTATCATTTTCCAGGTCACAGACTGGAGGACTGAGGAGCGACTCGAGGAAATGAGAACTCATCAATTTGAGTTTTAAGAAGCACTCATTCAGACACAATGAATAGGAGAAAACATAAGAATGAAATGGAAGCTCTCTCTCCTTACAGTTAAAAGAGTCATAGAGTCATCTGCACCTGTTTGTTCACTCTTGATTCTTGAATGTAATTTACATTAGCTGGACCATCCTGAAAATACTGTTAAGAGTTTATTGTGAATATGGCCACTGACCTGACTTGCCTTAAAGGGATAGTTCACCCAAAAATGAAAAATATCCCATGATTTATTCACCTTCAAGCCATCCTAGGTGTATATGACTATCTCCTTTCAGATGAACACAATCAGAGATATATTTTAAAAATATCCTGGGATGGCTCTAACAAGCATTATAATGGCAGTGAACGGGCTTAAAATAACAATTCGGACTGCGGAGTGGCTACAGCAAAGGGAATACGACCGGGCAGGGCTTTTGGAGTGGATTCTGGAATCCACTGCCGCTTCTATATATCTTTTAAGTTATTAATCAACATTTATATTTCTGTTAAATTATTTGAATGACTTCTTCAATGTATGTTAAAGCATCTATTTTCCTCTGTACCTCTCACTAAGAGAAAAGAACATGTTATCAGTATGTTTTGGGAAAGTTTCCTGCTCAGAGCAGAGTTCAGATCAACTTCAACCTCGAAGAAGCTGTGAATCATGTGTATCTGTGTATGTGCACTAAGTGTTTTGTGCAGATGCCTTTGTACTGGACAACTGGCATTCTGCTTGAGACCAGCAGACGACATGTCATGACCCCAAAAGGACATCTGGTACCTAAATCCAGGGTCCCCTCGTCAGCATCGCGACGAAGGGAGATACGCTTCTGACTATCTGTCCATGTGTGGAAGATTACCAAATTTTTCTTAGCCAATCAGAATCATTCAACCTGAAGTTATGACGTTAGTTGATTCTGTTAGAGTATGATTGTTGTGGAAATGTGAATGTACGCAGAGCGGCCTATAAACTCCTTGTGAGACTTGAAGCTGGCTTCTGCTGATGAAACTGCAAAATATTCTTCATTAAATTTTTCTTCAATTTATTAATTATTTTAAATTTTGACTTCAGGTCTTTATTCAACATATCTGGTCTCAAGGGTCCTAAACTGTTTATCCCCAACAGTTTGAGATTAAAAGAACAATTTCTTCATATGAAATTCAAATGGTGTGACAATTAGAGATTAGACTGTACAAAAACTGAAATTTAGAATATTGTCAAATGTATTTTGGTGGTGGTTTGTAAAGTGAGAAATGCACTGATAAACTTTAAAGACTCTAAACATTCTGTGTGCTTTATGCAGAGAGACAAAAGCAGACCAAGTTCTGAGTATCTGGCCCAGAGAGGCAGAAGACACAGTGTCCCAGACCAGCGTCCCACAGAGCTTCATGTTTAAAGCTGTTGAAACAGATTCTGGCTCCTCTCCCCACTGCATTATCTCCAGCACAACCAGTAGAAGACATCACTGGCATCAGACTGAACCTTGTGAAGCTTAAATATCACTTTACAAAACCTCTTCCGAGACCAGAGACTTATTTACATCTTGTAAAAATTGGCATAGTAGGTCCCATTTAAATGGATAGTTGACCCCAAAATAACAATCCTGTCATCAGTTAATCACCCTCATGTACTTAGTTGAAGATATTTTGAAGAATGTTGGAAACCAATCAGAAACTGAAACATTTCTCAAAATATCTTCTCTAGTGTTTTCACAGCAGAAAGTCTTACATGTTTGAAATGATATGAGGGTGATTAATGATCATTTACTTTTTTGGGGTGAACTGTCCCTTTAAACACACTTACAATGGGAACATTTCCATATTTATATATTAGTCAGACCAGGTCATGTTTCTCAAAAGCATCGTAGGTCATAGTAGATTGTACAACTATTACCACCAATGATCTCTACGATCAGTTTAGCAATGCTAGAGAAACACAATGCTTAGAGAAACGCAGCCCAGCATGATTTCTTCTCCAACAATTGTAAAGATCACTCAAATGATTTAATGTTTAACATCTACAACTTCACCTTTATTTAAGAAGGAGAATCTATCTGCATCTGCTCATGTAGCTTCAATAATACAACAGACAAGTGAACTTTTCAAACAAAAACAATTGTTCATAACTTTGAAAGACACACAAATGCTGTTTACTGGTAAAAATGTTTAGTCGGTCTGACTAGAAGAGACTCCATCTGCAGAACAAAGACAATATACTGTATATCTGTGCATTAACAACAGACACATCACTTAATATAAAATAAAACAGAATAAACAAATATATTCTGTGCATAAAATGTGAGAGAGATCATATAAAAGTTTGACTTAACATGTAGAATTTATATCTTTTGATACATTTATGTGCTATAATTGACAATGACGTTTATGATTAGAAACATTTTAATCATTATGGATGAGTTCAATCTAAACATTATTATATTTGTAGGTCTGATACTGAAGAGCCTGAAGATTTCTGCTGACAGACTCATCTGAGCTTCTTCCTCCTGTTCACCTTTAAATAAAACTAAACCATCATTTGTCTGAATACTAAAGCTGTAATGATGTGTCAACAGCGTGAGGATCCATTTGCAGCGTCTTTATTAAGACAAGGTAGCACAATGCAAACAGGGACAAGACAGTAACGTAATCAGGGACAGGCTTGGGTCGAGACAGGCGGCAATGAAACAAGGTCTTACAACAGGTAGGGATCGTGGCAGGCGGCAAGCAAACAGAGTCCAGGAAACAGGCAGAGATCAGGGTCGGCAGCAAAGGTTCTCAGAGGTAAGGCAGTCCAATCGATAACAGGTTAACAGTCCACAAGAAAACGCTTAGAAATGATCACCAAAGCAAATCAAGACTTCGCGGTGCATGGATGTGTGTGTGAGTGTTTTATGGAGTGAGTGTGATGTGATGCAGGTGTGTGCGCAATCAGTCCCAGGAATGAGGGCCCATGGGAATTGTAGTCCAAATGAGAGCAAGTCAATATTCCGTTGACGGCTCCCTCCGGCGGCCGGGATGAAGAGCCGCGGGAGCCGTATTCATGACAGAGCCCCCCCCCTGCGAGCGGCTCCAGACGCGAGGAAGTGGGCGCCGGGGTCTACCGCGTGGACGAGGGGCCGGTCGCTCCGGATGCGTCCGGTGGAATTCCTCCATGAGTGATGGGTCCAGGATATCGTCCCTGTTGACCCAGGATCGCTCCTCCGGGCCGTACCCCTCCCAGTCCACCAGATACTGCAGCTTTCCACCCCGGCGCCTGGAATCGAGTAGATCCCGGACCTGATAGACCTCCTCGCCTTCGATGATCAGGGGTGGGGGGTTGTGGGCCTCGGCTCCCGCAGGCTCCTCTCTCGGTCCCCCGGAGGGTTTCAGCAACGACACATGGAAAGTGGGAGAAATGCGATAATTAGAAGGCAAGTCTAGACGGAATGATACAGGGGTAATTTGTTTTATGATTTGAAAAGGCCCTACAAACCTGGGACTGAGTTTGCGACATGGAAGTCGGAGGCGAAGATCCTTGGTGGATAGCCATACCCATTGCCCAACAGTGTAGTGAGGATTGGGCCGTCGATGGCGATTGGCATGAAGTTCTTGGCGTCTTACTGCCTGCTGTAGGTGATGGTGTGCTGAATCCCAAGTCTCCTCACTTCTGCGCATCCATTCAGTAACTGCAGGTAGCTCTGATGGTTGGCCAGACCAGGGAAAGAGCGGAGGTTGAAAGCCCAGGACGCACTGGAATGGGGTGATGCCAGTAGCAGGTTTTCGTAGGGAATTCTGTGCGTACTCAGCCCATATTAGATAACGGCTCCAGTCCGTCTGGTTCTGACTGCAGTAGGTGCGTAGGAACCGTGTCAATTCCTGGTTCATGCGTTCAGTTTGTCCATTAGATTCAGGATGGTACCCAGAGGTGAGACTGATGTTGATATTAAGTTGTTTGAAGAAAGCGGCCCAGACGCGGGAGGTGAACTGAGGTCCTCTGTCGGATACTATGTCGTCAGGTAATCCGTAGAAACGGAAGACCGCATTGCACAGGAGTTCGGCGGTTTCCATTGCGGTGGGAAGTTTGGGTAGTGGCAGAAGACGGCAGGTTTTGGAGAAGCGATCGATAACAGTGAGGATGGTGGTGTTTCCCTGAGACTCGGGTAGATCGGTTACAAAGTCGATGGCTATATGGGACCAGGGACGTTGTGGAATGGGGAGTGGTTGAAGAAGACCGGCCGGGGCTTGATGGGAAGCTTTGGTAGTTTGACAGGCCGTACAGTGGTTGAGGAAGGTGGTAACATCAGCGGGCATGGTTTCCCACCAGAACTGGTTCTGCAAGAGCTGGAGAGTGGCAGTGATGCCCGGATGGCCGGAACTGGGGAAATCGTGGACCTGGTGCAGCAGTCTGTCTCGGAGATGTGCGGGAACGAAGGTGCGGTCAGGTGGACAGGTTGCTGGGATTGCGATCTGTTCGTTAGCTTGTGAGATTTCTGTCATTATATCCCACTGCACGGGGGCGAGCAGCAGAGTCTCGGGCAGAATATTTTCGGTGTTCCCTGAGCGCTCCGGCTCATCCGTTTGCCTTGATAGTGCGTCCGCCTTTACATTCTTTGACCCGGGCCTGTAAGTGACTGTGAAATCAAAGCGGGTGAAGAACATTGCCCATCTGGCCTGTCGTGGGTTTAGGCGCTTGGCAGATCGCAGATACTCCAAGTTTTTGTGATCAGTCAGAATTACGAATGGATGCTTGGCCCCCTCAAGCCAATGACGCCACTCCTCCAGCGCCGCTTTCATGGCCAATAACTCCCTGTTGCCCACATCATAGTTGCGTTCGGCGGCGGACAGCTTACGGGAGTAGAATGCACAGGGAAACATTTTGGATGGTTCACCCTGTCGCTGGGAAAACACGGCCCCTATGCCAGTATTGGAGGCGTCCACCTCCACAGTGAACGGGAGCTCGGGATCTGGGTGACGAAGAATTGGTGCTGATGTAAAGCGTCTCTTCAGTTCCTGGAACGCTCGGACTGCCTCTGGTGACCAGGTGAGACGAGAAGTTTTGCGTCTTGTCATGGTGGTTAAGGGAGCGGCCACTCCGCTGAAGTTTCTAATAAATCGCCGGTAAAAGTTGGCGAACCCCAGGAACCGTTGTAATTCCTTAAGTGTATGTGGTTGCGGCCATTCCAGCACCGCCTTAACCTTCCCATCATCCATCGCTACTCCCTCACGGCTGATGATGTAGCCCAGGAAAGAAGTGGACGTGCGATGAAATTCACATTTCTCGGCCTTAGCGTAGAGTTTGTGTTGGATCAGGCGTTGAAGAACGGCTCGGACATGTTGGATGTGTTCGTGGTATGTGTTGGAGTAGATCAGGATGTCGTCGATGTAAACCACTACCCATCGATTTAGCATATCTCGAAAGACATCATTGATAAATGACTGGAAAACTGAGGGACTGTTGGATAACCCGAAGGGCATGACAAGGGTTTCGTAGTGGCCAGAGGAGGTAGAGAATGCAGTCTTCCACTCATCGCCTGCTCGGATCCGAATCAGGTTATAAGCACACCGGAGGTCTAGCTTGGTGTAGTATTGGGCTTGCCGAAGTTGTTCAAGGGCCGCTGGTACTAGTGGTAATGGATACCTGAACTTTATGGTGATGTCATTGAGTCCACGATAGTCAATGCAAGGTCGGAGGCTGCCGTCCTTCTTCTTAACGAAAAAGAACCCTGATGAGGCGGGAGAGGTCGAGGGCCGAATGAATCCCTTAGCCAGTTCCCCCTCGATGTATGACTTCATAGCCTCCTCCTCCGGTTGGGACAGAGGAAAGATACGACCCTTGGGGGGCGTAGACCCAGGCAGCAGGTCAATCGCACAGTCACTGGAACGATGTGGCGGCAATTCGGTGGTCTTGGATTTACTGAAAGCTAGCGCCAGGTCATTGTATTCGGCCGGAATGGCTGTTTCGTGGTCGACTGGAACTTCATTGACGGTTATGGCGTGAATCGCTATGGGTAGAACTGGACTCAGACAGCGTTGATGACAAGCGGGGTCCCACTGGATGATCTGACCCTCCTTCCAGGAAATGACAGGGTTGTGCGTACGGAGCCAGGGCAGACCTAGGATGACAGGGTTGTTGGGCGAGTGAATGACATAAAAGTGAATTTGTTCCTTATGAAGAGCCCCAGTTTGCAGACCGAGCTCAGAGGTGATATGTGACACCCTTCCTCCTCCTATGGGTTTCCCGTCTAGCGCCTCCACTGTTAACGGAGAATGACAGTTGGTTAACTGAATGTTATGCTCATGGGTGAAAGTGTCTGATATGAAGTTTCCAGCGGCCCCGGAGTCCAGGAGTGCGTGAGTGGACACCACCCGGCCGTTATGGGTGATTTGGATGGGTATTTTCAGGCAGTTAGAGGGGTATTCTGAACTCACCGATCTGGGGTTGGAGACATTGGGTCTGACTGGGCAGTTTATCTTGAGGTGGCCGGCCTGTCCGCAGTAGAGACACAGATGCATTCGGCGTCTTCTTTCTCGTTCCTCAGGCAGAAGAGGGGTATAGCCAAGCTGCATGGGTTCAGGTGTGGCCGCGCTGGTGGCGAGGGGACGGAGCGGCCGGCGGGAGCGAATGAGATTATCAATGTGGATGGCCAGCTCTATGAACGAGGTTAATGATCTGCCCTCGTCGCGGCATGCCAGTTCTGCCTGTAGCTCCAGGTTTAGGCCTTTGCGGAAGAGTAGTTTCAGCGTGTCCTCCACCCAGTTGGTCTGCGCGGCCAGCGTGCGGAACTGTAGAGCAAACTCCGCAGCCGTGGACCTTCCTTGTGTTAACGTGAGCAGTTGGTCACCAGCACTCTTGCCGCCCTCCGGGTGTTCGAACACCTCCTTGAAGCTTTGTAGAAACGCCGCGAAAGTGGGAAACACCGAGCTGTCCTCTCTCCATACTGCTGTGGCCCAGTCTAGCGCTTTGCCCGTGAGCAAGGAACACACAAAGGAAATGCGACTAATCTCTGTGGAGTACAAGGATGGTTGTTGGTTAACAAACAGGGAACATTGTAACAGGAAGCCCTTACATTTGATAGGATTGCCGTCGAATTTCTCAGGCAGAGCGAGACGTGGGTTGACTGGAGACGGCGAGATTGCCGGACTGGTAGCGGCGGGGGGGGGTGGCATGGCGGCCTCAGGAGAGGCGAAGCGGAGACTTTGCAAAGTTCTCACTAGTTCCTCGGTGAGAGAGGTGAGTCGATTCAGTTGATGCTGATGCACCACGAGCTGACTGGCTTGTGCTGAAAGCTCGGTGGAGATTTGCATGAGGGCTGCTGGATCGTTTGAGGGCGAAGTCTTCTGTAATGATGTGTCAACAGCGTGAGGATCCATTTGCAGCGTCTTTATTAAGACAAGGTAGCACAATGCAAACAGGGACAAGACAGTAACGTAATCAGGGACAGGCTTGGGTCGAGACAGGCGGCAATGAAACAAGGTCTTACAACAGGTAGGGATCGTGGCAGGCGGCAAGCAAACAGAGTCCAGGAAACAGGCAGAGATCAGGGTCGGCAGCAAAGGTTCTCAGAGGTAAGGCAGTCCAATCGATAACAGGTTAACAGTCCACAAGAAAACGCTTAGAAATGATCACCAAAGCAAATCAAGACTTCGCGGTGCATGGATGTGTGTGTGAGTGTTTTATGGAGTGAGTGTGATGTGATGCAGGTGTGTGCGCAATCAGTCCCAGGAATGAGGGCCCATGGGAATTGTAGTCCAAATGAGAGCAAGTCAATATTCCGGTGACGGCTCCCTCCGGCGGCCGGGATGAAGAGCCGCGGGAGCCGTATTCATGACAAAAGCAACATTAATCATTCAATATCACATGTTTCTAACACACATGCTGCTTTATTTCATTGTAAAGTCTGAGTCTCTTCCATCTGTATGAAACAAATTTATACATTAATCACACATTTATTGCTCCTTGTAGACACAGTAGTGAGACTCTTCTGTGGATCACCTGATGATTTCTGCTCCTCTCATGATGATTTCAAACTATAATATTAAGCATCCATCAGAGACCTTTGGTGATTGAACTTGTTCAGAGACTTTTGGAGATTGATAAATTACTCTGTAAGGTGAAAAAGAAGAGAAAACTATCAGTGTTCAGTGGAACAACGTGCAAATTAGTTACTATATTTCAATTACTGTTTTTGAGTAAAAAATACGTTTTGACTTTACATGATCTTACAGAGATATTTGTGTTTTAACCCTCAGGGGTCTGAGGATTTTTGGGGCCCTGGAGAAGTTTTGACATGCCCTGACATTTGTGCTTTTTTCAGTTGTTCATAAACATATTAATGGAAAAAGTGTCATTACACTGTATTCAGCACAAACTAGGCTACAGTAATATGTGAGTAACATATATGTACATGTTTGTGTTTTTGAAGGAATAACGTTTATGCGTGGTTATTGAAAAAACAAAAAACTTAAGTCACTGAAATAAGGCCAAAAAAAGTATATTAAATCTGTGTTCATAAGACTTCTAGGTATTGGAGGTTGTAGACTAGAGTTTTTGCTTCAGAATGAAGTAAAAATTATCCTTCCTACTCCTTCATATAAAACAATAGAGAGATTTAAATTTTCTAAGACACTTTTGGTCAAGAAACACAGTATGCGAGGAGGCGGGAATCCTCATGTATAATGGGTGATTCTCACCTGAGAAGACAAAAGGATTGAATAATAATGACCTGAAATGACTTGCATATTAATGAGGCCTTTCAGTCAGGTAGGCTGTGAAAAAACCCTCTGTGATCATGCTGATAACAGGATTAAAGTCCACTCAGGACAAAAAAAAAACATGATTTTTGTGATCTCATGCATGCACGTATTATTGCACATGATATGAAGAAAATTTTGAATAGGCCTATGTTAAATTACAGTACCAGTCAAAAGATTGAACACATTATAATGCCATTATAATGTTTTTAAAAGAAGTCTCAAGTCTCTAACCAAATAATGGTTTTCTATTTTAATATACTTTAAAATATAATGTATTTCTGTGATGCAAAGCGTCTGAACATTCCTACCTCTAGGGCATTTCATATAGGCTACTATATTTGTTATATTATAGAGCCTAAATGTTGATATGCAGTTGACAAACTATACATCATTAAAAAGATCTAAGACTCAAGCTTCACATTTTGACTCTTAAAATCTTATATTGACCATAATTTCTTAATATGCTTAAAAACATACACATTTGGAGAAATATTGATGGATTCTCATATGTTTATATCAATTTTCTATACAGAGGAGTAATATTTATTATTCTATATTTATTGTCATTATTATGAGCGCTGGATGCTGTGTTTTTAATTCATTTGCAGCCGGAGGGCACTTTGCCCCTTTTGTCCACAAATGCCTCAGTAAAAGAAGAGAAATATCATGTGACAATCAAGGAACTAACAGAGGCAAGAGATCGCTAAATATGGCTATTCAAAACACTTTTGAAGACAATAAATACACGATTGAGATGATGTATGCATGTATTGACTGAATTTGTGTCTGAATAGCGCTGGCTCCGTGGGCGTGGCCGCATTAGCGGATAATGAGCTGAATCACAGACTTCTGACATGGCTCTCTTTTCATACAGATTACATAAACACAGAAGGTTTGTTTTCGATTTGACTTGTATATTTTAAAACCTGACATCTTAACGTTTTTTTAGACATAAGTGTAATTTTTTTGTCATTAGTATTCACTAAGTTACAGTTCATTTTCTGAGAACTATCAGATTGGAGTTCGTTCAGAGGGAGACGAGAGATCACGCATCATGTTAGTTTTCTTTATTTTACAAAGAGCACAACATTTTGTTTTTACTCTGAGTGTACACAAATGAAAGAAGATATTCCACAGATTAAAATGGTGTATAACTCTTAATTGTATGTGCAACATTGACGGAGTATTTTGAGTCTCTTTCACACTGATAAGAAAAAACCACGGTGGTATCGCCGGCGATACCTTCAGACCTCAGAGTGTTAAATATAATACATTAAAACAAAAATCACGTTGAGATGTTTGTGTGTTAGTGTTGGTGTGACTCCTATTGAGTGACTGTAAAGAAGAAACTAATGAGTGTACGGCGTATGGAATAAACCACAGGAGCAAATACAAATGATATTCTGAATTAAAACAATCCTTTAGTTAAAGCCGTTTGTCCTCTAGTTTAAACATGTTTGTAGGGCTCTTAGTAAATAACTGAAGGTAAAGTGAGTGTAAAGTAGTGTGACGTGTTGCTTGTCAAAGTAAAAACACACTAGAGACAGAGACATTTCTCATGTGAGGCTGGACGGCTGTGAGCTGAAGCTGAACGCACTGATTTTAGCAGGAGTGCAGCGTTTTCCTACAATCTGAACAAGTCTATTTTCAAACTGAAATGATTCACTACTGACACAGTTAATAAAGCAGGTGTTGTTGAATAAAGCTGTGACAGTGTGCTTTTGTTCTCTTTCCTCCTTTGTGCTGAACATTTTAATAACTTCACATTTTTTCTCACACAAAAAATTTGTTGCAATAAAGATTAATGATAATTTCCTTTAAGGAATATTTGAAAGGTTTGTTCACATATCAGAGGTAAATGAAGATATCTTTAATATCACAGTGATGTTTCCTCACCTCAGGATACACTTTGAGTCTCGTAACACGTCTCTGAGCCGCCGCTTTGAGTCTCTGATCTTATTCTTACTCAGATCAAGCTCTTTTAAAAACTGCAGTGCTTTTGAGTTAGTCAAAGACTGAGTAAAAGAAGAAACATCTGTAATGCCACAGCGCCGTAGACTAGAAAGACACAAACAGAAGAAGAGTGATTATCTTACAAACAAATCATTAAGGTGAAGAATTTTGCACAAATATAATGTGAACTCAGATTCATTGTGAGATATTGAGTATAAAGTGTTTTAGTTTAAACTGTTAAAGTGATTTTAAGCATTTTGATTATTGTAAGTGAAGAATGTTACTGACCTCAATCTCTCCAGTTTACAGTGTGAATCCTTCAGTACATCACATAGGTGCTTCACTCCTGAGTTTCCTAGTTCATTCCAGCTCAGGTTCAGATCTCTCAGGTGTGACAGGTTTGATTTCAGAGCTGAAGTCAGGATGACACACTGTTTCTCTGTAATACTGCAGTAACTCAGACTGAAGAAAGAGAAAATGACTCAAATCCATGTTCAGTTCATGTGTGAACTTGGGGTAGTTGCTAAGGTGTTGCTATGCTGTTGCTAAGGTACTCTGAGTGGTTCATAAGGTGTTGCTATGTGGTTGCTAGGGTATTCTGAGTGGGTGCAAAGGTGTTGCTATGTGGTTGCTAAGGTATTCTGAGTGGTTGCTAGGGTGTTCCTATGCGGTTGTTAGGGTATTCTGGGGGCTTGCTATAGTGTTCTGCGTAGTTGCTATGCATTTGCCATGGTGTTCTGTGTGGTTGCTATGCAGTTTCTAGGGTATTCTGGGTGGTTGCTATGAGATAGATAGTAGGGCTGCACGATTAATCGCATGCGTTTGTCACGCGCATTTCGTCAGTAAAGCCGGTTCCCTGATTGCCGCTAAATCGCCATCACCTGCTTTCAAATGGAGCGGCATTTAATAGACAGAGCTGTAGATCACTGACAAGCCACGCAATATCGTTATTTATCGAAGGCGATTCATCTGCGATAATGAACGCGGTATTGCGTGGCTTGTCAGTGATCTACGGCTCTGTCTATTAAATGCCGCTCCATTTGAAAGCAGGTGATGACGATTTAGCGGTAATCAGGGAACCGGCTTTACTGACGAAATGCGCGTGGCAATCGCATGCGATTAATCGTGCAGCCCTAATAGATAGATAGATAGATAGATAGATAGATAGATAAATAGATTTAGTTTGATAGATAGATTTAGTTTGATAGATAGATAGATAGATAGATAGATACTGTAGATAGATACTGTAGATAGATAGATAGATAGATAGAGATTAAATGAGTTTGAATGAGTTTCAGTGGATTAGAAATAGTACACAGAATGTCAGTTTAATTGAGTCTAATGGGCTTCAGTGTGTTTAAATCTGAATTTCGACAATTGGAGTTTGAACAGTTTTAACTCATCTGAACATTCATCAATGAGAGTCAATGGGCACGTACACACAGTAAGTTTCAGGAGTGATGACCGCATTTAAATGTGGGAGTGAATCTTCTAAATTATCATTACATGCGTGTACGGAACACGACTCACTCTCGAAAATGCGATGATTGACAGCTTGGAAACCATAGCGACGAGCTGGCGTCTCTCGTGTTTGTTATCCGTTATTGTGACCAAAGTAATATTACAGTGACAAAACACTCGTTATTTTCAGCAATTTAACTAAACACACTAACACAGTCGACGGAGGCGTCGTGTTTTGTTTGCTACAGCCTGTTTCACACAGAGCGCGCTCTTTCTGTGTTGCCATGGTCACTCATTATAAGCGTATTTGGGCTTGTTGTTTAAGCTCGTCTCATAAAGCGAACAAGTTTATTGAGTTATTAAAGTGAGCAGACATGAATCATGATATTTTGGTCTTATTTTCAGTATAAAGCATTTGGATTTATTTAGGTTTATTATGGCCTTATTTTTGTTCGCTGTTTTTTCTAGCAAGATCTGGCAACACGAATGAGTAAAGGCTCGTGTTTTCCCTATGATTCACCGCACATACAGAAGAGACACATCTCAGATGCATGTTAACGTCATTAAACCAGTTGAGTTCGGTTCCGTACACTGCATAGGATTTCTGTAAATGCGGTTGTCACTCCCGTATTTTACTGAACTGTGTGTGTACAGAACGCGATTAAGCACTAAAAGGTGAACTGACAACCGAATTTAGCTGCAGTGTGAACGTGGCCAATGAGATTTTTCAGAGTAGATAGATAGATAGATAGATAGATAGATAGATAGATCTTCTTTCTTCAGCTCATACTCATTGATCCCATTTACTGTAATTATTTAGACCAAGGATGGCTTGAGGGTGAGTAAAGCTTGGGCTGATTTTCATTTGAAAGCGAACTAATCCTTTAACTAAAACCATTTCTGAATCTTTCTTCAGATGGAGATGCAGCGTATAACAGACACAAGTCTGTTATGGTTTGCTACTACATACCAAAAGGGGGGCGCTAGTATACTCAAGTATGGGGTATAAATCAAGGTACGTATTAGAAGAAGACATATTTGTTTGAGCAGAGGGAAGCATGGCTTACCTGCTGCATCGTCTCAAGTCAAGATGTCCTGATTGAGAAACTTTTGGTTTCCTGCTCAATCAAAGTAAGATATTATTTTGTTTTATCTGTGCAGGGTATTTCCAGCAATGTGTTTTCTGATGTTATTTTATGTGTTTTCATAGCTATTTGCGTTTGTGCTTGCGATCATGCCATTTTTCTAATGTTTGTTCATTGTGTTTATAGAAGGACTCCTTGAACATTGTATGTGAATTATGGTGTAATTCATTGGAAGCAGAGATCAAGTGGTTTTCTGTTCTATCCTGAACTTTGTTGGCATCGCTTGTGGGATTTTGCACACAAGGATTAAGATCAACTTCTTTCTATGTGATTTTTTTTTTTTTAATGGATTTTGGGGGGATTATTTTTCTTCTTGGATTTTTCTACATGCACGGATTTTTGCTTTACCTCAAACTACAAGGAACAATTTCATCAACGGACAATCTTTAACAAATTGTCTTGCAGTCATCATACTCCCAATATAACTCCTTATCTGAATTTTTCATTTATATTTGATTCAAAGATTTGGTATTTAGTTATTTTTGTTTGTTTATTTGTTCAGTTGTTGGTTTTTGGTGCTATACTTTCATATGGTACATAAACTATTCATGACGCTTAATTGCTTGGTTTCAAACTGTCTAATTTATGTTTATTGTTAGTTATTGAGTCCTCCCAAAATTCAGATTTATAACAGCCTCTTACCCAGAGTAGTAGGAGTTTTGTCATAAGCGCAACAAATGATGTGACTTGTGCCCTGTTGACTTAAAATAACATACACGTAAATACAGTATAATGATACTAACTCTAGTTTCTCCAGCTTGAATTGTGGGTTCATCAGTAGATCACTGAGGCTTTTCACTCCAGAGTCTCCTAGTTTATTCCTGCTCAGGTTCAGCTCTCTCAGGTGTGACGGGTTTGATTTCAGAGTTGAAGTCAGGATGACACACTGTTCCTCTGTCATACTGCATCTACTCAGGCTGAAGACAGAAAGAGAAAATGACTCAAATCCATGTTCAGTTCATGTGTGAGTTAAATGAATCATGAATAAATGTCATACAGTCACTAATAAACCAGCAAAAACATGGAAACTTAATGATATAAACGAACAAACCAAGACAGGAGCATTTGTGGATACTAGTTACAATCCAAGTCTGGATCCATCCTCACTCCCAACAATAAGTGAATTTATGACTCTAGATTAATATAAAGTTGTGTTTTATCTCTCCTACATGTTAGATTTGTGATTAAAGACAGTGTTATTGTATTCTCCATCGTCGTGAGCTTCATTACAACCAGCCATTCATGACAATTTGTTACACTGTTTTTTAGTCTGTTCTCACTTCTGTCTTGTTTCAAAGCAAAGATTTCTCAGATTCCAGCATATGAATCTATTTTACAGCCACAAAGTTTAATGCTCTTTTAATTGATACACATACAAACCTGTTAACTAATACCATTTCTGAATCTTTCTTCAGATGGAGATGGAGCGCTACAAATGATGTGACTTGTGCCCTGTTGACTTAAAATAAACTAAACTATATAAATATAGTATAATGATACAAACCGGGTGAAAATTGATGATGATAATGACAGTTTCTCCAGCTTGAATTGTGGGTGCATCAGTAGATCACTGAGGTTTTTCACTCCAGAGTCTCCTAGTTCATTCCCCCACAGGTTCAGCTCTCTCAGGTGTGACGGGTTTGATTTCAGAGCTGAAGTCAGGATGACACACTGTTCCTCTGTAATACTGCATCTATACAGACAGAAAGAGAAAAGACAATGACTCAGATCTCTGATGATCAACTAACATGTTTAGCTTCATCCAGCAGACTTTTGCTGACAAATAAACAGGGATATCCAGGTGCAGGTAACATGGAGAAAGACACACATTGCTCAATTAAATATATTACCGACATTGTAACAATATAAAGGTTAAAATCATCAATCTATTTGTTAGTTTACACATTCATTTCATATCATCTTTAAGGTTGTTTCGTGTCAATGTCACCCTTGGTTTGATCACTGGGACAAATGTGTTTATGTCGGTTGTTTTCAGACACATTGTCGACTCACTAACACTTTACAATAATCTTTCATTAGTAAACATGAACTACATTAGTTAACATGAAACAGTGATGAACAATACTAGTACAGCATTTAATAACCTTAATGTAAGTTTCAACATTTACTAATATAGTTTTAAACACAAAAGATTTCTGTTAACATTAGTTACTCCACTGTGAACAAACATGAACAATGAATAACTGTATAAACTAACATTAACAGATTAAGGAATAAAGTATTTCCTGAAGCAGAAGACAATCAAACACGTTTTGGAAAAGGTTCATCTGCTTTAGTGCTGCACTGTGAGGCAGTGTCACGTCTGTTCTGGATTTAGTTTAGTTTATTTTCATGTCTTTTATTTTGTATAATTCTCACAGTGTTGCTCCTCATGTGATCTTGTCAGGTGCTCCCCCTGTTCATGTGTCATGTTCTGATTGGTTCCTTGTTTCATGTGTCATGTTTTCATTGGTTCATCATGTTCAGGTGTTTCTTGTTTGTTCATTAGAGTCTGTGTGTATATATAGCCCTCATGTTATCATTGTCTTTAGTCTGTCTTTGTTCTCTGTAACTGCTGTTGGTGAGGTTTATGTTCATGTTCCTTAGTGAAGTCTTTCTTTGTTATTTTAATTTTGTGCATGTTTATTTGAATAAAGTATTGGTGGCGAGATGAAGCCTCATGAAGCATTGAAGCTTTTCAGCCAGGTGGTTCACAAAAGGGTTCATTTCTCGAGGCTTCATTTGCTCACAATACCACCTGGTGGTCAAAGAGTGTGAAGCAAGCAGATACATTACAGATGACCTGATGTGATCATGTGATGCACTTTATTTTGCGCCAGTTAAGGCTTAGAAATAACAGTGAAGAACAAATCAATTTCCACAAAGACTAATATATTTATTTGAATGTAATGTGTATTTTCTGGTGATATATAATAATTGTATAACATAACTGTGTAATAAACATATTGGCTTCAAATGAATGGGACTATTAAATGTGTGTAAATAAATATTTGGTCATAATAGGCAGGAGGGGCGATATTATTATTCTAAAACCACACATTCTGAGGGGATCCCATGGGTCGCTTATATATCTGTCAAAATGTCGCGCCAAGATTGGAACCACATCCTGAACCAGTCAGGAGGAAGCAAGGCTTCGAACGTCATCAATGACGTCATTGATCTAAAGCGATACAAGCCTCGATACGCACTTTACTGAAAGCTTCCAGGATTTCTCGACACGCTCCGAAGCCTCGGCACAGAACGTAACATCACTAGAAAATAGTATTGGTGGTTATATTTAATTTACACAGAATTAACCTGTGAAAGTTAGGAAAGACATCTCTGTGTTTATAGTGCAGCTGTTTTTTCAATCTTTCACTTATATGAAGAGTTTTCTGAGCTCTGGAAGAAAATCATTGTTCTCTCTCTACAGTAACTGAAATAATTAAATTATTAATTCAATATTTAAAGCTTGATGTCACATTTAAATGTTTTTAATTTCCTGTTTAATTTTATCACTTTATATTGTTGTAGCTGAGAAAAAATACGCTCTGACTGAAATATGCGAGGAAATATTATTATCAGATTCAGTAACATTACAATTAAAAGTAGTGTAATATTTTAAATAAATGAACAATACTCACGTCAGTGTGTTGAGTCGACAGTGTTTATCCTGCAGTAGAGCAGCGATCTGATTCACTTGTGTGTCTCCTAGTTCATGTCTACTCAGATTCAGCTCTCTCTGGAGTAACGGGTTTTTACCCACAACTCTCTTCACATACTGACAGGCTTCATCTGCAGCACCACTCAAAAACCTGCAGAAGAGTCAATTCAGTTCTCAAATAAATGTCTGTTGCATTACAAACATGATTGATAAGATAAACTGAATTATTGTTCTAAAGACAAGCTCTAGTTAGTTATTTAGATGTCACACTTTTCTTTGAACATTTAAATACACAAATAAATATATAAATACTTGAAAACAAAGTATAATAGTGTTATTTAAAAGAAACTTGAGCGACACTCAGTCCTAAAGCAAACTCATAAGAACAGAAACGTCCCACAGAGCAGAAGAGCAAAAGCTCACTAGATCATGATTTTCAGTTTGAATACAGAGAGTGAAATTAAGGCCTCGAGATCTTTCTGGCTTTTAAGCAGGAGTGAGAAACATCAGCAGAGAAAACTGGCTTGTGAAACTGCATGTTTGTGAACATCTGGAGACTCATATACCTGCTGTAGAGATACAGTGAATCTGGACTTGATGGAAAACATTTGTGTTCAGAAAACAATTTTGAAAAGTTAGAATTTTTAATGAGAAGTGTGCACAAAAACAAAATTGTGAATGTTAATTATCAAGGTATACCATACTCCAGAATAGCACATATACTGACCCATAATGTCTGTTTGACCTGTAGCTTGAATCACAACTAAACTGTTGACGGTTATCAACAATCATGTCAGAACCCACAGCATCTGATCTGATCTTGATCATTTTGTTGCAACAAACTGTCCAGCTTATTGTATAACTAAGATAATATATTTGTTATGACTATTTAGCCTGAATATTGCGCATATAACTCATTTTGTTAATTATTTCATCCCATCTCACCTCAGTGTCTTCAGCTGACAGTTTGGATCCTGTAGTAAATCACTGAGCTCCTTCACTCCTGATTGTCCAGGATCATTTCCTGTGAGATCCAGCTCTATCAGGTGTGAAGGGTTTGATCTCAGAGCTGAAGCCAGAGCTTTATAACCTTCTTCTGTCACACTGCAGTTAAGAGTCTAGAACAGGAAAGAAAACATTCAGATGATTAATCAGTTAAACCTGAACAACAGAAATCCTTAAAGTGAATTTTATTTAGTTCTTTGTACAAATGTACTGAAAGTTAGTTGCAAAAACTGACAACTGAACATGGAGGCAAACAAAAGGCATCCTGAATCCTTTAAAGTTTAAAATGTTAGATATCAATTTCAATTATCTGAAGTTGTACAGCAGTGAAAGTCTTGGATCCGAATGATTCACAACAAGCAAATTGAAAAAGGTTGTCAATTGAGAAGATTAGAGTTTGGGAATGGCCTATTTAAAGTCCAGACTTCAACTCCATTATAATGCTGTGGGAGGTCTTGAAACAAAGCTCATGCTGGAAAGGCTACAAATTTCACTGAGCTGAACCAGCTTTGCAAGGAGAAGTGGGACAAATTAGGACAAAATTCCTCCACAGTGGTGTAAAACACTCATAAACTACAGGAAGTGTTGTTGAGACTAGCTGCAAAGCTGAAAGCAGAATCAAAGATACACAAAATACATTCATCATGTCACATAAAAGCTTTATATAAGTGATATCTACCAGATCTTCAGCTTCATTTCTGTGGCAGATTTACCAGCTCTAACAGAATCAACTGAACTCAGACTCAACACTAGGTATGTAAATAATGATTAAATGACTAAATAATAAATTGCATTAAACAAAACAGCACAATTTAAGTGCTTGTAAGAACTAAAAATAACACTGGGTTTCCAATTAAGCACAGTTTGTAATCTATAGTAAATGAAAACATCCTTCTTGATTCTCTAAACAAGTATAATGGTACGCTAAGAAGCGTTTAACATTACTATGTTCTCAATAGTTAATCGGGTAACATGTCTGTAGCCAACATTAAGAATGAACAAACATTTCTAGTTATTGCTAGTTATATCCAGCAACTGATCTAAAAAATAAAACATAATCCGGCCGGCTAAATTATTATTATTATTATTATTATTATTATTCTCTAGTTGTCTCATACCATATTCCATATCCAAAAGAATGACATGATTCTATAAAAAAAAAGTGCACAGGCAGATTTGATGAGAGCTGGTTCTGGGCTTTTGTAGATTATTTGTTGTTTGGCTGCAAAGTGCGAATAAAATATGTTTTTTTCCAAACCGAAAAGGAAAGTGGATGAGGAACACAGACAGTTTCAAGAAAGATAGACATTGCAGTATTTTTTTTTTCCATGGAGTTTAATGGACCTGTCTGATATGCAAAGAAAAAGTCACAGTTCTAAAGGGCCATTCACACATAGCATCACATAAGCAGCCACGCCACTTTCTCCTCCTTTCCAAAGCGCTTTCGCTTGTTGCTATGCAACCATGAACTGCACTCTCCATGAAGACGAGGAAGTTTCAGCAAAAGAAAATTTTTTGATTTGTAGTCCTTGCATTAGCTCTACTACTAGATATATTTATGGGGATAAGAAATAAAAACCTGCCCTGTACAGCTATGATCAGCTGTTTGGCTGAGCTTTCGATGTTGTTACGGAAAGGCCGGAGCTTATAAGTTGGTCCTTGTCACATGACCTGCGGTGCGCTTGTGGCATTCTGAAAAGTTGAGATGTTTACATCTCGCCGCGGCATATAGGGTGGCAGGAAAAATGAGAGTCCGCGTCGCTTCTATTATGAGCGTGTGCCTAAATTACAGTAAGAGTCCGCGTCGCTTCTATTATGAGCGTGTGCCTAAATTACAGTAAAAGCACTCTCGCATGTCGATTCATTATTACTTTTAATGGAAAAAACAACAACAATAAATAGTACAATTACAAACTGGCTTATATTAAACATCAAACATTTATCAACAGAAAAAATAGGACTGATGTATCAAATAAAAAAAGATTTTTTGATTTCAAAATGAATGCTTAGCTTCTGGTTATTATTTTTTTTAATGAAAACACAACAATAACAAAACAAAAACAAACTTACTTATATTAAACAAAGAAATGCAACTTTTATTAACAAAAGTTGTCTTTGGCCACTGGCCTTGTCCTTTCTGTCATCACACTTTACTCTCGTCATGTGACTCCTGTGGCTCAACTTACCTCAGTATCTGCCAATTTACACTTTAAATTCTTCAGACCAGCGCAGAACAGCTTCACTCCTGAATCCTGTAGATTATTATTGTTCATGTTCAGCTCTTTTAAATTGGTATCTGATCCAAGAACTGCAGCCAGAGCTGAACAGCTTTTGTCTGTTAAGTTACAATCATTTAACCTACAAGGGAAATAATTAAAGGGTTAGTTCACCTGAAAATTATGTCATTAATTACTCACCCTCATGTCGCTCCGCACCCGTAAGCCCTTTGTTCCTCTTCAGAACACAAATTAAGATATTTTTGATAAAATTCCGATGGCTCCAGTGAAGCCTCCATTGATAACAAGTTAATTTACACTTTCAATGCCCAGAAAGGTACTAATGACATATTTAATACAGATGTGACTACAGTGGTTCAACCTTAATATTATGAAGTGACGAGAATACTTTTTGTGCACCTAAAAAACAAAATAATGACTTTATTAAACAATTTCCTCTCTACTTTATCAGTCTCCGAAGCGCATTCATGTGAGCACTACAATGCATGCATGTAGTGATGACACTGCCCAGGTGAAAAAAAGTACATTTCTATAATATACTTAAAGTGCTCTATTTTCATGCACTAAATTTGTACTTAATATACTAAAAAAATCTTCTTTAGTACTTCTTAAGATAATCTTAAGAACATCTAAGTGTACTCAACTGTGCTATTTTGAGACAGTATGAAATATGAACTAAAATGTGCCTTTATATATATATACTTTATATACTATATACTATATGTAACGAGGTTAGTAGATGTGGGAAGAAGGAGGCGGGAACCGGCGAACGTTGAACCAAACTTTAATATAAAATAAACAAAGAACAAAACGAAAGTAATGCCGGCAGACCCTCGCGGACGTCTGCCAGCCACACAAACATAATAAAACATAACATAAAGTCCAGGCCTGGTCCTCTCTCGTCCTCCACGGTCGTCGCTCCTCCTTTTATGCTCCCGGAGCTCCTCCGTGAGAGACTCAAGGCCGGTGAGCCTCCCAGTGATGCTTGTTATCACTTGCGTCACCGGCCTCGCGCCGTTCCCTCACGGCTCTCGCCCGCCCTGGTCGCCACAATATACTATCTCTGTATTCAAAAAATTTGTGCATTTGAACCCATAGTGTACTACAAGTGGTAACTAAATATATTTTTAAAATACAGAGATAGTATATTAAAAGCACATTTTAGTTCATATCAGTGTTAAGTTTTGACAGCAAATTTTGATTTAGTTTTAGTCATAGTCTTTTGAGTAAAATGCCATTTAATTTTAGTCACATTTTAGTCATCGGAAATTGTTTTAGTTTTAGTCTAGTTTTAGTCGACTAAATATCAAAAGATTTTAGTCAACTAAATCAACAGTAGATTTAGGTGACTAAATTAGTTAAATTTTAATGCATTAAGTAAGCATTTCTCTATCAATACACAGATCTAATACACTGATATACATTTGTTATTCTCCAAACTGTTTCTGTTCACTTAAGACAACCAACTGTACTTTACTCGCCATAGCAAATTTAATTAAAGGTTTTAGTAATTTTTGGTGTTTGTTTTTTAGTTTTTGCTTTTAAATGTCTATATAGTTTATTTTTTGTTTGTTATTATTTTTATTTTTGTTTAATGCATGAGGTTAAGCTAAAGCTTGGAAACTAGATGAAAGAAAATAAGTTTACATTTTTATATATAGGCTATATTTTTTATTTCAGTTAACGTTTATTTCAAGGAATGGAGATTTTTTATGGTTTTAGATTTAGTTAAATATAATAACCCTTATACTTGTGAAATATATTTAATGCGTCAAATAATGTTCTTAGTCTTTATAAAATAATCTTATGTCAAACCAAAAATAAGATATATAATCTTGTTTTCAGTTTGGATTAAGATTATATTACTTACCCCACTGGCAGATTATTTTGCTTGTTTTAAAGAAAAACTCACTTAATTTTGACTTATTTTCTCTTAAAACAAGAAAATAATTTTTACTTGTCAAGAAAATGCTTCTTGATTTAAGAACTTTAAGATATTTTGACTAGAAATAAGACAAAAACTCTAAGTAAGAACAGCATTTTTTGCAGTGTACACTTCAAATGTGCGCATCTTCCACACAGGCAGCAGTCCTGACTGGATATCTTCCCAAATCGTCCCTCTTTAACATTTTCATCTCGTTTTTATTCGTTGACGAAAATTAGAGTAGATTTTAGTCATAGTTTTAGTCATTCAAAACGGATTTTTATTTAGTCATCTTCTCGTCCTTGAAAAAATGTTGTTGACGAAAATTAAGACAAATTATTCGTCAACGAAATTAACACTGGTTCATATTTCATACTGTTTCAAAATAGCACAGTTGAGTACACTTAGATGTTCTTAAGATGATCTTAAGAAGTACTAAAGAAGAATTTTTTGTATATTAAGTACAAAATTAGTGCGTGAAAATAGAGAACTTTAAGTACATTATAGAAGTGTACTTTTTTTCACCTGGGAGGAGCTGGTGTTCTGACATATGACCCGGAAACGCAGGGCTGTATTTACAAACAGAGGAAGATGCATGCTCGATATAAAACAGTTCATAACTATGTCTGCAGATTTTGACACAGAGGATGAATTGCATTTTTTTGCACAACCTTACTTATTCGAATAAGAATATACAGATAATTAACTGCAAGAGATGGAAGAGGCTGCAACACAACCACAGCCACAAGCTTCTGAAAGACAAAGAGCAATGGAGAGCTGGTGGTGTAGATGTCATCAGTGACAAAGCGATGCCTACTGACCAGAAGAGCATGTGCTGCATTGATTGTGATATTGTCATGCCACAGCTTAAAAGTTTAAATAATTCAGATGATGAGACGACACAGGTATCTTGCATCACCACATGCATGGAGTTTGGGTTCTTGCCACTGCTTCCTTTGGCTTGCTTAGTTGGGGACACTTAATATTTAACAACATCACTGAATTTAATTAACTGCACTGACTATTAAATGAGACAGTTCACACTTTTATAGCAAGTTAAAGGACTTTTGATATAACTCAAAAAATCTTTTTGCTATAAAATCTTTAGGGCCCTATTTTAACAATCTAAGCGCTAGTGTAAAGCGCCCGGTGCAAGTGCGCTTAGGTTATGTCCAATCCACTTTTGCTAGTTTAATGATGGGAAAAATGGTTGGAACGCCCAGAGCATGGTCCAAAAGGGTTGTCTCTATTCTCTTCATGAGTAATTGGTATGTTTTTTGGGTGTAACGTGCAATAAACCAATCAGAGTCTCATCTCACATTCCCTTTAAAAGCCAGTTGCACATGTGCCATGCCAGATTCGCTATTTACAAGGCAGAATTTGCAAGCGGAAAAACTGAACGGTTTTCTAGTGAGGAAACAGATCTACTCGTGCACAAGGTTATAGCGCGAGAGCAGACCATCTATGGGAAAAGCTGAATTCCACCAAAGCATTTTTATCTTTATGCACACAATTAGGGCTGTTCAACGATAAGTCAAGTCAAGTCAAGTCAGGTCACCTTTATTTATATAGCGCTTTTTACAATGCAGATTGTGTCAAAGCAACTTTACAGTGATAACTGGTATATAATATGATAATTGAGAACAAAATAAGAGTCTGTGTTTATGTAATATATGTGTGTTTGTTTTGTGTATTATTATTATGTATATATAAATAAATATACGCTCATGTATATATTTAAGAAAAATATATTAAATTTCAACAAAAAATATTTACATTTATATATAATATAAATATAAAAGATATATATATATATATATATATATATATATATATATATATATCTTAAATATATACATGTATGTGTGTGTATTTATATATACATAATAATTATACACAAAACAATCACATATATTACGTAAACACAGACTCTTATTTTGTACACAATGTGTATGCGCATTGTGCACCCGCCTATAGGCACATAATACTAATGCGTTCTTTAAATAACAAAAATATTGCACCATTGACTTTAGACCAGGTTTCAGTTGGTTAATGGCGCAGTCTATTTCAATTGCCTCAAAATAGTAATGTGCCAACAATGCGCCTGAACACACCTAATTTTCAGATCAGCACGCCCATGGGTGCACAAATGGGCACATATGCATTTGCTATTTAAAAAATGTGGCACAGGTTGTTAAAATGATAACTGCGTCGGGTTGAAACTAGCAAACAACATGTGCATAGTGCCTGACGCCGCATTGCGTCGGGTGTATGATAGGGCCCTTAATGATTTATGTAAAGCTAAGATTACTTAAATCTGAGAACCTAAGAAGTTTTGTTATTTATAACTCAAGATTCACATTTACTGGATTGACCCTCTAGGGTTGACAGATGCACCTTTTATTAATAAAGTTTTCTTGTGCTTTTGCCACCAGCATCGTCCTGTCAATCGTTGCACCTCACTCTCGTCATGTGACTCCTGTGGCGCAACTTACCTCAGTATCTCCAATTTACACTTCAAATTCTTCAGTCCAGTGCAGAGAAGCTTCACTCCTGAATCCTGCAGATTATTATTGTTCATGTTCAGCTCTTTCACATTTGAATCTGATCCAAGAACTGCAGCCAGAACTGAACAGCTTTTGTCTGTTAAGTTACAATCATTTAACCTACAAAGGAAATAAATCACATCACAGAATTAGATGGAACATTTACAATATATTTTTGTATATATAAATATATAATTTTTTTTTTTTAACACAAACAGCATATAAACAGTAAAGAGGCTGAGCTAAACTAACATCACTCTTCAAAAACTGGTATTTCTTGTACATTAGTATCTTTTATTCAGTGACAAGTGTCATATATAGAATGAAGCATGATTGGAAAAAGTTAAGAGTGTTAAGATTTATAGTTTTTTATAGCTGAGCCTGGTTTCTCCCAAGGATTTTTCTTTGTTTCTGCCACCTGATGGAGTTTGGGTTGTTGTAGGGCTGCATGATTATGACAAAAATCATAATTGTCAATTGAAATTGAACTTGTAATTGCGATTATTAATTACAATTATCACAATTTACATTGAATGACATTAAATAGCTTTATACAACTGCATGCCGTATAAAACATTCTTCCTGAAATTTTGTGTTTTTCTATAGCATTAAACATCAAATGTCAACTATACATTGGTTTGGTTTCTTCAAATAATAATAATAAAAAAACGTCAACATATGCATGACATAATAATAAAGATTATGCATCAGGGTGTTCTTGGAACTTAGATATAGGAATTAGCCACCAGTGTTGTTTCCCCAGGAATTAATGTTCCCCTAGGGCCTGAAGTGACATAAACTGCGCTCGTTGTTGGTACTTTTATTTTGACGGCACACAGAACAGTTCAGACAAATTCTGAGCACACAATGCTCGCATTCTCCATCTTCATCAGTTTACTATCTGTTTAACAGTCCTGTCTAATACATTATTTGATAGAAATGTTATACAAAGCAAGTAGACAGTATATGTAAAAAAAGTATCAGCTTTAGCCGTGTGGTTAATGCCCAATGTTGCTAGCTTAGCAGAAATACATAGCCATGATTTGCTTGGTCTGCTCAAAGTCATGCTGGATTTTCTCCTTTGAGTAATGTTAAGGTCCTATCACTGTTTTTGCCTCTCACAATGTAACATGCTTTAAACACACCTCTTAAACACACAGAATAACGTAAGGGAATATTTTTCCTTGTAATCGCTCCTTTGAACGATTACGAAATCGTGGCATCCATAATCATGTTTGTTTTGATCCAAAACAAATATGCAAATATTTATGTTATTTTATATTTTATCTAAAAGGTATGATAAACTGTCACCATTAAAAAAAAAATTTTCAGACTATTATTTCATATGTCATGCTTTACAGGATTGAAAGTGCAATATGTAGGTTTTCGTCCGCTAAAGGTCGACCTATTCAAAACAAAGGCGTAGCTTGATGTCGCCAAGTTTGAGCGAGGAATTTTAGGACATGTGGTCTTCACATCACAGCTGGTGGAAAAGAATAGGGATAGGACTCGGGCAGAAATCATGTTCATGGATGAGATTATTAACATTGCCGTAGTATGAAGCAGAGCAGGACAGAGTGTTGTTGGGAGCTGAACGAGGTCAGCTGGAGCGATTGTTAATGAGAGACGAACGCAACACACGCTTTGCGAGCAGTGGAACTTTTATTATGTCACAGTCGCTGGCGCCGCTTCTGCTTTTCCGGTCATGAGTATGAGGTAATGCAGCTCTGTTTATCATATTACATACATTTGAGCGTGTTGAATAACTTTCTGTGCATTCATTCAGCAGCTGCTGTGAGACACTTGTTGCAAGCCGCAGTAAGATTTTAGAATATCATATTAAATGCTGGATGGGCTTGTTTTGATAAATGGCATGCAATTATTTTGAAAACATATTGTATGATGGAGAAAATGCTGTATTACTGTTACTAAAAATAAAGCTGCATCTGATTATGGTATGTTAGCCACTTGACAAAATAGTGTTTTTCTCGGAGACATGGTAAAGCATGGTACTCGCAAAAAAATCAAGAAAATTAGATTTAAACAATAAGACTAAACGTGTTGAGCTATATAACAATGATTAGTTTTCTGTCTATAAATATATCAAAATAGTTGTTTCCTTGTCTAATAAAACAAGTAATATATTAAAGCGTCTTTGGTGTTTCCATGGTTTCTGCAAAATAAAACCGGAAACAGAGGGTAACGCAGATATGACGCCACTGACAGGCGACTCCTCACTCGTCCCGGAACCCTGGTTAAAATAGCAATTTTCTCATGATTCTCATTACAAGTATTTGGAAACATTTGGGATATTGTAAGTACTCAACTGAATAAAATATAACACTGGCTCAGTGGTTTTGGGATATTTTACTGCAAAAATATTACATATTGCAGCTTTAAGTTCATGTTCATGATGGGGAATCACTATAGAATAATGTAGATAAATGCATTTTTCAGATGAGAGCTAAACATGACGAAACATATTAATTGACTTACAGAGCTCTTCTGGAGGTTTTGATGACCGCCGATAATCTAATGAGACACTCGTCTGATTTCTTGAATTTCTGAAGCTCAAACTCCTCCAGCTCTTCCTCTGATGTCAACAACACAAAGACCAAAGCAGACCACTGGGCAGGTGAAAGGTCACCAGATGAGAGACTTCCTTTGCTAAGGTGGG
Source organism: Megalobrama amblycephala (assembly GCF_018812025.1). Taxonomy (NCBI): domain Eukaryota; kingdom Metazoa; phylum Chordata; class Actinopteri; order Cypriniformes; family Xenocyprididae; genus Megalobrama; species Megalobrama amblycephala. The sequence continues at coordinate 43,567,215 of NC_063060.1, read as the reverse complement.
TCTGAATCTCCTTCACCAGAGTTTGGTCGTTCAGTTCATTCAGACAGTAGAACAGATTGATGGATCTCTCTGCAGACAAATTATCTTCTAATTTCTGCTTGATGTACTGAACTATTTCCTTGTTGCTCTGGTCATTGGCGTCTCGCTGTGTCAACAGACCCCGTAAGAGTCGTCGATTGGACTGGAGTGACAGACCGAGGAGGAAGCGAAGGAAAAGGTCCAGGTGTCCATTGTCACTCTTGAGCGCCTCGTCCACTGCAGTCTTGAGAAAATCAATCATGGTTTCATTTTTGTTTTCCTGTTCTGTAGACTCACAAACAAACACACTTTTCTTGTTGATGTCTAAAAACAGATGTGCATAAAGGGCTGCAATAAACTCTTGAATGTTCAAGTGAACAAAGCAGTACATCCCCTGTTTCCTCCTTAAAGATCTGGGTACACATGCCTGAGTACACTGATGCCTTATAGACGTCAATACCACAGGCTTCCAGGTCTGTGTCATAGAAGATCACGTTGTTTCTTTCCAGCTGATGAAATGCCAGTTTCCCCAGTGAAAGGATGGCATCTTTATCCCAGGAAACATCTGCTGCGTATTCTCCATCATACTTTCGGCGGCTCTGCTGGATCTGAAAGCGGAGAAAGTGTGTGTACATTTGTGTCAGAGTCTTGGGAGTGTCTTCAGTATTTGATTCCTGTAGTGTTTTAGAGATCTCATCAGCCTGATTGCTTTTCACATCATTATTTATTTTCTCCACCAGAATGTTCTGGAGAACAGTGGCTGAAATCCAGCAGAAGACTGGGATGTGGCACATGATAAAGAGACTCTTTGATTTTTTAACATGATCAATGATTGTTTTGGCCTGATTCTGATCTGTGAATCTTTTTTTGAAGTACTCTTCCTTTTGTGCATCACTGAATCCTCGTATCTCTGTCAGCCGGTCGATACAGTCAGGAGGAATCTTACTGGCAGCTGCTGATCTGGTGGTGATCCAGATGAGAGCAGAAGGAAGCAGATTTCCCTTCATGAGGTTCGTTAGGAGAACATCCAGAGAGGCTGGTGACGATACATCACTCCACGTCTCATTACGAATCAAACTTCAGAGGAAGGCGACATTCGTCCAATCCATCAAGGATGAACAGGACTTTGAATTGATTTCCTTCTTGTAAGGTTCAGTCCTTTTGTCTCTGGGAAAAAAAGAGTTATAAGGTCCATCAAACTTAGTTTTTCTTTCTCCTTTAAGTTCATCTCTCTGAATGGAAGAGGAAATATGAAGCTGATATCTTGATTTTCTTTTCCTTCAGCCCAGTCCAGAACAAACTTTTGCACAGAGACTGATTTTCCGATGCCAGCGACTCCTTTTGTCAGAACAGTTCGGCTCTCCTCGTCTTGTTCAGGAGCTTCAAATAAATTTGTGCATTTAACCTGAATCTCTTGAGATTCATGACGCCTGGAAGCAACTTCAATCTGTCTGACCTCATGTTCAGTATTGACCTGTTCACTGAAACCCTGAGTGATATAGAGATCTGTGTAGATGTTATTCAGAAGTATGGAGTCTCCATGCTTCGCAATTCCTTCAAACACACATTGATACTTCTTCTTTAGGCCACATTTTAGCTGATGAATGAAGAACAGCTCATCTAAACACAGGAACAAAAAGTAGATCGCTTTAGTTCTTAATTTATAGTTTTATAGATAGTCTACATTAATAAGTCACAATCTGACAGATGGTCATGAGTCTCTGACCTTCTAGAGCATCAGCAGCTTCATCTTGCTTCATCTCTCTCAGGTAATGTAGTGTGAGATCAAGAGCTGCTTCTTTGATACTGCATCTATTTTCATTAAAGTCCTTCACAAAGGTTTCTGTGTTCTCATTTTGTAATATTTTCTTAAACTTTTCCAGCTCTTTTTTCAGAAATGTGATTATTTTCATCTCAAGATCCTACAAACAAAAGTAAGAAAAAAGAATAACACAATTTAAACCAAATTGTACATCTACATTTGGTCAACACTATTTATTCAATAATTATAACAAAAAAATATCCAAACATGCTAACCAGCTGTTATTTTTCAGAAATAGAAAAAAAAAGTGTGCTTAAAAAGAAAATTAAGTTATTAAGCGCAATTGAATAAAATTTCTTTGTTCAATAACAAATAATATTTGTTTATTATAAATATTAAACATTTATGAAAATGTGTTTTCCTACCTGGAAGATCCACAGGAGATCGTCTTTGAATTTCTTTTTCCTGTGAGTCTGAACGTCTGAGTCTAATGTCTCATATTGAAGCCTGTAAACAAATAAATACAATAAAATAAAATACTGATTTTCTAGGCAAAATATTACAGAAAGTTAGAAAAAAAAACATTAGCCATGAAAAATTGATAACTTGAAAACATAAATAAATATATTTGATCTAAAAATGTTTCATGATTGGTTCCCAGGAATTGAGTTTTATTGTGACTTGTGAAGACTTCAGATTACCAACACCTGTGAAGAGACGGAAAATTTCTATATATTCTAATTATTGTTAACAACATGTATGCATTACTTCTATGAGCTCATTGTTTCTACTTTAAATTAATTTGCCAACAATGACTGTAAAATAAATATAGCCTACATTTTTACATTGTTAACTAACTGCGTGATTATATATGTACATTTCTGAAATTACATAATTTGGACAAATTCGACTCTGATAACAGATCACTCTAAATTGTAATGTTGACATGCACTCCATGTGAAGCTGCTTTGAAACGATATGTATCGTGAAAAGTGCTATGCAAATAAATGAGAATTGAATTGAATTATTGTTTTATTCAGTCAAGTTCAATCACATACACCTCTGTGGAAAAATAATGCAACACTATAACATAAACACACAAAAGACCTTTTATTAGATGATGGTTTTTCCCCACTGAGGTCTGGTGGTACTTCATCTCTTGACCGATCACTCTTCAGAGACACAGAGCTGGACACATGTGATCCTGATCTTACACTAATGACACAAAGAACAGAGAGAAAAACACTTTAGTAAAGGAGGTTCAACTGTGTCTGAAACACATCCGTGTCTTTATCTAATCCTCCACAGAAATGCACACACTCATGCAATTTACAGTTATCGATTTAACTGGCTTACATTAGTTTAATGATTTCTTTAATGTACATGAGTGAGATTAAATATGTTAAAAATAGTTGAACAATTTAAGAGAACAAGTCAAGTTTTTTTAATGAACAGAAATGGAGAGCAGAAATGTCTGTGACAAAGATTTGTTCGCATACTTCGAATAAATTAAGTGTTTAGTTGTTTTCTAATGTCTGTCAATAATATTATGATCTAAAAATCAAAGTCATGTATTTGGACTAATTCAGTGCGTTCGCAACTAGAACTGTGATATTGTCTATAGAGTCCTGTGACAAATGAGGTTTTATAGACAATGTCAGAGTTAATTTAAGAAGTTCAAAATTGAAGAAATATAAAACAATGTTTAAAGTTTTGTTATTCACAGGAAAAAACAAACTCCAGTAGAGTTTAAAATGATGGTGTGAAACAGACGCAGTGTTACCTGTGTTTCTCTGAGAGACTCATCTTAGAGAGAGAGTCCTTTCCTCGCTCCTCTGATCAGCACTGGTTTGAGAAAACAATCAATCGTTCAGCAGGACCTGGAAATGACAAGATTTTACAGAGATGAAGAACATGAAAATAATGAAGAATGATGAGTTAGACACAACAGCAAAAACAATGTTAAAATAAAGTGAGTTACAAAATATTGTCATGTAAAATAACTGAATGGTCTTAATAATTTCAGATTGTTTAATGAGTTTAACTGATTAAACTGATTAATGAATTCACTGGGGAATAGAAATTTACACTGTGCTGGAAAACTGAACCAAATATGTTATATTCTCTATTGCAGTTGAATATCATTTTACAATCATATTTACCCAATTTTTATTAATTGTTGAATTGTTTGTCATTTAATCATTACTTCAAGTTCACAGTGATGGTTGAATTCATAATTATTTTAGAATCAATTGAAAAAAAGTTGAGTAAAAGTAACCTGAATTATTATGGTCATATTGTATAAATAATCATAATTATTATATATGAACTGAAATATTCAATTTAATAATAACAGATTTGTGTTCTTTGACACATTCACGTCAGGCTTCATCTACTGTAAATATCTCGATCAAAAATACTTTCGATTTCGCATCACAAAATCAACAGCCTAAAACGGAAGTGGAAACCTTCAGAATCATATTCGTTTTCAATAACGCTTTCTCAATAAGTTGATTATTGAGGGTTATTGAAAAACACCCCCCCCCCCCCCCACCCCACCCTCACTTACTTTCTTGAAGTCTTGTCCACTAAGAAGAGAGATTATAAGCATTTTATATAAACTTCCTCTTTTACGGCCTTCTCTCGTCTGTCAGCGCGCGTCGTTCTCAAAATCTCTTTCTGATCGATGGATTGTGGATTAAATATTCATAAATGACCGCGAGTGATTGATTTGGTTATCATTGGGAATGTTTTCTGGAACATCGCATCGATCAAATGTGTGTCCCAATTCGCGCACTTATTCTATAACGTTTTTAAGTAGGCCTATTAATAGTGCAAGTAGTGTGTTCACTATAAAAACTCCAAAAAGAAAAAGTACACTTTAAATACCCGGACGATGCACTAAAATAACGGAAAATTTTATCCTCGTTTCCTTTCCTCGCTTCCTTTCCTCGCTCCACCCCTTCAGGATAATAAGGAAAGGACTCAAGGAAAAGACGCGAGGAGGGAGGAACTGAATCAAATGAAATGATATCCTCGCTCGTTTCAGCGGTATGGGGTTTCATTTCTGCCAAAAATAAGTCGACTGCTTTGTGCTTTGTACTATACATTTGTCCTTGTCAACAGTCATTGCCTAGTTGTTCAGCTATATGTTGTGTTAGGCGCCGATCCCGTGGAGGCTCGAGGGCTGGAGCACTAATGGTCGAGCACCATTGTTTCTTTGTTTTCAGTTATTATTTTTTACTTTCAACCAAACAAGCAAAAAAAAAAAAAAAAAAAAAAAAAAAAAACAGGAAATTCATTAGGAAATTCTTGTGTCCAAATTTTTGACAGCCTCTAAAGACAGGCTCTCTATAAAAATATGGAATATCTATGTTGAATTTTTAATTTTATATATATAATCTTAACATGTTTATAAGGCACCCAGAGTATGTGATTTCTGCATGTCATAGACAGTGTTGTTGACACCTACAGACATCAATCAATGAACTGTTCATCACCCAAAAACACTATATATTACTTGATCTGACCTGAGGAAGCATTTTATATTTGATTCATTTTGAAGCTGTTTTGATCTAGTGGAGTTGAGAACATCTTTACTTACAATTAATGTTCACTTTAAAATGTCAGTTTATTCTAGTACAAATTGACATTCCTCTTTCCTAAGACGTTAAAAACAAAAACTTGTTGTTAAAGCATGTAAAGGTTTGGCTGCTCATTTTAGAGCATTATTTCTAATGTCAGGTGCTGTTCTCTCCAGTGTGTTATTTACTTCTTTCAGATCCACTCTTTTTCTGCAAACCATATTTATTTTATTTAAAAGAAAAAAAAGTCTGTGACCTTAAAGAGCTGAAACTGGGATCATTTTAGTCTAAATGTGTTCCTCAAAAGAGCCAGCAGATGGCAATGTTGAACATGTGGTGTCAGAAAGAGCCTAATAAATCTCACACCACTTACTTTGATATCATTGTCCCAGATGTACACATGCTTTATCTCTTCTATTTTAAGGTTTGTAATCCATTGACGTAAATGTAAGTTTTATAGACCATGTGAAGTGTTAAACAACATGCAAATGTCATATTTCAAAGCAGTGGTGCGAATGTTGTAATGTGTCACAGGTGGTGTAAAAGTTAAGACAAAACAGAATAATGCAAACATGTGACTCTGATCCTCGATCATGAACTTACTGCAGATTGAAATGTTCACTGAACAAACAAAACCACATCAAAAACACAATGAAGGCTATTCTTCGTAGTATGGAGCCCCTGAGGGGACAAAAATATGAGATGGAGGATGATATTTCAGAGCTTTTGCATTGTTCAAAGAAATTTAGCATTGGCTTACAAACGTATCGCATTCCCACAGAAACTTTGCATTGCTCACAAAACTTTTAAGTCTTTACAAAACCTTCACGTTCATTATGACATGATCTGAATTGTAAAGGTTGATTCTCGTGTTTCTCCACACATTTGAGCTTCATCAAGAGCCGATGAGGTTTGTGTTCAGTTGAGCTTCTCTTTATGTTCACTGATCAATGTTTATATGTGAATAAAAGCCTAAATTCAGTCTGTCCATCATATAAAGTGAATTCATTAGTTTTAGTTTCAACAATCATCCAATCAGTTCCTCACGGACCAAATCAAGCCCCGCCCTACATTTGTTCTTGTTCCAGAAGCGTTTCACTCAGATACACATCAGAATAGAGAAGAAAAGACGAGATCAGCTTCTGTTTCATACGGACTTTAATCTGCGAATCTCTGAAACTCAACATTAACAATCAGCACCTTTATTCTAATCTGAAGGGCTTTGATGACATCTTTGGGGATAAAATACATTAAAAAAAAGATTCAAAAATATGCTGAAAATAGGGTAGCTAGTATTTTAATTGCCACCACACTGCAAAAAAGCTGTTCTTTCTTAGAGTTTTTGTCTTGTTTCCAGTCAAAATATCTAAAAATTCTTAGATCAAGAAGCATTTTCTTGACAAGTAAAACTTATTTTCTTGTTTTTAGGAAAAATAAGTCAAAATTAAGTGAGTTTTTCCTTAAAACAAGCAAAATAATCTGCCAGTGGGGTAAGAAAAATAATATTAATCCAAACTGAAAACTTATTTTTTTGTTTGATATAAGATTATTTTGCTTGTTTTAAGGAAAAACTCACTACATTTTGACTTATTTTTCCTAAAAACAAGAAAATAATTTTCACTTGTCAAGAAAATGCTTTTGATCTAATAACTTTAAAATATTTTGACTAGAAACAAGACTCTAAGTAAGAACAGCAATTTTTGCAGTGCAAGAGAAATAGATGGAGTTTAAAAAGAAATATGTAGTGATTCGTCACAATTCAGATACTGCATGCCAAAACTTACACTTCTTGACTTAATTGTGAAAAGCAATGAAGGCTTTTTAGTGCTTTAGTAGAGTTTATCATGAACAATATTTGTTGGATAAATTATTATTTTTACTGTATTATAGTTTATGATTTGCTTATTTTGTTTTTCAATATTACATATAGAAGAAATATTTGAAACAAATAAATTAATTAATAAAAAAAGAGTGAATGAAACAAATAGATAAATGGTATAACCTATATAAAAATGTAAATAAATTGAGCAATCAATATACTTGTAGTAAATATTCAAATACTATTAAAATATATACTTTTGTATTTATTTATTTATATTTTTTATTTACAGTTACAACCTTTTTTTTTTTTTTTTTTAATAATTCATGTTTTCTCCTCCATACAGTCGTTGAACACCTGTTGCGTGTCGTTACAGACAGGTAGGAGCAATGATCCAGCCAATGAAATGGCGAGGTGCTGGTTGCTTGACAACAGGCTGGCCAATGAGCGTCGTGCTTGTTTATTCAGAAGAACGGAGGTGCGCTTCAAATCACCCAAACACCTCGTTCGCTTCAGAGCAGGTGGATGAGCCTCTCACTGCAGTCTCTCTCTCTAACACTGATCAGTGTGATTCATCTAGTCAGTGTGACAAGAGCTTATGGTGATCAGACTGTGTGGATCCGCGGAGCTGCTGCTGATGTGAGTCCGTCTGTGTTTACTCTATTAGCTGCTGTGCTAAAAGTTAAACTCGGGCTGTGTTTCTAATGTCGTGTGTTTCCTACATAATATACTGGGTGTCTACATTTGAATGGACGTGTATGAATCCGCGTGAAAGCTAGATAACTGAAACAGACTTACTGGTCATTCGTTTCAAAATAAACAAATCGGTGTGGAATATATCTTTTCTGTTAAGTAATGTTGTGGTGAGAACTGAAAATATTGACTCAGATTGGACTGGAGCAGCTGAGTAGTGTTGACAAAATCAACATTTCTGAAGCAGTGGTGTTTTTAAATATAAATATAGCCTATTATGTGTGTTAATTACTCGAAGCTTTTTCACACAGTGCACATTTCTGCCATCTAGTGATTAAAACGAGACTAACAAACCTTAGTGAAATAGACAATTATATTCTAGCAAAGAAAACAAATTTATTCGATTTTGTCCGTGAAGAATTGTTTGTATGGTTCTGGTTTGCCATTGGTGGATCTCATGTGAGTGACAGGTTGCCCCGCCCTCACGCCAGTAAACACGTCATCAGAGAAGAGATCGTTGCTGCAAGAGGGAGGGGAAGTTATTTTGATTCAAGATTACAATCAAAGTGTTATTCTATAGTCTTTGTTACAATACACATGAATAAATGATAATAAAAAGATATACATTTATAATGAGCCTGTCCTATTCATAATAACAGTTTAACACTAAACTAGCTTTCATAATTGTGAGGCAGTAATCTGGTACAGGACTTGTGGATAGGGCAAAATATTGTATTTTTGAGAGTAAAAGTACTTGCTCTACTGACCTTAGAGAACAATAGTGACCTTCACTACAGGAAGCAGTTTTTAATATCCTGACATACTGAAAGCAAAGTACAGTTTTAAACACTAGAAATGACATGAGGATTGATGGTTAATTATTAACATGTTGTTTCACACACTCATTACTCTGTATATGTGTCATAAACCTTTATGTTTATAAACCTTGAACACAGCTGGGCAGTAAATGATTACATGTGATCTGGATTACGTAATCAGATTCCAAAAATTAATAGTAATTGGATTATATTTGTTTTAAAATACTCATAATCAGTATTCTCATAATGCAACTTTTTATTGATTACATGTTATTCTCACAATGGCAGTAAATTATTCATAATTCATTGATTCTCCCTACTACTACTTTTCTATCTTTTAAATTTTCAATGTATAAAATTATACTGCTTATATACGTTCAGAAGCTCTTCCAGGTTTGTGGATCTGCACACACAGATCAGTCATGTGACTGTCACTGAAAACTGAGACACACGCCGCATTTGATCACATTCACAGGATTTACAGAAATCATTTCACTTTTAACTAGTGCTCTCTTGTTGAGAGAATAGCTCCTAATGATCACATTAATTAGGCCTGATATTTGAATTATCACTCATTGAGTCGTTTAATCATGTATTTCTGTCTTTGGAAGGCTTTTGTCTTTCAAACACATTAAAATGTCAAATTCACATCATTTCATATTTAGATGCAATGCAGGGATTCCCCAACTTGTTCCCCAACCGAACCTCTTTGACCAAATATATTTACTATAAATATACCCTGAGATTTAAATTAATAAGTTAGGTCAATAATAAAATTGAGTCAATAATAATAACAAATAAAAACAGTTAATAATAATAATTTAGTCCATGGTTCTTCTCTGATGTTTATTAATGGTCACATCACATGCAGGTACACAAAAATATTTCCTCTTTTTTTTAGTATGTTTAAAATTCATTTTTAATGTTATTTTTTTAATTATTTAATTAATAGCTTTTCATTGAAGTCACGAAACCATCACGATCAGCAGTCTGGGAACCCCTGACGTAATGCAGTATTTAATGCACTTCATGTTGATAACAAAGAATGGAATATATTTTCTTTCTCTTTGTATTTACTTGAGTAAAGTTGGTTTTATATTCGCACATTCGCACATCTGTATTCAATAGCCTTGTTAATCACACTACATTGGACATTCAGTGGACATTCACAAGTAAATATGCCATTAAAACAATACTATTTTGATCGACTGTGAAAAATGTTGTAAGTTGACAGTCGTTGGTTGTCAATATCATGTCGCTGCTTAAAATTCGCAAACATTAATTTATTGCACATTTATTGGAATGTCTGAATTTATCAGAAGTCCGAAAGTGCGAATATAAAACCAACTTTACCGAAGTTCCGTATTTTTATATCAAAATGGTAAAAGATTATCCTATTCAAATCAACGTGATAAACAAGTAAGGTCCAAAGTTATCTAAAAGAAAGTAATCAATAAGTAGTCTGCTTATATTACCCTAAATGTGTTATGTAATACATATTATTATATATATTTCACCTGATTAATGACTAAAAGCTTGAATGTAGCTTGAACTTTCCTAATGTATACAAGCAGTATGCTTTTTTTTTTTTTTTTTTTTTTTTTTTTTAGAAAGTAAAATTTATTTGATAGAAAAGATTAATTGGGGAAAATCAGTTATGTGCAACTTACTGTCATTATATGAATATGTATTCATGTAATCAATAAAAATCTGATTATGAACATTTTAAAACATAATATAATCTAATTTTTGGAATCTGATTACATAATCCAGATTACATATAATCAGTTACTGTGCAGCACAGGTCACATGACCGATGTAGTAAGTCCGAATTTCATTCATACTCTAGGGGTGTAACGATACCCTTGTGTCACGATTCAATATCACGATACTGAACTCCTGATACAATATTATTAAGAAACTCTTCAAGACATATGGTAAAAGGATAACAAAAAATGAACTGTTGATTAAAATGTAAAATTTGGTATTACGTTGGGAGTGGAAATGAATAGGCTTGGATTTGATGAACAGGACAATGTTGACACCAGAATAAAGATATTCATGATTCTAATGCTGAAACACAGAATTATTTTAGACGAATATTTTTGCTCTCTGTCACTGACTAGATAAATATATTTAAAATAATATAGGCCACTTTTTACTTGTAACACAAGACATTTGGCATTATCAGGACCCACAATTATTCCCCATTGCATTATTATACATTACATTCAACATTATATATATAGTAGTTTAATGTAGGTACTGACACTAAAACTATGTAATTTTCATGCAAAACACGTATTGCCACTATCCAAGAGACAATATTGTTGCATTTTTGTATTGCGATATATTGTGACAAAATATATTGTTACACCCCTATACTGCACACATTCATACTATATAGATTGCACTTTTTTAATGGTCAAAAGTAACTTTCAAAGCAAATGTAGTATGCCATTTCAGGCACAGCATGTTTCTTTATCTACTTTAAAAATACTTTAATAGCTTACACAACACACAGACCCAACTAATCAATGATGAAATCCATTGTTGGTCCTTTTCATCATTGAATATTGGTTGTTAGTTGACAGTTTGTTGTTGCAGCCGTAGATGCGACCGAGGTCAGATTATAACCTGGAGCTCTGTGAGTCAGCAGGTCTTATGTCACAGCTTTACTGCACCACAGACGTTTTCTTGTAAATGTAGATATCTAGATTGATTAACTTTAAAGTTTAAAGCTCTTGTAATGGAAGCCATCAGCCAGTCCAGCTATACAGAGCTGAAAATACTTCAGTCCTCCTGTGCTTCCTGCTTCCCTGTCTCCACCCCCTCCGTCACCCGCTAACTCCGTAATCCCGCAGTGGTATTCCATGGCTGTTTAATCCGGCTTCAGAGGCCTGCTGCCGTGTAATCCAGTCTGCCTGCTCTTCTGTTTCAGGAGTGATGGCCGAGTGCTAGCCTGCGCCGCTTCCTGGCCTGCGTCTCTCTTGGAAGAGCAGGACAACCAATGAATGTTGACATGGGAGATTGGTGGACTCCAACGATGATGCCAGATCCGTCTCTCGGTGAGCATCAAACATGGAAAGATTGTGTCAGGGACGCGTGTGAGCATTTTCAGAGTTGGACTGATCTTGTTAAGAGACTGAGCTAATTTAAGGATGGTTTATAATTAATCTGTAACGTTGCATTATATTGAAACCCAGTTCTCTCTCTTTTTTTTCTTTCTGTAATGAGTTGGAAAGAGTAGTTTACCCCAAAAAGAGAATTGTCATAATTTACTTCACCTCATGTCTTTCCAACAGGTCAAATTTGCACTCATGTTATAGGCTTGTAACTCTTGAACCATAAGGCCTAGAAAGACAATTTATTTTTTCCTCTGATTCCTGAGTTCATGCCGAGCCGAATGCATTGCATGGTTTAAGTTCCCAATCAATTTCTGACTTATATATTCTGCCGTTTTCACCAAATTTTCCACAGATCCTCGTCAGATCATCCTGAAATGCTATTTAAAACTTTATTTTGATTCAATATCTTGGCAACACCACTGCCTAAAGTGTTGAAACTTATGTCAAATCATGATCATGCTCTTGTACTCCTTGTTATGCTCACTTAACTCTTCATCTTGCATCTGTTCTGCTTGGCCCCGTAATTGCTGCTTGTGTCTATATATGTTGTTGTTGTTTTAAAGCTTTTCCTGGACTTAAACTCTGCCATATTACCTTTTTTGCAGCTACCTGACACCATGTTAAAAAGGTCACATTAGACTTGTCAAAACGGGCTTTAATTACAGGCTCTGCCCTTCTTTTGTCTTCTGAACAGACACCAAAGAGCTTTCCAGTATTTCTGGGATCAGCATGTCTCCCTCCAGGCGAAACTCTCATCATTCACTGCACTCCACCATGGCTCTGCCCAAAACCTCCTACAGCGTGTTAAGTGCGTTCTGCACTGAGGAGAACATATCGCAGTGCATCGCATATATCAGTCAGGTACATTACAAGGGGTGTTTTAAAGTTTTGCTCATGTGTTAGATAAACTTTTGCTATTCTTTCATCTGATGACTGGGATGTTGAGTATTGGTGTTGCCAATATATAAAACTTAAGCAAAAACATGAAGTATAATGATTTAAAGTGCTCCATTATGCTTTATTTTCAGATATTACTTTTCATGTAGTAATATAGCTGTTTATTTTCATCAAAGAGTTAACAGTATATCTTGGAAACAATTAATCCTAACCCTAATACACTGTTGAATCATGCATATCAAGTTACTCTACTAATAAAAGCCAAGTTTTATCCATAACAGAATATAACTGCATAACTTCAGTGTATAACTTTATAAAGCGAATTAAGTTGTGTGCAAAGCATAAATCTGTTTTCAGATTTTAGAAAGTACTTTCAGATTTGCAGTACAGTGATACACAAGCAATTTTGCAGTTTTGTTTTAATGAATGACCTGGGTGGGATAGAAAGCAAGTTTTGAGTTTGAATGTGGAGTATGCATGGTATCATGGGTTTGAGAGTAGTTTGTCTTCTGATTTTAATTGTCAGAGCAGATGATCATATCTTATTTTCCTGGTTCTCCTCAGGAGGTGTGTTCGCTGGGCTTGACTGGAGTGAGTTTGGAGTGTAAATCGGGCGGTCTGAGTGCCGTGCCGGTTCTGAACCTGCTGTATGAAGTGCTGCAGCTGCAGAGGAGAGCTCAGCGTGCCCTACATGAGCTGGAGAGCCAGCAGCTGAAGAACGGCAGTGACCTCGAGCACCTGCAGCACAGCAACTGTAGACTCAAAGTACTCCACTTTCTACTTACTCCAGACAACAACAACTAATAAGTTGGAAACCTCAGGGAATTTTAGAATGTGTTTTCTTTAGTGAATATATATATATATATATATATATATATACTTTTATTACTACATTAAAATATTTAATGTGCAAGATATTGTTATAGTGTTATTTTAGCTTTATTAAAAGTTTTATTTTATATTTTGAATTTGCGTTTTTTTTATTTTTAGTTTTAGTGATAATTTTAGTTTAATTTTTACTAATTTTGTTATCTATTTTTCTTCATTTTATTCATATATATTTTATTCATATTTTATATATATATATATATATATATATATATATATATATATATATATATATATATATATATATATATATATAGCCATTTAGGTTCAGTTTTTATTCAGGTTTTATTTCCAGTTAATAATTTTAGTGCTTAAACTTAAACGTATTTCAGAGTTTATTGCCAAGGGAACGTTTCTAATTTTTTATTTAGTTTGTTTTTCAAATAATATTTACACTACTGTTAAAAAATTTTCACTTTTTTTTTTAAAGTCTCTTATGCTCAGCGGGACTGCATTTATTTGATCAAAAATACAGTAAAACAGCAATATTGTGAAATATTATTACAATTTAAAATGGCTATTTTCTGTGTGAATTTATTGTAAAGTGTAATTTATTCCTGTGATCAAAGCTGAATTTTCAGCATCATTACTCCAGTCTTCAGTGTCACATGATCCTTCAGAAATCATTCTGAAATGATGATGATGATTTGATGCTCAAGAAACATTTCTGATTATTATTAATATTGAAAACAGTTGTGTTGCTTCATATTTTTGTGGGGAAAAAAAGATCCCAAAAATTTGAACTCTATTGTGTATAAAATTGTATTTTAATTCAGAATTAAGTCAACATAAGTGTTATTCATAGTTTGAGTTGTACTTTTTTTTTTTTTTTTAAACATGTAAATGATTAATATGTAAGATCTATTTTGCACAATGCTGTAGTGCTGAGTTTAATTATTGATTCATTCATAACAAAAATCTAATAGTTAAGGAGGAAACAGTTGTTAGTAGTAAAGTCAAATCCTGAGCTACTGCTCTTATTTGCTCTGTGTGTGTGTGTGTGTTTCTCAGGATCAGCTGGAGCACACGAGGAGAGAGAACTCAGGTCTGCATGAGGGTGAGCGACAGCTACAGTTGAAGATCAAAACCTTACAGAACTGCCTCAAGTCTGAGAAAGAGGAAGTAAGAGAACCTCAGTCAGTTCACACGCTCATGCTCAGACAGGCATGACGACTGCACCCATCAGCGTTTTGTTTTTATATAAAAAAGCGTTTTTTATTCTGTTTAATTTTACACCACAACCCCCAGCAAACAAAACCCATCATATTTTACACACATGTCAAACTGAATGATCAGTGAATTGAGAAATTATGAATTGAGAAATTGTCTTGCAGTTCGATTGTTTTTTTGTTTTTTTTGTTTTTTGCATTGTGATTATTTATTTCTCTAAATTCTAAGAAAAAAAGTGAGATAAAGGTTTTTTTTTTTTGGTCTGTTTTTCATTCATTCATTCGTTTGAAAACTCAATTTGTTTCTTCAACAATAAGTATATTAAGACTTGAGTGTAGATACAGTGTCTGTGCATATGAATCACACAACACCCTCACTGCTCCTGTGTGTGATTAATATGTTTCAGGTGCAGAAACTGCAGAGCATCATCTCCAGTCGTGCCACACAGTACAACCATGACACCAAGCGTAAAGAGAGAGAGTGCTCCAAACTGAAGGAGCGGCTCAACCAGCTGCTCGTGGACAAGAGAGACAAGAAACTCGGTGAGCACTTTATTTATTTATTTTTATTCTAACAGCTGGTGTCTCGTCTGGGATATTCCCAAGAAACACAGGCATGAGAAGTCATCCTCCATCACAGGTAAGATGTTTTTAATGACTTCCTGTGGTGGAAGGATTGATTGATCTCATAATAGTCAGTGCAGGAAGATTTGTCTGTACTGTTTAAACGTGCAGCTACCTGCCAAATATTTTTAGAGTTATCCCTCTGGCATGAAGATGATCCATTTAGATCCGGACTGACGGAAAACGGTGTTGATGGGAATGTTTCATTTGCCAATTAATAAATTCTTTCTTCTCTGTCCTCATGTGTTCAGCCATTGAAGTGTCAAACTATGTGGGAAGGTCAGATGGCAAGAGAAGCCTTTGGAAGACGGGCAAGATGGAGGCCAGGTAACCTCCTGCGCTCATGTGGGTCTCTGTGTCATGACTGTTTTATTTGTTACAGTGTAAAACATGTGCTCTTGTGTTGTTAGGCACGAGGGTGAGATGTACAGGGCTCTGCTGAGTGACTATGAGACGCGGCAGAGATCTCTGATGCTGGAGAACTCAGAGCTTAAAAAAGTCCTTCAGCACATGAAGAAGGACATGATCGCCATTCTGAGTCCAAAGAAACTCTGTGTCAAAACGGAGCCAGCAGATGACAGCCTAGAGCAGGTCTGAGGTCTTCTCACATGCTCTTTATAAGCAATATGTTGCAATAAGGTTGTAAATTGCATGTTTCAGCATCAAACAGTGTCAGTTGAACTTTAAAAATATAATTTTTAATATTATATTAAATATTACAAAAGTTATTATGAAACCCCCTTTTATTTTTGAATTGTGCACAATTCATCAATGCACGTTATACAAAAATCCACCACTGAAACAACTTTACCTTTTGGCTATTTAGGCATTACTGTAGACTACTTTTGTACATTAATGTCTTTCTAAAATCTTGCCAATTGTTGATGTAGTAGTTTAAAGCATTTCTGAGTGAAATATATTTTTAAAAATATATATGTACTGTATGTATAGGTGGGAAATAATGTTCTCACCCATAAGACTTTAATTAATCTTCGAAAAACACAATATTTTTAATGAAATCAGAGTTTTCTGTCACTCTATTAGAAGTCCATTCCTCACATTTACAGTGACTTTATGAGCTTTTTTTGCTTACCAAGACACATGAACTTTTCAGGTGCCGTGAAAAATGTCTTTTTTTTGTGTGTGTGTGTTTCGAAGATGAACTAAAGACTTGTTGGTTTGGAGCGACAGGAGCGGGAGTGATGACATGTTTTCATTGTGTGACATCAGGCTGGCTCTGAGGGCGAGGAGGAGACGGCTGACTCCAGTCGAGAGACTCTAGAGCAGTCATGTGAGCAGGCGCGAGAGCAGCTGACCAACAGCATCCGCCTGCAGTGGAGGAAGCTCAAGAGCCACATGGAGAGACTCGACAGCCAAGGTATAACCTGAGTGTCATCTCATGCTTCAGTTCTTAAAGGGGTCATGAAATGCATTTTCGGATCTTTTATATCATGTTTTTGGAGGTTATCTTATGAAGTTTTTTGCATCAAAAAAGTTCAGATGTTTGTAAAAATGATCCTCACAAACACTTCGTTTCACGGAGCGCAAGTAAATGGCCACTGCTGTGATTGGCTAACTTCATTGCATTGTGTTTTGATGCTTAAGATGACCCGAACTGTAATAAGCAGCTATATTCAAGTTATATTCAACTGTCTGAAAACACAACAGGATTTACAACCTGTCTAATATTCACCTTGGTCCGTTTCTGTACATAATAAAGAGTTTAAACTAACTATAAAATCACATATTAGTATGATATGTCAACATTTGAAGCTCTTTAAATTGTTTTTTTTCCCTTTAAACATTTGTATTGTTATATATTCGATCAAGTCGACACACAATACTTGTATTTAAAAGTGTAATTTGGCATTTTCTCTCTCTCAAAAAAAAAAAAAATCCTGTTGTCACCGGCACTCGATGAATCTTGGGATAGGCTAGGCTGCAAAGGATCCACTCAGTCTATCTTTCGCGGCCCAGGGAAAGAAGGATGCATTTGTAGGAGTCTTCAAATTGGGACAGCCTTCATTGTGCCGCTGTTACTCATTCAGCCTTCAAAAAAATGCAGCCTCTGAATTTAGGACACAGCAATAGAGTCATACATGTTTGAGTCTAAATCAAATTAAAATGTGCAACCACAGCGATTGCCTTGAAGGACAAAACACTTGGCACTGATGTAGCTTTCAACACGAGATATTTAGAAAAACCGGCAGCATGTTGAAAAGAGATGAACACACAAAAGCTTTGTAATTCAGGCACGTTGTTAGGAATGAACTTCAGCCATGCGTTTCTAATAGTTTGATCTTTTGAAAGGGTATGCACAGCTTATGGAGGTGCAGTTCGTCTACATCCAGGGACAGAACGATGTCGGACAGTTTTACTTGACAGTAGTATCATTCTTCTGATTGATGTTGTTAAAGGGTTAGTTCACCCAAATATTAAATTTCTGTCATTAATTGCTTGCCCTCATGTCGTTCCAAACCTGTAAGGTAATTCCAGTGTAAGTAATTAATGACAGAAATTTCATTTTTAGGTGAACTAACCCTTTAAAAGCACACCTCCTTGATTCATGGTGGTTTTGAGGAACATCATGATGGATGGGGCAATTTCAAGAAGAATGGAAGACAGCTTGGGAGTTAGCAGTGTTATTATTGTTAACTAAAACTATTAAAAGCAATTCTGTTAATTTGAAATAAAGCTGAAATACAATAAAACATAAATATTAGTTGAAAACATGGCAACAGTATACCTTTTGGCCCTCTAGCTCTTAAACAACTGCATTCATTTTGTGGAAGAACATTGTTTTTGGTCGTGCTTCGGCTCTGCGTGACTATGTGGATGAATATGGTCATTGTACTGCTCTTAAAACCGTTCACAAAGCTGAAGGGATATAGCCAGTTTAGATGGAAAGGATCTCTATCTGAAGACATTACTGTAGCTTTACCCATTAATAGACACGGTACTTCCTTAAAAATAAATTCCAGCACAGTGCTACAATAACTATAATGAAATGACCCTTCACAATAGATAATGCTTTACAATCGACTCTTGTTAGAGAGCTACATATATCCATTTCTGTTCAATCCAAATGCCATCCTCTCCGTAGCTTTTACATTTCAAACCCCTCGGTTCTCAGCATGTCTGAAAAGCTAAGCTAATGTTGATTCTTGTTTTATTACGAGCTCTGCCGCACTCTCTTTTGCCAGCAGACTCTCCTCTGTTTGGCGTTTGTTTAAAACGGATGATTCTCTGGAGGTTGGAGATTTAGCTGCTCCATGTCAACATTTCTCACTCATTGTGACAACTACCCTCTCCCAGTCCCACCAGACATGCGTCAAAGAAGCCAGAGCAACTTTTCTCTATTTGCGGATATGACGAGACACACTTCCCACTTATAATATGCTTACTGTAGTAGAATCAGGGCAAGACAAAAACACGTTTTGAAAGCAGGATTGATGTAATTTTGAAAAAACAGCTACTTAGTATATGGACATCTCTGTTAGGGGCCGTTCACACAGAACGCGTCTTTGCGTCTAAAAAGCGCTCAGGAGTGGTTTTAAAAAAAGCGCAGCATAGAACGCGAGAGTCTCGAGATGCGCCTTTGAGACGTGATGCAATAACGGAAATAATAGAAATAGGCAAACTGCAGAATTTACAGATACAAGTTTTGACATGGAAAAAAAGAAAATAAGATAATAATGAGCGCCTCCTCCGCCATGTTGCCATTATATAAAACAGTTGTCATGCCAACTCGCAACGCTTGCCCCGCCTCCAAGTACTTCTGATTGGTGCACTGTTTTGGAACTGACATTGATGAGTGGCGCTGCGTGTGTTGAGACACGCGCTTAAAAACGCGGCGCTCATGTGTGAGGCGCTGCAAAAGACGCGAGACGCGAGCGTAAAGCCGCCTTTCCACTGCACACGACATTCGCATCCGATTGTCGCATTTCGCCCCCTAGCGACAGTCGCACAGAACTTTGAAATTGGTAGTGAAGCAACCGTTACCCTCGGCTTATTCCAACCCAGCAACCACCATGGTAAACTGAACGATTTTAATGAATGTAACGTTAATGCATGTATGAATATATCCATACAAAGCAAATGACCATCAATACATCTGAAATAAAACCAAACTAGTAGATTTTATAGAGCTTCAACGTAAAAAATTATTTAATAATCATAAAATATCTTTTTTGTTTTACATAATTATTGATAACCACCATTTTAAAGAAATAGTGTTTATATAATAACGTTAAAGTGTTAAAATATTGGTAATTCTAACTTCGTGCTCATCGTTTTGACTAGAATACATCATATCCGGTCGGCCGGTCGCATACGGTCTAGCCGCAGAAGTTCAAATATTTCAACGCATCCGAAGCTCAAATCGGATCCGAAATTTCCGCATTCGCATATGATCGGAACTCCACGCAGCCCCCGTACTACTCTCCATTGGAAATGAATGACTTCCGGTCCAACGGCTGTCGTTTGTCGTGTGCAGTGGAAAGGCGGCTTAACGGTCATGCACGTCCGTCAAGCGCGTGTTTACATAGAAAAACAATGGGAAAGTAGCGCATTGGAATAGAAAAACGCGTTCTGTGTGAACGGCCCCTTAGTCCACATACAATGCTATTGAATTGCTGCCACTTGGTTGACACATTTGAAAAACCACACACAGCGATCGTGATTGTAATCCACATGTAATCCATCTTCTGAAGCCAAACGATAGGTGTGTGTAAGAAAATTAGATTTTTTTTTTTAACCTTTCTTCATTATAAATCACTGCTTCCGGTCTTCTGTCATACGAATGTTCATGAGCGGGACGTTGTGACACATGATGTAAGTGCGTTGTGAAGCTCGTGTGAGATGTGGCAGTCCTCTGTGCTTTTCACTTTACTTCTAGTGCAAACAGAAGACATTGATTCATCTACCGTGGTTGTGTGGATCACATCATAATTGCTGTATGTGGTCAACAGAGCAGTACCCATTCACTTCCATTATATGGACTCAGAAAGATGGATTATTTAACTAAAAATCTTCATTTGCATTTGTTTGAAAAAAGTCAGTTTACTCACCCTCACAATGTATGAGAGAATTTTCCATTTTTTTGGGTGGAGTGTCATTTTAAATGCCGTTCTTGTTCTTGCAAACTGTAGTGATTTTGAGACCATGTTCTTTAGAGTTAGTTCTGTTTGTAACAGTCTTGATGATGGACATTTCTGCTTGTGTGCTGCAGTGTCTCTGGTGGCGTGTCAGGAGCGTGAGGCAGAGGAGCTGATGTCCAGGAAGGAACATGAGGAGGAGATGCAGCGGATAAGACTGGAGTTGCAGCAGTGTAAAGAGTTCATCCACATGCAGCAGCAGCTTCTACAGGTGACCAACATCTGAACACATCAAACACTAATGTGCAGGAGATGCCAAAGTAAACTTCACTTGTCTGATTTTTCTTTCCGCTCAGACCTGTGTTCGAACGACAGCGCGTGTGCGAGTATTTGAATGCTCTTAAGGTCACCATGAAATTAAAATTGACAATTCTTGTTTATGGAATTGCGCTTGTATCACAAGAATTTTGCGATATGATGCGTATCAGATACAGGGGTTACGAATACAATATATTGCAATTAATATATTACTGTAAAAGTGCTGTATAATGTGACTTTACTGGAGTGCTGAATTGCAGAGCTGATGCAAACACATCCACATCGTTGTGATCAGATGCTTTAACTGCTGTTTTCTCACCGCTGTTATTTTTGTTGTTTGATTCGTCTGGAAATCCGACCCAAACTGTCAGTGTATTTTTTTTTTTTTTTTTTTTTTTTTTTTTTGTCCTAGTTAGATCAACGTAGATCATATTGTGTGTTTTGCACTCAAATGTCTGGATGTGTTAATTTTGATGGTGGTGTGTGTTTACAGCAGCAGCTCAGTGCACCATGTGACGATGAGACAGCAGCTCTGTTGAATGACTGCTACACGCTGGAGGAGAAAGAGCGACTGAAAGAGGAATGGAGACTCTTCAATGAGCAGAAAAGAAACTTTGAGCGAGAAAGGAAGAATTTCACTGAAGCTGCTATTCGCTTGGGACATGAGGTACTGAATAAATGGATTAAAGAGGTCATGAGTTTTGACATATCGGAGGTCATTGTTTTACTAATCCAATCCAATAATCTGGATCAACATGCACATTGCCCAATTTCTATATCCTAATTATTGTTAATGTAATTCATTTTTCCAGGAGCTCATTGCTTCTACCTTCAGTTAAACTGCTAACAGCGATTGTAAATTAATTGCCTAAATTATTACATTATTTGCTAACTGCATTCTTTCAATTGTAACGTTGACATGCATTCTCTGTAAAGCTGTTTTGAAATGATATGTATCGTGAAAAGCGCCATACAAATAAATGTGAATTGAATTGAATTGAATCAAAAACATACTGCAAGTTTCAGAAATCATAAATTCTTTAATGCAAAAATAACTTTTATTGAAACCAAGTTGCCAAAACAGCATTTTCTTCTGGGCTTATATTATGTAATAAAGATGAATACATCAGCACGAGACTGATTGTGTCTGTACAGGCAATCTAAAAAGAATAAAAATTGATATACTTTTTAACCACAAATGCTCGTCTCGTACTTGCTCTGTGATGCGCGTTGATGACTTCACACAACCAGGCCCCGCCCCTTTATTCTGCGTATGAATTATTTAAATGAGGAATATTGCGGTGTGAACAACACACAAGACTATAATGGAGGCGTTTCAGGGAGTTCAGAAACCTTGACACTGATATAGAAAATAACTCCTGCTGGAGGGACTTTGTGCTTTGTAACTTTGCAGTGCTTTTTCATGCTCAAAGAGAAATATTACACTCTAAAAGCTGAACATGGAGAAAAGCATCATAGGTCCTCTTTAATTAAATTGGGCTTCATCTACCTGTTTAAACCAAAGCAGGGTTAACCATCTTCCTGTTTGTTTCTTCCCTTAGAGGAAAACGTTTGAGGAGGATCGAGCTGCATGGCTGAAGACCCAGTTTTTGAACATGACTCCATTTGTAGACCGCAAAAGACCTGCATTGCCTGAACCTCACAGTGCTTTATCAATCAGTGAGTATCTCTGGAGACCCGACAATTTCCTTTGTGGTGACCAAATGATTGATTGTGAGAATCAGGGTGAGACCTACGGTTTCACATGCATCACTTTTCTGCTTGTGAAGCTTGTCATTTATTTTGTTGTCAGTTCCTAAAGTTCATTCATTTAGGATCATTTTGAATCCACATTTGGTGTGCATATCTCTAGGTACTGAACCCGAGGCCAAACTGCAGTCCACTCCACCCCTCCTGACCAAGTCCCTGTCCTACACAGTGTTCTCCACCCCTAAAGCTGCTCCGGTGAAGATGCCCTCCACAGCTGACCTCTACCGCACGCTTCAGCTCATTCCAGAGAGCAGGTAGCCAGCAGCTTAAAAGAAATATTCCTCCTGTCATTTATTTACTCACCCTTATGTCATTCCAAACTCACATGACTATTTTTTTCCAGTGGAACACAAAAGGAGAATTTTAAAATCTTGATACAGGTCTTTAAGCTCAGGTCATTGTGACCTGAGCATTGTAAAAATAGTCTTTTGAGGTCTGTCCCAATAGCCACACTTGCAGTCTTTGATTAAACCTTTGGGATTAAACTTTTTTTAAACTGGGATTTGGCCCAAGTGGTCATGAAAACCACAAGTGTGTGTAGAACTTCTATATTTCTCATGTCTGTGAGGCAAGTAGCCTTATAGCCTTTGGAGAATATAGGATAGTATCAGAGAAATGTGTTGTCTGAGTAAATAAGTAGCATATCTGCTATCATAACTGCCATATGTTTTCTCTCTCACAGAGGCCATGGGAAATGTCAGAGTGGTGAGATGTTGCCCAAGTCACGTCTGCGCAGTTGCTCTACAGACTGCAGCGTCATCTCGTTGGTCAGAGATGAGAACAGCCCCATCTGACGGTACGTCAGTATTACACTGATCAAACTCTTCTCGCACTACTGAAGACACACTCCGCTGTTACGGGAGTCTTCCTTTCATCCCCATCACTGGATGACCAACCACCTGCTCCTTATCTGCTGTGTTGTCCCTGAAGGGATTTAGGGTTGAATAAAACAGATGGTGTGCTTAGCTGGATCAAATTGATCTCAGAGACAATCATTTGCTCAGTTGTTTGTTTACCACTTCTAAATCACATGATGATAAATATGTAAAGTGGCCAATGTGTTTTTTTGTATAGTAGTAATAAGAGTAATTTAAAAATGCAGCGGTCAGATTGTGTGATGTTTGTGCGGGATGTAAATGTGACATTAATTCATAAAGCACTTTTAAGAGGAGCAATGTTTAATGTAGCTTTTAAATATTACTATAAATTGATATTTTCATTTGCCGTTATATTGTTGCAAAAAACACTCATCTTGGGCTAGATTTCACATTTAGAACTGCTCAAAGTTTTGTACTTTTATCATAATTGATTGATGTTAAGTACTATGCATTAATTGCATCTCTCAATGCAAAACATGGAATGGGTTGTTTTCATTCACTTTTTTTCGTCACTTGAATGTTGAATATTTATATTGAAAAATCAAGAATGTCTTTGGTAGAACTTTTTGAATCCATGTTTACACATTTGAAGACCGATTTCTTTAATTCAATGCAATAAAGTTTGAAAGATTTGAAAAAGAACATTGTTTTTAAAGTTGGTATGAAATCAGTATTGACCCTGTTTTTTGCCCCTTTTACAAGATGTAATATAAGTCTCTGGTGTCCTCAGAATATGTCTGAGAAGTTTCAGCTCAAAATTAATAGCTTATCAATTTTGCCCCTATTTGGGTGTGAGCAAAAACACGCCGTTTTTGTGTTTGTCCCTTTAAATGCAAATGAGCTGCTGCTTTCCAGAAGAGGGCAGAGCTTTAACAGCTCAACAACAACAAAGCTGGAGAATCTCACGCAGCCAAAGGATGAGGATTGTCGGTAATGGTGTTCAGCCTAAATTTATGTGGATAAATTTATGTAGTTGCTGTGGAGTTGGAAGGAAGAAGGGAAGAAGCTCATTGTAGTCCCTAGCAGCCGTTTATTCTAGTCCTTAAAAAGCAATTTCTGTAAAAGAAAATATCTCCTTTGCACTGAACTTTGAACGTCGTAACTTTGCAGATGTTGTTTATGCTCAAACAGCAACATTACACACTAACTAAAGTTAAAAAAGTGAAATCATAATCATCCACCCCTTTAAATGCTTACAATAAGACACTGCTGACATATGCAAGGCCACACTGCAGTTGAGCCAAACACTGCCTCCATTCAGGTGTCCAACGCTCACTTTTCACAATCCTATCAACAATTGGTCAAAATGGTTAAAGATTGAAATGCACTACACAACTTTCAAAATCAGAAAGGATTTTAAAACGCTGGGCATCTTAATATGACAAAAGAGACATATTAAAACACTAGGTGTAAATGTATGTGTCTGCCTCATCTACTTGTGATCCGACTGACCAAAACAGGGCCTTAGTGAACTCAGCACTCATGCAGAAACATGTGCCTTGTTGCTAGGAGACGCATACCAAATGAAAACAATAGCTGTGTCCCAATTTAGAGGCTGCATCCTCATCCTCCGAAGGCTGAATTCCAAGGCCAAATGCGTCAGAGTGGTGTGATGAAGGCTGTCCCAATTCAAAGCCTTCTTTTAAATGCAGCCTACAAATGCATCCTTTGTTTCCTCGGCCAAGAAGGGTCAAATGAGTGGATGCTTTATAGACCAGACTATCCCAAGATTCATTGTGTGCCGGTGAGAAAAAATGCCAGATTACACTGTTAATTATAATATTGGGTTTCAACTTGATTGAACTTGCTCTGATACAAATATAAAAACATAAAAAAAACTTTAAAGTGGTTACATTTTTTTTATTTATATCTTACTAAGATAAAATTTTAGTAAGATATTTAAAAAAAAAAAAGTCCAGTACAAACGTTACTGCTGCTCGTCAATGGCAGCTGTCACAGTTGCTAGGTGACAAGAGCAGTCCTCCGTAGGCTGGGCTGTCCAATTTACCCAATGCTCTGTTCGACCTTTGTGTCCTTCAGTTGGGACACGTCACAGCTAAAATCAGAATTGGGTCACTTGAACCGTGTAATGTACATGTAAGCTAAAATAAAGTGTGCCCATTACATACTATGCGATTTTCTGTGAAATCCGTCATCTCAGCCTGGCTAAAATCTGCAGAATGACTCTACCGTCATAAAGTGTGGCAAAAATCAGAGAGAAAGTCAGTGTACTTTAATCATCACCATTTTGACTTGAAATTTTATATTATGATGGAAAAGTTGGTTGCAACTTCTGTTTCATTTTGACCTAAACTGTTACTTTGTTCCAGTAAAAAAGGAAAAACATAAAGGTGTAATTTCTGCACTACCAAACTGAACAGACAAAGCTAAATGTATACAGGTGCCATTGGTCCAGCCCCCAAACTTACAACATTGGTGAATCAGGCTGGTCTTCAACCCAGCACTGGGCAACCAGTCTTGGGCTACAAGCTACAGGCTAAGCAGGGTTGAGCGTGGTCAATACCTGGATGGGAGATCTGCTGAAAAAAACTAGCTTGCTACTGGAAGAGGTGTTAGTGAGGCCAACAGGGTGTTCATCACAGTCTCCTGTCCACCAATAAGCTGGTTCTTCTGCAATATGGCTGCCGTTGCATCATCCAGGTGGATGCTGCACATTGGTTGTGGTTGAGGAGATTTCCCCCTTCCATATGTAAAGTGCTATATAAATGTAACAAATTAACAAATTATAATTATTAACTAAACACACCTGATCCAGCTAATCATGTCTTTCAGGCTTATGTAAGTGTGTTAAAGAAGGGTTGGAACTAAACCCTGTGGGGCTGTGGCCCTCCAAGAGCTGAGTTTGACACCCCTGATTTAGGAGAATCCAACTAAGTATACTTGTATACTAAGGTTTTTCTTGCCTTAAGACAATGGTGTCCAATCCTGCTCCTAAAGAGACACCTTCCAGCAAAGTTTAGTTCTACCCCCCAATCAAATACACCTGAACCAGCTAATCAAGGTTTTCAGGATCACTAGAAGCTTCCAGGTAGGTGAGTTGGAGCTAAACATTGAAGGAAAGTGGTCCTCCAGGAGCAGGATTGGACACCCCTGGCTTAAGGGGTTTGTTGTGACTGTGTGTTTTAAACTGGTAAAACCAATTCTTTCTTTCTTGCATGAATTATTTGAGCAATGAATGTATGTGTAACTTGAATTGAACCATTATTGACAAGAGACTGAGTAATGTATATTAGTGACCACTTTAATTTTTTTACATGGCAACTGCAGTTTGAAGCATATGTTACAAAACATATCGTAAGTGTACCCAAGATGGACTGATCGCTGTTCACTGAATGACTGTTCACTTGTATCTTTTCTGAACATCAATTAAACACAATAGCACCTTTCGAATTATAATGTAGCGGCACTGTTCGCATTGCTATGGAAATTTTCAGATAAACTAAATGCAACGGTTTTGAAAACTACATGGTAAACTACATAGCGGTCAGCTTTTTGGAGAGGCTGCTCACCACAAAGCTAATGGTTGGTGCTTGACATCCAGATCCCCCTCTTGGGACACAATGGGTCAAGCTTGGAAGGTCCAGCCACTCCCTAAACTCAATTAGGTTAACCTCCATAGAGGTGAAGCTGGACTAGATCAAGTTCCACCCATTACGTCCAGAGACGGGTGCTGGACATCATTCACTTGGCTTTCTGGGGAGCTGTCTCAATGGCGAACGTCTTCCTCATCTTCAAGATCGTCCTCCTCATACTCGCCCACTTCATCAGCAGTGGCGTCTTGGTACTGCTGATACTCAGAGACCAGGTCATTCATATTGCTCTCTGCCTCTGTGAACTCCATCTCATCCATTCCCTCGCCAGTGTACCAGTGCAGGAAAGCCTTGCGTCTGAACATGGCGGTGAACTGCTCTGAAATCCTGCGGAACAGCTCTTGAATGGCTGTGCTGTTGCCGATGAATGTGGCAGACATTTTGAGCCCACGTGGTGGGATGTCGCAGACTGCGGTCTTGACGTTGTTTGGGATCCATTCCACGAAATAGCTACTGTTCTTGTTCTGAACACTCAGCATCTGCTCATCCACCTCCTTCATGGACATGCGGCCACGGAAGATGGCTGCCACGGTGAGGTAGCGGCCGTGGCGTGGGTCGCAGGCTGCCATCATGTTCTTGGCATCAAACATCTGCTGCGTTAGCTCTGGCACTGAAAGGGCACGGTACTGCTGGCTTCCACGACTTGTCAGAGGTGCAAAGCCAGGCATGAAGAAGTGGAGGCGAGGGAATGGCACCATGTTGACTGCCAGCTTGCGCAGGTCGGCGTTAAGTTGGCCCGGGAATCGCAGGCAAGTGGTGACTCCGCTCATGGTTGCCGAAACAAGGTGGTTCAGGTCACCGTAAGTAGGAGTGGTAAGTTTGAGTGTGCGAAAGCAGATGTCGTAGAGTGCTTCGTTGTCAATGCAGAAGGTCTCGTCGGTGTTCTCCACCAGTTGATGCACAGAGAGTGTAGCATTGTAGGGCTCCACCACTGTGTCTGACACTTTGGGTGAAGGCATGACACTGAAAGTGTTCATGATCCGGTCAGGGTACTCCTCACGGATCTTGCTAATGAGGAGAGTGCCCATACCAGACCCGGTGCCTCCGCCCAGGGAGTGTGTGAGCTGGAAGCCCTGAAGGCAGTCGCAGTTCTCGGACTCCTTCCTTACCACATCCAGCACTGAGTCCACCAGCTCTGCTCCCTCTGTGTAGTGGCCTTTGGCCCAATTGTTCCCAGCTCCGCTTTGACCTGAAAGAAAGCCCATGTGTCCCAGTTTAAACTTGATAAAATTAAAAACACTGATTAATTGACTTCAAGGATTGAATTAAAGGGTTAGCTGAACCAAAAATGAATTGTCATCATTCACTTGCCCTCATGTTGTTCTAAAACTGAACGACTTATGATCTATAGGATGGGCTGCTGAGCTATGACAAAAACGGCACCATAAAAGTAGTCCATATAATAAGTGTTCTCTACTTGGGCCCTTGAGGTCCACTTTAAGGCAGATCTTGGTTCCAACCCTAATCAAACTCACCTTAACAAGCTAATCAAGGTCTTCAGGATTACTAGAAAGCTACAAACAACTGAGTTTGATCAGGGTTGGAGCTAAACTCTGTAGGAAAGTGGACTAAAGTTGAGAACCCCTGCCATACAACATGATACAGCTTTGTGAGGAATAGATGGAAATGTAGGTCACTATTTAGATCACAGTTTTCCCCTATATATACCTGTTTAAAGTCGGCATAAAATGGAAGGTGCAATAGTCTTTTCTTCTCCAAACTGCTCATTAAGTCTGAAGTAATGCGTCACCATTTCGTGGGTCCAAATGCTCTATCACAGGGATGGGCAACTCCGGTCCTGGAGGGCCAGTGTCCTGCAGAGTTTATCTCCATCCCTGATAAAAACTCACTTGCCTATAACTTTCTACTAATCCTAAAGACCTTGATTAGCTGGTTCAGGTGTGTTTGATTAGGGTTGGAGCTAAACTCTGCTGGGCAGTGGCCCTCCAGGACTGAAGTTGCCCATCCCTGCTCTATCAGATACCAACCGTTACTAATATAAACTAATAATTTACCAAAAAAATCATGATCCTATGAACTTTTATCTCCATACTTGAAATCCCAGGCCAGACAGGGATTCATCTTTTATAAATCATTAAAATGACTGTAGTTCATATACCGTGGGTTTATAAAAGCTTAACTTAAATGTGTAATATCGATAAATAGTGCTCATAAATGGCTGTTAAGATGTATTCTCTCTCGAGGCTTGGACCCGGAAACGCTATTACTTATGTCACGATGTAACTGGATTGTGATGTATATCCTAGTGAAACGGCTTCTGGAACAAGAACAAATGTAGGGCGGGGCTTGATTTTGTCCATAGGGAATTGATTGGATGGCTGTGTTTTGCTATTGGTCAATTTCATGTGAGTGACAAGTTGCCCCGCCCTCATCAACAGAAGAAGAGATGTCGAGGCCCTTTTATACTAATGCCGAAGTTCTGTTTTATTTTTCGCTCAGGGGTAAAACAAGAAATTCGAAATGCATGGCCAGCGATGTACTTGTTGCAAATTCTGCTGGGAACGGAGTTTGGACGAACGTAAATATTTGCTGCGTGCTAATTTCTGAAAAATAAACATGACAACATGAATGGACTGTTGAATTGCAGAGGCATTTATTTTTATAGCGCTTTATTGCTTCAAATCAGAACATTGCCACTCGCAAATTTCTTCAGTTTCAGCAATCAGATTTTCAGTTAAAATTGCAAACACATTCAGCTATAAAGCAACTGTTCAGTGTGTTCCTGTTCTTGTAGAACCTGAAACTGGAGATTCACGTCAAAATAGAGGGAGGAGCGTCAAGCCCCACCCAAGTATAACGTAATCGGCATGGACCCAACTGCATGCAGTTCGAAGATGTTTGTCGGTGTGAATTTTTTTTGAAAAAGTTTGTGCTGTCAAGTGGTTACAAATTTCAAAATGACTTTGTTTTGTTCAGATTTAGTTCAAAATGCATCACACCCATTCATTCTTAAATTTTGCTTGGTGTATCTAGGCCTTAAGCCTTTAAAAGTATACTTAACTGACATTTCAATGCATGCACAGTTTGAGCATTTAATCACCAGGACATGCTGTTGTCTTCACATGGACAGAAAAATCATGTTTCATGCAAACTGGCAGTGAAATATTATTTATGTTTTGTTTTTATGCATGTGCAGTATATTTGAATTGAATGCGAGCATGATTGTGGATTGAGAAGTATGGCAGAGTGGAAGATTTTCAGTAAATAACAAGCAAATTACAGTCTGTTTCTATAGATTTAGACCTGTTCTATAGCTTTAGAAGACGTGAAATATTGCACACGAATTGTATTGGCTGTTTTTATGGTGCTTTTTTGGAGCTTAGCATCTTCAGTCCCACTTTATTTTTGGTTTTGTAAAAAAAGAGTACTGTATTCTGTTTTAAAATAAGCAACGTTAGAATCTCGTAATTTCACAGATCATTCCAAATCAAATATGCTTGACAATGGAAAAGCTGTGGAAAAAATTAAATTTGGGATAAACATACCAAACACAAAATTATCTGGCCTGAAGATCTGTCCAAATGGGCCAGAGCGGACCGAGTCCATAGTGCCAGGCTCCAGGTCCACCAGGATGGCACGAGGGACATATTTGTTTCCTGTGGAATAAAATAGGTTTGGTGTAAACATGCAAAGGTTGGAACATACAAAATAAATAAATAAATAAATAATTCAACCTTAAAACAAGATCCAGAGCGTCTATTCAAATGAATGAAATAGAATATACAATGGATGCATTTAATGCATTAATTTTTATAACATCATGTCTGTATCATGAATGCTGATCCTCGTGAATAAGTGCATCGTCATCCATCTTCACTACCCTGCTCCACCCTTCTGATGACAACAGCAGCTACAGACATACTCTTTTCCCCAGAACCACAAAGACACATCTGGGTATTGTTGAATGACTGTGCTAATACCCCACAATATATAAATAATGCAACTGGGTTATATTTGACTGAAAATCTGTAATGTAGCCTATAAGAATGAGGTCAGACGGGCCTCTGAAATAGTCAATAACCGACAGCTGCAGTCTATGGGGACATAACTAACCATCTGGACCCCATGACCTAATACAATGCACAGTATATATAATCAAAAACTGATATGCACATCAAAATACTCAATGCAAAAATATCAGATCGAGCCAAAGCTGACTTACCAGATGCCTCATTGTAATAAACACTTATCCTCTCCAGCTGCAGTTCACTATCACCTTGATAACTGCCAGTGGGATCAATCCCATGTTCATCACTTATCACCTCCCAAAACTGAAACGCACAAATGTTAATGAAGGTTTAATTCTGAAAACATGTCCATCCATATTTGCTAAGTTATTAAATGACGCACACTGCAGTGTGATGCATTGATCCGCACAGGAGCCACTGCAGACCCTCACCACACCCAACCATGACGGATGATCATAAAACACAATCACCCTCAGGATTTTTCTTGCAAATAGCAGTAAGTTATAACCCATATTTTCTTTTCTTTTAATTCTTTCTTTTGCAATAGAAGGTAAAAATTCTAAACATTTACGAAAAACTGTGAGATATAATTAAATATAATCTTACCTTGGCACCAATCTGGTTGCCGCACTGTCCGGCTTGGATATGTACAATTTCCCTCATTGTACCGTCTGTGATGCTGAAAGGATGCGTTGTGTCTGTGACTGCAGCTGATGCGGCTCTGCTTCTCGATCAGAGATCTTCTCAGTCAGCTCCAGCTCATTTGCCCTCAGCCAATCACGAGGCGCGGGTTTGATGCAGTGGAAGTGCTGCAGCAGCGCGTGTCCTTCACTCACACCCACCGGTGACGCGCTCGAGCGCTCAAAGTGCTGAGTCAACGTTTACGACAAAACGCGAAGCCGTAAAGCACACACACCTGTCAAATAATATTGAATAATTTCATGTAAAAATTAGTTGTAATCCTAGTTTTGTTTCTAGTCCACAGTCAAAACGAATATTTATTTGTTTACTCCCAGTTCTTTCCTGCAGAGGGCAGCGAGACTCTATATAGCTAGTGACTATAACTAGTGTGCAGACCAGATCCAGACACCCAAATAAAGAAAGAAATAATTATTATTTTTTTTAATTATAACTTTAATCACTTGACTATGACACGCGTATAGCCACGCGGAGGCCCCGCTTATTGAAACCAACTCCTTTAGTGATTTTTTAATATTCTGAGCAAGGCCTAAATCAACAAAGTTATTTATCCATTGCTCAAAAAATCAAACCACCACATTTCAGAATATGTTTAATAGCATTTTTTGTGATGAAATGAAAGGAAATAAACATGAAAAATAAAAACATGAAAACATGAAAAATAAAAAATAAAAACTGGTAGGCTAGCTAGCTAACATTAGCAATGCTCCCCTTTAGTGATTTTTCTAATATCTTGAGTAAGGGTTTAAATCGATTGCTCTAAAGAAGTTATTTATCCATTATCCACATTTCAGATTGTTTAATAGCATTTGTGTGTGTGTGTGTGATGAAATAAAAGGACAAACATGGAACAAATATAATAAAAACCTGTGGTAGGCTACTAGCTAATGTTAGCATTTAATGTGAACAAAATTAAATAATGTTTTAACACATTTTGACCTCTCTTCTGACTGCTGTAATCAATCTCGATATTTCTTTACCCCTTTTGGAAAGTCGTGGAAACGTTATCATGGATTTTTCTTTTGCTGTTAGAGCAAATGGGGCTACAACAATTATAGATTTACTGTTGTTTCCCAGCTATGATGACTTCATTTCTGAGAACCCTGGAAATGTGAAAATGGTCCATAAAATATATATTATTGTTGTATATCATTCTCATTTTTGACTTCTGTGCTATATTATTAAATTCAGATGAAAAATTTGCATGTTATAGCTATAGCTATAAACTGAAACAAGACCTGCTGAATCACTGTTTAACTTAACATGCAAATCAAACCAAAATAAACCAGTTTTGTTCTTGAAATGAAATTCAAATGACTAAAATGACTTTGTAAATTTGTTAATGTTTCTTGCAATGATTATGCTGTCCTACTATAGTAATTTATAGTAAATACTATAGTGTTTTTAAACTACACTATAGTAAAGTCCTTGAATTAATTTGTTGTGACAATTCTATAGTTGCTGTGGTAATATAACAACTATAGTAATATAAACAAATTACTTTAACCAATATTGTACTAAGTTTTCTACAGCTATAGGGTATATTATATGACAATACACTACAGTTTACTGTAATAAAAACTAAAGTAGGCTATATATATATGTATATATATATATTTATATTTCTTCATGATATGTCTGAGTTGTGAAGGTGCCAATGACAACTACTGGGTTTCATGGAACAAGTGGGGCAAATAGATTGATTATCATTTATTAGAGGAGGACTTGTCCTCTTTATGGTGGTCACAGCCCTGACTGACAAACGCTTTGTAAATTAACTGGACATGTACAGCATTCAACAAGCGTGTTTAGACTGCTTATCTATCGGTTGAATTGTCACGGTTTCCCTGAGATGCTGAAACTACACACAGCTAGTGAAGGCTGACTGTGAGCAGAGCATGAATATTTAATGAGGCAAGGTTTATTTTTGATTGTTTGTCGCCTACATGACTCACTTTCTACATTCTGGCATTCTAGTGCTGCAATTTGTGGTCCCTTTCAAAATTACAACTGTGAAACTTTGCTTAACCCAGAACATACAACAGGCCTTAAACACGGGGTTAAGCTCAGTGTGATGAGCAGTTCACTAAAGCAGGTGAAGATGAAGGTAAGAGCGGATTTTCTGCATTAATAAGGAATAAGGTAAGTTGAGGATGTCATGGTCGATTCTACTTGTTGATAAGGTTAAAATTAAACATCATTCAGATTTGTCTTCAGTTAACATGAAGAAATAATAGAGCTTTGGCAAGGGGAAAAAAAACATTAGTCAGTCAGTCTTGATAGTTAATCGGTCAAATGTGTTTAAGCATTGCTGCTTGTTAGGACTAGGTGATATGATGATATATATTGTGGCGATGATATAAAGTGTGAATTGATTTAACTTTGTTTATATATATGCAAATACATCTGTGCAGCTTTTAGTGGACAGGAGTTATTGACACATTAGAAAGATAAAGAAACATGGACGAATGAGTAATAAATGAGTAATAAAGATGTTAAAAGAGTTATGAAAAAGTGAAAAGAGAACTCGTATTCAGTATTCGCACACTGACAGGCAGCTTTTTGTGTGTGGATAAATGGTCAAATACACACAAAAAATATCAGTCGGTTTATGTCTTGAGTGAAATTAAACGAGAATCGGATGTTTCAGTATAATGGATCTGTGCATAAGCTCTTAAAGTGACAGCATCCTAATAATCCTGCTGCTGTGTGTGCCATTAATATTAATTAAACCACAAAAGTCAGAGAAATTCACTCACTGCTCTTGACTGAATCACTTTTGTAGCTTTAATAAATATCATTGTGTATTTAATTCATACAGTGTAGACAGTTATATTTTACATATGATTCCTTTA
Organism: Megalobrama amblycephala; assembly: GCF_018812025.1. Classification (NCBI taxonomy): domain Eukaryota; kingdom Metazoa; phylum Chordata; class Actinopteri; order Cypriniformes; family Xenocyprididae; genus Megalobrama; species Megalobrama amblycephala. Next base: position 43,532,599 of record NC_063060.1, on the reverse strand, counting down.
TTAAATTTCTGTATTTCTTCTGTTAGGTAGACCTACCTGAAAAACTTGAAACTCTTTTTTTAAAGGTGCAGTAGGTGATCTGGGAAATGCTAACTTTAGCCTGCTAGCATTGAAAGCATACAATCCCACCCTCCCTGCAAATCGCCGTCCAAAGCCATGGCAAAACCTATATCGTACTGTGAAAACTAGTCATATCATGATATGATTTTGGCCATATCACCCAAAGCTACTCCTTGCTAGACAGCAGGAAAAGTTCCCACAGTTTTACATTTTTTATTTAGTAGTGTTTACCACAAGTCATGGGCTGCAGTTTTAACCTGGCCAGAAACTCAGTCTTTAAGAAGTTTGTGGTAGAGGTAGGTGAAATGAAAACAAAGTTTCTAAACAGTTGTACACACCAAAATGTTCTATGCGTTCAGAATAGATCCAGATAGATTTCAGCCTAATAGTGATACTTCACTGGCCAATTTCACATGTATTTGGTATATTTTCAAAATACAGTATTTGTATTTTCTTCAGCAGTATTTGGTATTTTGATACATTTCAACTGAGGTATTTTTTATATTTATATTAAATACACTTTATGCCCACTGCTGCAAATGAATGTTGCATTTGTTGTATGCAATTAATTAAGTAATGATTGCACATTAATGATGAACAGCTGCTGTTAACAAGCAGAATCACTGAAGAAAAGAGAAACACAAGAACTACAACTGACTTCAGTCACAGCCTTATTAATTGCTTAATTATTTCATTAACTTTAACTCTGCTTCAGTGTTACTTTAACACTATTTAGAGAGGGACTATATGTACTCTGATAGATATTTTACCACTGAAACTTGTATACAAATCTGATTCAAATGCAGTAAATATAAAATGCAGAAACCTGGTCCTTTACAGAACAAACTGCTGACTGATTATTCCGTATTACAGGGAAACTCATAGGCTTAACTTAGGTTTCTGTAAACTATTTTATCAGCCAACATATTTACACATCCATCAGTAAATCAAATATCTCAACAAATATATTTTATTCAATAAAGTATATTACGACACATACAACTTTATATACAAATGCATTATGTATGTTAACAAAATGTACATGAAACCCAAAACAATCAATTTTTTCGACATTCATCCTCTTGCCACTGCTCTTGGAGCGGAGCGTACATTCTGAGGGAATACCTGTATTAAATACCCTTGTCAACGAGGTATATACTCAAGATATCACAAATTTGAATTTGGAAGAGTTTGCATTGACTAGCTAATATTCAGTTTTCTAGATCAGGCCAAGTCACAGCGGACAGATCTGGTGTACAGAAGAGCTTACCACCATATTTTGGCTTTACCACAGTTAGGTATAAAATCTGAAAGAGGTTACAAAAAAATTACTAAATTTGATGTGGTTCATATATGATATAGTGGTTGATTCGCCAATGTGAAGTATACAGTACCCCAGCAATTTAGCGTTAAACACTGCACTTTTTTCCCCATTGACAGCCAACCTTCACATGCTATGCATGTAAGTTTAGCATGTCAAGTGGTGTTACTTGAAAACAAGTTGTGCTTCCCAATTCAGAGGCTGCATTAGAAGGCTGAATGCATGACAGTGGCGCAACGACAAAGGCTGTCCCATTTCAAAAGCTCCTTCAAATGTGGCCTTCTTTTCCTAATCCATGAAGGAATACACTGTTTATTATCAATCTTCAAGTGATGCAGTCTCTGAATTGGGACGCAGCGAAGGAATATTGTTCTTATTGGGGTGACTTCTGTGTGTGTAATGGTAATGGGTCTTGACTATGTGAAGATCGTCACACTATAGCTTTCTTAAGTGTATTCTTAAGCCGTGTGTCCACCAAACGTTTTTTCCCGAGGCTAGCGTATTTTTCCAATTGTTTTCAATGGGAGCGCCAAGAGCGTAAAGACCTGGTTATACTCCAGTCCGGATGCATACACAGACAGCACGGACGCGGACTGCTTGCATTTATACTACTGAAAGTGTATGCTGGGGTCCGCTCGACAGACATGTTCCACACATGCGCAGTACATCGACTTGAACAGTAAACAAACGGATTATTGCACATCATTATTATTGCACGTCTGGCTGTCTTCATATTGTTTTAGCAACAGTCTTCTTCACACAGCCTCTCTTCAAATTCGTTGTTTTTCCAGCACATGCGCAGTTGGTGCTTTTGTAGCTTACAAAAAAATGGGATGCATGCAGATGTCCGTAAAGAGCCTCCGCGTACACCCTCCATGATGATTTTTACATCACGCGGACCCTAGCGCACACAGAAAGTATAACTGGGGCTTAACGAGGCACTGAGCCTCTATTTCACGCTGACTCGCTCTGCGTTTTTTTACCTGTCGCCTCGAATTAAAGAATGTTTAACTGGACTTTCTGGGTAAAATGCAGTGCTCATCACTGTCACTTTGTACCCAGCCATCCAATCACAGTGGAGAAAAGGCGGGACAAATACAACACAGACCAACCGCCACATTCTGCTTGTACAACATCAACAGATGACACCCAGATAGCACACGTACATCTGTTAAAGATCAATTCATCTGGAAAGCGTCTTTAAGATGTCATTTTTACATACATTCTAAATCCCAAACATCTTAAAGACATTATCTAAACGTCTATTTGACATCTGACAGGAAACGTCCTATAGACGTATTGCAGATAAGCAAACACGTCTTCCAGATGTAAACACACATCAAATAAACGTCTCTGAGATGTTCGGGTGCTATCAGGACAACAACATCCAGATAGCACTCGTACGTCTACAAGATGTTTGTTAATGATCATTTCATCTGGAAAGCATCTGTTGTTTACAAACATCTGATAGACGTCTTTAAGATGTCAGTTTTACATACATTCTAAATCATAAACATCTTAAAGACATTTTATAAACATCTATTTGACATCTGACAGGAAATGTCCTATAGATGTATTGCAGATGAGCAATCACCAAAAAAATATGTCTTCCAGATGTAAACATGCACATTAAATAGACGTCTCCGAGATGTATGTGTGCTATCAGGGCGGAACAAAATCATTTAAAACAACAGCCAGAGCAAATATTTTACATTGTATCGACATTCTTTTATATAAAAACAGTACAGAAAAAAATATTTGTGAAATTATATACTAGTAACACTTCCCTAGATATTCCGTATCATAGAATGCAAAGCGTCTCAACTGAAAAAGCTCTCAAGCGTTCACAGATAGGCGTTTTCAGCAGAGCACCTAGCGTTTTTGTGGACACACGGCGTTGTGTTGGGCTTTGAACTACGGCATATAAATTGTTTAAACGAAAAATGTTGTTTGTGATCCGATTTGACCCTAATGAAAAACTCAATGTTTGGTGGAGTGTCAAATAGTGAGCTGTGTGGTGGAGGAATAGATTAACTCAGTTACTCATGCACTGACCAAGCGTTCACTTCAGTATTTGCACACTTATGTAAAGTATTTTTCTCAAAAATGTCTTGGCTAGGAAATTAGGTTCATTGAATGACTGAATGGTAGGGATTTTTACTTTTAAAAATGTGAGTCTTTGAGATTTGTCCAAACTGTTTGAAATCAATCACGCTAACAAGTCACATTGCAAATGGAAAATGGAAAAGTGTGATGTTTCTTTTGAGATTTTGGAGTCCGTTGTAACATGCTCAGTCATATGCGGACATATCAAATGTAACAAGATATCCTGAATAGCTAAATGAGAATACAGTAGTAAAAGCTAAAGGACGTCACCAGATAGAAGAAGGCCATGATATATTTGAGAAGAAAATGCCCCTGTCCTTGGAATAACAAAATACAAAAGACATCATTTAAAGTAACAAATAATCAAAAACTTTTTAAAAAATTTTACATACTGTAGGGCCATAATACTTTTTATTGAAGATAAAAAGAAACTAAACGTTTGCTGGATTGATTCAAAATATCATTGGAAATCATTTTTTCCAAGAAATCCAAAGTAATGTTACATTTTGTGCCAAGAACAGGTTTAGCTCCATGAAATTTTCTTCGAATTGTTTTAGCCTTGATCACGACCAACTATCGCCAAACTTACGAATAAACACACCCACCCCAATTTTAGGGGACAATTTCAGACATTAAAAAAATTATTATTTAATATTAGTTCTCTTTACTGTGATTAAGGATATAAAACAATTTGAAAATAAAATTGAAATGTTTTAAACTCCTGGCATAGTACGGGTCACATATTGTAAATATATTATTGCTGTGATTAAAAGTGACCACAAATGAAAGATGGCAATTGTACTCATTCCTCAAAAATTCATATTTGTTCTTCTTACTTTGAAATCATTCATTGAAAGTTTCATTTTTAGATGTTCACATGCTTTTTTTGTCATTGTGAACGATAAAGTGCCACATACATTTACACAGACATGGTAACAAAATACCAATGGGCGTACACTCATTGATACAGACAATATAACCTAAAATCTTTTTTTTTTTTTTTTTTTAAAGTAAAGCAGTCAGTACCACTGTACATCAGTACCACAATAGCATAAATTACAAAATTGTTCACATTCACAATAAGTCTGTTGCATACACTTGATTTTGTGTATTGTAGGTCGCTTAGACAGTGTTACACAGCCATGAAGTATCATCTGTATTCCTCAAAATTATTTTTTTCCCCACCAGAATCAGTGATTAAAACATATTAGTTCAATAAATCATACCATTGAGCAGTCTCTGTGCAGTATCTATTTTACAACATATACTTCCGAACATTGCTTATTTGACACCTAATTCATAGAGGTATTTGCCTTTCACTTCAGGACACATCGGCAAACATTCCCAGCATTAAATCTACACTGTTGGGTTTTTGAGAAATTCCCTTTGATACTGGACCTCACCGATGCTGTATTCCCACTTGAATATAACAACTTAATTCCAGTCAATTAATTACAGAAAATCACATTTGATCCTAAATGTTATTTACGATCAAACAAGCAGATATGAGTAAGCCTAACCACTAGACTACATTGAGTAACTCAAGTAAGAACTTGTCACTATTGGTCTTAGTGTTTTAATAATAGAAGCTCAATGATAACGCATGGAATTTTGGATCTAGCTGCCCAAAAAGCAGATACTGGCACCACAGTAAGAAGGCTTGGAAACCAAGGGAGAGTAAAAACCCTTTGAGCTTTGACTGTTGGTCGTTCCCTTTCAGTCAGATCCTTTTATACCTTCTCCTTGCTTTGCCATTCTCAGGTCATGGCTGCTGGAAAATAACAATACTTCTAACAATGACTGAAATGAGCCCCCCTCACGGCAAGAACTGCTTCTTGATAACAAGCAGTAAGAATAATAAGGCTGCCCATCAAGTCATGTGGAGCGAATGTGTCCGTCATGAAGACGTCTCCCCACTGGCAGTGTTGGTTTCCGTGATGTGGAAGTCAGCGTCTCTAGGTACACCTGAGTCAATAGGCGAGGAAACGGTCAAGTCCGCCATGAGGGGGTGGCCAGATTCTGTAACAGAGTCAGTGCTTGTGGCATGAGGTGCGGTTGAACCTACAGCGGCATGAGGAGTAGTACCATTACCTAAAGACTCCAGTAGAGCTGGTGAAGATGGGCCAGAATCTATGGAGTTCATCATAGGTGAAGCAACTAAGTGTAACAACGGAGTGCCGGAATCTATGGGTGAAGAGAGGGATTGGGCAGGGGTGCCATTACCTTGACCATTTGGGTCTAGTATCGGTGGTAATGACAACGGTGTTGGGGAAGGGGCTAGAATATCAGTGACTAGATTAACAGGAGAGTCTATTGAGGAAGGGGGAGGAATGTCATTTAAAGACTGATTGGGTGATTGTCCAGTGGATGTAGGTGGTAGATCGGACAGGTTTATTGCGCAAAGAGGAATGGCGTCATCTACTGGGGAGGACGCTGTCGGGTGGATGCTAGAATCACTCACAAGTGGTGGCGAAGGAGAGGCAAAAGCAGCTTCAACTTGGATGTTGCAATCATCAGCACCTGGTATGGGAGACTCCAAAGGAGTTTGGATCTTTGTCGATAAAGGAGAAGTAGAGGAATCCAAGACATGATTGCTGAAAAAAGGAGTGTCTGCGGAGGAAGACGACAGAAGAGTTAGGACAACATCAGGAGGAGATTCTGTTTTGGATGTCTGAATGGAACTAATAGCGATTGGTGTAGAGGTGTTTGGGATAGAGGCGAGGAGAGGATCCTCGGCAGAGGTTGCAGCTTTGGGATACTCCTCAATGGTTTGCTTGAGTTCATTTTGCTCTTGGGAAGAAGTCAAGGTCTTCATTTTTAATAGCTCTACCTGACCTGTCACTTGCTGGTCAATGATCATGTGAAGATCGATGGCGGATGAGGCAGTAGAGTCCATAGTGGAAATAGCGGTGGCGGCTGCTTCGTGGAGAGGCGTGTCGCCTACCCTTGCGTACTCGCGGCTGTCAGTCTTGGTCAGCAGAAGGCGTTGCTCGCCTGGCTTGCGAGGTGGCAGTAATGGTTGGCGAGTGTAATTTTCTGCATCCGCTAATGTTTCTGGTAGTGGTTGATTGCGAGTCTCTGGCAGCAGCAGGATGCAAATGATGCAGATAAGAGTGCAGCAGGCGAAGATGATATGATGCAGAAAATAGCCTTTCTGGTTATGCAGCTCCATGATGGGTGCTGTCAGCATGCCAAAACCAGCACTGGCCAGTACGAGGCCTAGCCCACCACCCCTATACAGCACACAAAAGAACAAGGTTAGGGGTTTATCCACCTTATTTTTCATGCAAGATCGGGGGTCATCTCGTAACAACTTGTCATGCTTGTCATCCATATTATTTTAAAGGGTTAGTTCACCCAAAAATGAAATTTCTGTCATTAATTACTCACTCTCATGTCGTTCCAAACATATGAGGCTTTCGTTCATCTTCGGAACACAAATTAAGATATTTTTGATGAAATCCGAGGGTTTCTGAACCACACATAGGCTGCAACATCATTGCACCTTTTGAGGTCCAGAAAGGTATCAAAGACATTGTTTAAACAGTCAATGTGACTGCAGTGGTTCAACCTTAATGTTATGAAGTGAAGAGAATACTTTTTGTGTGCAAAAACAAAACAAAAATTACAACTTTATTCAACAATATCTTCTACATCAGAATGCCAGCTCAGTTTTGGCCCGACGAAAAGCATTCTTGTCGCTTCATAAAATTAAGGTTGAACCACTGCAATCACGTCGACTTTTTTTAACAATGTCTTTAGTATCTTTCAGGACCTTGAAAGTGGTGGTTAAATTGCTGTCTATGAAGGAATCAGATACCTCTCGGATTTCATCAAAAATATCTTAATTTGTGTTCTGAAGATGAATGAAGGACAGGTGTGGAACGACATGAGGGTGAGTAATTAATGACAGAAATTTTCATTTTTGGATGAACTAACCCTTTAACTCTCTCCCCGCCAGCGTTTTTAAAAAAGTTGCCAGCATTTCTGATAATTTTCACAAAACTTTCATGACTTTCATTTTGTTGAATGAAAAACTAAACATGCAAAATATCAAAAGAAAGAACAGAAAACAAACAAAAAAAATGTTCTATTGATTGCAGTGTGTCTTCTATCATTATTTTTTTTAAATCAGCTCTTGAATATGGCTGAGTTTCAAAAAAGCAAAATTGCTGAAAAAATCATGTTTTTGGCAAAGACTAGGTCCACATTAGATTCAGAATGATGATCAAAACATAGATCATGGGTTCGACATTGCATTCAGCAACGTTAGGCAGTTTTGATTTATGTGCTAAAAACATAAATCAAAGTTTGGTGATTATTTAACATTATTTTACATGTGTGTAAGTATTGCTTCTATCGCTTGTTTTGAGTCTGGAGATTTTGTCCTCTTTTATAACAGTGAAAACGTGGATTGCTGCAAATTTACATGAAGTAAATTACATTAAGTTTTGTGTCATAAATTATGGAAAAATAAGGTGGATAAAGCAGCCATGTGTAAAATGCAGTATCACTGCATACTATAATCACAATAACTAATATTGATAAATGGCCCATTGAAATCAAACATCAAAAGGGTTTTTATGCAATATCACATTTTACCACCAAAGTGTCATCTAACATAACTGGAATAAAATATCCATAAAAATCAATGGGGGAAACACAGATTATTAATAACCAGGAAGGTCTAAACAAGAAAGACCTCTAGCATTTTTGATTTTTTTCTTTATAAAACTATAATCTTCAAAGCCTCCCATGTGGCGTGGCTCACCTAATCACAGTAGGGGTGATTTCAGCACAAAAAAAGATGCTTAGGTTGCTGACAGCGTGGGAGGAGAACATGCCAATGATGGAGAAAGCCACCGAAAAGTTGTACTTCAGCGTATCTGAGCGTTCTGTGGGGAGTGAGAGAGAAAGACACGACGATGAGTCATTAATTATTTTTTCCTCAGAAAGAAAAATCACATATGCAACTCAATATAAAAGTGATGTATAACTCATGGGAAAAGTGTGTTTTCAACAGATATGCATTTGAGGATATCTAGGATACCTGGATAATCTTTTGCCCACTTCTAAGCATAGAGCACCAACAATTGTTTTGATGTTTGAAGGCTTTCCTGCAAATACTTTCAAGTTTAAACTTGCATATTCTCTTTATTGCATGTTTTGTATTGTGTAAATATCTTGTTGCAATGTCAAATTAATGTTCAACTTTGGTTCTCACATTCTTCTCAAGTACTCTCTGGTAAAATGTGGTATATTTCACTTTAGACAACATTATCTGGCATTTTTTGACAAAAGGTGTTTTCTGGAGAACTTGAATCATGCATCTTACATTGCTTTGGCTGATTTACTCAAGCCATTTGATAGTGGCTTAGACAAAACATACATGAAAATATTTTTCACACTGTGGTATGTGGACTATGTACACACCAAAATAACTTGTTTTGTTTTGTTTTTTCTTGAGAAAGATGTTTGAAGTATGTAAGATTTTTGAGATTGTAGATGATTGTCATAACAGTACACAAAGTACCTCTGGAAAATAATAAAGAAATAAAAAAGAGCAGTTTCCTGTTATTCAACATTTAGCATTGCTGTCTTAATTTGAAGAGATTTAAAGAAATGTTATACTTATAATAAAAAAATATTATTTTACTAGTTATACAAGGCATATTTGTTAAATGAAAACTGAAGGGATCAGACTTACAATGAGCTTCTCATGTAATTTGATGTTTTATCCGAATAGATACAGATATTGTCTCTGCTGCACATCTCTAATGTTTACACTTTTTTAGTGAAATAAACTTATGAATGTCTTGCTCTGCATACTAAACTGGCATAGGTGATATTTTAACATCAGAAGAATGAGAAAAAATAAAGAGAAAATTGCATAAATAGCATTGTACTTTACCAATATTGAGCTGAACACTGTACTTCCCCAACACTTCATTCATCAGGGACGGAGCACATGCAGGGGATAAACAAACAAAACAACAAATGTGAAACTAGGTGGTCTGCAGCTCAGTGTACAAAGCAGTGTGCTTCAAATTCCCCCCAAAATAATTCGTAGTGTATGCCAAAGGTAAGTGTTAAAAATGTGATCTACAAAGCTTGCAAACATTTTTTAGCTTGTGATACGTTCACAATATTTACATGCACAGCAGAAAGCCAGTAATAGCGAAAAAACTGCTTAAGAAGTGCGTGTTAATGATGTTCTCTTAACCTGATTATCTTATACATGCGGCTTCCACCAGAAAACGGCTAAAGCTCCGTTAGTTTAGTTGTTGATCCTGTAAGAACTGAGCTTATAGAAAGCCAAGGCCGCCAGAAACTCTCTTAATCTCTTAGGCTCTGTTTACACCTGGTATTAAGTTGTGTTTTGGTCGATCGGATCACAAGTGGACGAGGAAGACACATTCCTGTCTACACCTGGTGTTTTAATGGTGTTTGTCCACTTTCAAACACTTCTGTCCTGATTTCTTTAAGAGGAGCAGTGCTTCCCACAGGTTTGAAATATAGTTGCGGTGGTGGTAGCCGGGTGAAAAATCCTCCTATTACCCACGGCACAAAAATGGTGTGACAAACAACAAATAATGTGTGATTTTTAACCATATTTTTATTTTTTTTAAATTAATTTTAATTACATAGCATACTATTACATTTAATTACTTACTAATATTATGCATTATTATGCATTGTAAATTATGCAAAATTTCAGCATTTAAATGGTTCTCCTTTTCCTATGTTCTCCTTGCTGTCATATAGTGTCTCTCTCAGTGAATGGGACACAGATTTCACTAGTATACTTTATATAATGAATAACATATGTCAAATAATGTTCTTAGTCTTTTCTTCTTGTGGGGGAGACTACAATAATTTACTATAAATTAAATGGAAATGAAATTAAATACAATTTATTGTGTAACCAAAATACCAATAATGCCCAGAAGAAAAAAGTTTTGACTTTTGATTATAAACAAGCCCGAAATACACCAGGACTTTTATTTTGAAATGTCTACACAATTGCGGGCTGATCCTTCAGATTCTTACAATCGTCTAAAACATTTTATATAAAAGGTCCATAAAGTAGACATTGTAATAATTCATCAACTTGAGTTCATTAGCAATCGCTTGGCATAAATCTGTGATTTTCATTGATTGAGAATCACTTTGAAGCAGACTGAAGCGCTGTTGCGCGAGCATGTAGAACGTGCAACAGCGCTGCCTTGTGACTTTGCAACATGCAGCACTCTTTGTGAAATATCCACCCCGTCTCTGCAGCGCATGTGGGAATGTAAAACAGTTGTGACGCACACATAACGAGCAGGTACGAAACGCATAGGGCGAGGGGAGATTCTCCATTAGTTAATACATTGGGCGGATACAAAAGTATAAAAGGATAAAACTAATAAAAGCATAAATGTGTCTCCAAATATACTTGGGCGGCCGTTAATATACCTGGGCCGGCCCGCCCAAGTAAAGTCTATGTATGGGAAGCACTGGGGGAGGGTAAATGTATGGGTTTTTTCAGTATCTTTCAATCTAATCGACAAAATAAGCTCATATGAATGCGTCCCGGAGATGACAGAAAACATACGGAGAGCATTAGCTTTCATTTCGAATGCTGTGAGTGTGTGTCAGAAATCAGGAATGGTGAGAGAACATTGTGCTTGGTACATTTTTCATCTTCAAACCAAACTTGGGTCTTCAGCCGACAAAGTTTACATCCTGTCTGGCTAGAGAGCAGATGGAGAGCAGACGGTCTTTTGTGGCTGTTTGAACACAAAGGTCACATGCGTTTTCAACTACCTCTGGAAGTCTGAAAAACTCAAAACGCCCCGTTTACACCTGTGTTTAGCGTTCACCCACTCATGATCCAATCAACCAAAACACATCTTAATACCAGGTGGAACCAGTGGCCTTAAATGGCATAAGGAAAATGGCGTTTGTGTTTACATGAAGGTTCAGAACGTTGCTTTCTGCATGTTCATGTAAATGTAGTCATTGTTTCCCATGACGGTGATTGTGTATAATTCGATTCAGGCAGTGTTTGTTATTAGTGTGTTCTCTCACAGTTTAGCAGGCCCAGCTGAAGGAGAGACGCCAGGGCTGTGATGATCATGAACATGAGGAGTCCTCCACGCCGGCCCATCACGCCCACCGCAGGGCAAAGTGCCACGCATGAAGCCACGGCGATGCCCGCCATGGTGTAGTAGTCGGCATAGAAGTTATGGAACATGGTGGTCATCTCCACATCCTGGTCCATCATGCTGCGTGCAAAGCAGTGGTGTATGCCATAACCTGTGAGTCTGAGAGATGGAGAGACACGGCGGATTATTTGATGCCAGATTTAAAGGGTTAGTTCATCCCAAAAAAGAAAATTGTCATCACTTTCATTCATCTTCAAAATGAAACTTAATACATTTTTAATGAAATCTGAGAGGTTTCTGTCCCTTCCAGGTAACTTTAAAGATCCAAAAAGTTGTAAAAACGAATCCAGATGAATCAAGCTGTTTAATCCAAGTCTTGTGAAGAACAAACATGATGAACAGATTTAATTTAGGCTTTATTTACATATAAACAATGATCGACACACATACATGGAGCATGTCACATACGGAAGCTGAAATGTATGTGATGCACATGTTTGTTTATATGTGAATAAAATCCTAAATTAAATCTTCATCATATAAAGACTTGCATTAAACCACTCGATTCATTATACAGCAGCTTTATGGCCTTTTTGGATCGTCTAAGTTTTGGTTACCTGGACTGTCAGTGGAAGGACAGAAATCTCTCAGGTTTCATTAAAACGAACCAAAGTCTGGGTTTGAAATTACATGAGGGTGAGTAAATGACAGAATTGTACTTTTTTTGGGTGAACTATCCCTTTAACAGCAGCAGAATGTTTTTAATAATTCATAACCATCCTATTTCACACTAGACTACAAGTGCAAAAGGACTCAGATTGGTGCATAATAAAAAGAAATTTACGAGTTGACGCAGAGCACAACTATATTCTTCCACAGGTTCCTTGTGCCAACCATTTTCACAATGCACGTCTTCTTGGATGGTTTTGGCAGGGCTCTGTTCATCTCTGAAATCAATGTAGAAAAGAAAGAAAAACATGAGTTTAGGTTTGTTCAAAATCCTAGTAATCTGCCTCACTGCCTGCCTGCTAATGCTCCAAACACATAAAAACCTTAGCAAATAAAAATTATATTCCAATTTTGAACCTGTTTTTATCACCCTGAAATTTCACATTCTGCAGGAGAAAGAGTTTATATATAAAATGCAGCAGTGCATAATACATCATATCATATCGTATCACACTTTACAGGCATTATTTTTTATTATATCACTGTATGTGTGCAAAGACATCATGTCTTATTGCACAGCTCTATACATAAAGTTATACATATATTACAGTATATTATATCCAACGTTATCCGCAGCAAATCTCAACTTTTTTTTTTATTTCATTGCAAAATCAAACTATATTATCACCCAGCTCTTTATATAAAGTTGGAAATATGTACAATTTTATCTGCCTTTATTTGGTATTCTTATGTAGAATGATATATATACACTATACAAAATGTATTCAGACACCTTGAACATTTCATTCATTAATACAGTTTATTCACTATAATTTTAAAAAATGGTAATAAAATATGACGATCTCAGAGTTAAACTGTGTCAGAAACTATATATCAGAAAACACTTAAGCAAAACATGGTCAGGTCAAAGTGTCTGAATAATTTTTGGTTCCAAATTTTTATTAATTTTACTGGTAGTCCACTGTATGAAGAATTTTTGGGTATAATATGTCACAGATTACTTTATTTTGCTATCCTCACTTACATAAATGAACTATAGTGTCCTGCACCCACTATAAAAATATATAAAAAATATCTGAATAATTTTTGGTTTGACTGTATATAAAATCTAAACCGCTTGATTGTTTCTTCGTTCTCACATATGACCATGAACATGCATTAAGAAAATAAACAGGATACACTGTGATGTAATGCTGACTTTTGCTCCTGTTGGTAGTCACAGATAGTCTCTTTGGCTCATTGAGTGTTTACATTGTCAGCAGCCGTCTATCCGCAGCACAACCTACAATGTTGACTTTAGATTGAGCAAGCAACATTCACCTGCGGTGACGCCTCTGACTGACAGAGACTGAGATCTTGAAGAATATGGAAACGGCATATTATTCCGATTAGCAAAACCAGTTTTGTGTTCCACAGAAAAAAGCCATACCGGTTTTGAACAACATTAGGGTGAATAAAAAATGGTGAGAAAAGCTGTTGAGTCCTCACATTTCCCACCTTTGGCAAATTTGACAAAATTGTTGCATAAAAAACAAATCTTCCTTTGAAAAAAAAAAAAAAAAAAAAAAAAAAGTGTGGTTAATGGTTTGCAATTTGAGGATATCAAAAACCATTTTGCAGTGCATTATCAAAAATGAGAAAGAAACCTAAGGAGCGTTCAGACTCTCAGGGTCCCTACACTTTTACTTTCTAATTTAAAATACGTACACAAAACACACGTTATGTATCTAATAAATATATTCAATGCCTTTCGCAGTGCCCTTCAGTTCAAACTGAACATTCTCACTCCCTTCGGATTGGAATCTCACTTAAGATGGCAGAATACACTCGGTCGAATGGAGCGCTCTCGGGTGGTTGGCTGTGATTGTTGTTATTATATTATAGCTGCAACAGTTGGCTTCACTGGTTATTGATCATATTTTGCACATTATAAACACAGCCCATCATTTGTCTTGTCTTTGGTTGTATACCTGTCACGAGTTCATCAGCATCCTCCTCTAGATTGATGCCGTTCTTCTTGGCGACGCGCTCCATGATCCATTTGGAGCGGCTGTACTGCTGAGTTGCAAGCAGCCAGCGCAGAGATTCTGGAAAAATCCTGAAGCATGAAGGATATATTTTACTACATATGATCACGTCGTATTAAACTACAGGCACTAACCTAATCTAATCTGGACTAAACACATCATCACTGAATGTATGTTGCTAAATAAATGACTAAAATATTGAAACTATGGTGCAAAATTTATAAACAATAAAGTAAAGAATGAAATGGTTAAAAATGACCCTTTCTACAATGCATTAACTGTTCCATGTCTCATGTGATCATAACACTTTACACTTTACAATAAGATCTCATTGGTTAACATTAATTAATGCATTAACTAACATGAACTATAGAGCAATTTATATTTTTTTGTATATCTAATAACCAGTTAGATAACTCCCCTGTTATTGGACTGTTTTGCCCTTAAATTAATCATGGTAATGGTAAATAGTGCATTAATAACACCTGAAAACTTAAGAACAATATGGATTCACTTTTGAACTGTAACATATTTAGATATGAAGTTTAGCATATGCATAATTCTTATTAATATTTATATATCTTTTCAAGTGTTTTAATTTGACAATTTAATTGATAATAATTGAATAACTGATGACAGACAAAGCAGAATCCCAGTAAAAGAGATTCATCTGAAAGCTAAAATTATTCTGTTGACTTATATAGGCATATGATCATTTACATATTTAATTGCCGATATTTAAATTGAAGATATGTCATAATAGCAACACTATGAATGCAAATTTAATTATTTCACTCAACTAAGCTATAGGTTTTAATGGTAACACTTTATTTTAGGGTCTTTTAACTAGTTTCTTATTAGCAGCATATTACTAGAATATTGGCTGTTTATTAGTACTTATTAAGCACATATTCATGCCTTATTCTGCATGACCTTATTCTACATTGTTAATCCTACCCAATACCTAAACTAAACTACCTTACTAACTATTAATAAGCAGTAATTAGGAGTTTATTGAGGGAAAAGTCATAGTTAATAGTGAATATATGAATATCCCGATACAAAAGTTTTATCGTTTTAATGAAAGCAAAGATGTCTGAAATGTACATCTAATTCAAGAAAATACTGAATAATAACCCGGTTAATTACAATAGTTATTAAATTCATGGTTACACTTATTTTAAGGTGTCTCGGTTACATTGTAATTATACATTTAAATTAAACAAAAAATTACCAAATTTAAAAATAATAACACTAGTAAAAACATGCCACTTAGTGGCTCATCTTACCCCAACGGTCTACTTTTATCTTTTTTTTAACTTCAAAATAAAAATTATAGCTTTTACTCCTCAAATGTAAAAACATTAATGTGTCCACAAATCCCTCATTAACAAACAGACACAAAAAAAACTTGTCAAAGATCACTATTTTAGACACAAAATTAGATCAATTAACCTCAAAACTGTTTCGGCTGACTAAATCTGACAAATGTTGATATTCAGATAAACTGACAAAATAGTGTAGCCGTTCATCAAAAGTGCTGAGATGAGATTTTGTGTCATGTATGATCAGAAGTAAAATGTTTAGTTTTTTAACTGATGCAAAGCCCAGTTTTCAGCAGTTATTCCTCCAGACTACTAAAGAAACATTGTGTTACATAATCCTTCTAATGCGCTAATGTGGTTCTTAAGAAACTTTTCTTATTACTTGCACAGATGATAATGATTATGCTGCTTAATGAAGTGTGGAAACAGCTGATGTGTTTGCTGCTCTTGTTTCAGTCACTGCAGTATTGAACGCACTTCTATACTTTCATTGTAAACTCAAAAGAGTCAAACAATTAAAATAAATAAAGTCAAATGTTGGTTTTAAGAATGGCCAAACAAAAGTGTATCTTTGAACAGCGGTACTCACCAGATGTAGGACAGCATGAGTATGAGAGGGCAGATTATGACGGCTTGCAAAATCTGCCAGTCCCGACAGAGGGCAGCCAGTCCTGGCATGAGCAGCTGCCCGGCCAACATCATGAAGTTTGCCACCATGGTCATGGAGAAGCGCCATCCCGGCAGACACAGCTCGATCCCTGCGGACCAAAAACACATCCGATCAGGGTCATCATTATAACTCAAACTAAAGCCATTTTAAAGTGACTTGAGGCACATTGCAAACACCATTTCAACATAACACGACTTTATTTAAGCTTCTAAAGTACATTTAAGCCATACTGACTTGCAATCTTTTTCTGTGAAAGACCCAAAGACACCGTTTCAAAGGGTTTATTCATTTAAGGGACTTTAAAAAGACATGCATGAGCCTGATTCAAAGGCTTCTGTCCTGTCATCTGTCAGTGAACTCAAACTCATTAGTATTCATCATGCAGAAGCACATGGCCGACAGCCGGGCTGGTCTTCAATGACAGACCAATACTGCGATATCAAATGATGGCAAACTCACAGAACATACAGCAGTTGCTGACATGGGCCAACAGCTTGAGACAGAGCTATTCAAGAAAATGCTCCGACTGCAACACAGAGACTGCACAATCCCTCAGAAAAGCCTAGAATTTCAATGAGGAGCAGGAAAGCCAATGATTCTCTGCGCTCAAAAGAGCTCAGGCACGGAGTTGACAGGAAAACTGCGCTATTTCTCAGATTAACTGTGGATGATGAACAGCAGCGACTATTACTATAACATCCTAACTCTGAGTCCTATCCAACCTGTTTAGTAACCATTGTAATTTCACTTAAGACTTTTTCTAATCTGAAGTCAAGAATTAAGACACATTTGTGTAATACAACCCCAGCAGAACAACGATCCATAAACACTTCAGTTACACTTAAATAGGTCTGACTGTCATTGCATTAGACACTAAATATCAACATGCATTTTAGGGTCATTTTTAGGTAACACTGTATTTTAGGGTATTTTAACTAGTTGCTTATTAGCATGCATATTACTAGAATATTGACTGTTTATTAGTACTTATTAAGCACAATACCTGAACTTAACAACTATCTTACTAACTATTAATAAGCAGTAATTAGGAGTTTATTGAGGGAAAAGTCGTACAGTAGTTAATAGTTTATATGTGTTCCCTATACTAAAGTGTTACCGGTTTTTAAAAGTGGAAAAAAATATAATGGAAAACATAATTTTGATGTTTTATTAAGTGTTAGCAATGAGATTATGTGGTTTTTATAATCAATTAACACTGATTTTGGTCATTTTTTACAAGATGGACAAAATTTGTCAACGGTTTACCAAAATTTCGGTTTTACCAAATGACACTTTTGGTTATACCGAATGATGACGATATTTTCAAACAATGCTAACAGGCTGATATCTAGCTAGCGAAAGGACAATCAAACATTTTATATTTAATACAAGTTTTTAAAAATATTACAACATTTTCCATGTTTTATAGCGGTTGTACCGAATGACCTGATGTTTCGGGACATGCGTATGAGCAAATGAAAACATGAATTTTTCAAATAGTTAAAATAAAGTTAGTTGCTTTGCTTCATGACTATGTGGTCCTTTGCAGGTGTCTGAATGATGTCACATCCTGTCACATGATATTGATCACATGATTTGATCCAAAATGGTCCCTTTATATTGGTTACTCCGAATGACATCAATGAAATTCATTTTTCCGGACACTGTTTCTCATAACAAAGCAACGACTTCGACACATAATTTAATACCATTTTGCACTGTGTTGATATATGATGTTATAAAATCATGCCAGAATAAAAAATATATACATTTATTACATTTTAAGATATTTTAATCACAAATGAAATGGCTGTATTGGTTTTTGGACGGTTAAACCGAATGACCTACTGACACTTCAAAATCTTTAAAATACCTTTATATGTAGCAAAATATAATTAAAACCTTTTGAATTCAATAAAAGAGATTTAGTTGTACTACCTTACATACTTTGGATGTCATATCTTTGTTTTTATTAAGGCCTTTGAACAAAAAAATGACTCGTCACATCATTGACCCTTTAACAAAAGTGAACACAAGCACTTTTTATAGTCAAAAAAGATGTTATATGATATATACAAGAGGATATACAGTATAAACGCAGTGTGCCTATTTAATATTTTAGAATTATACTAATGGGGCTGCTGAATGCTTGATTCTGATTGGTTGACAAACGTTGTAATGTGTGTGATTAGTTTCCAGTAAAAGCACAGCTAAAGTAGTTCCAGGCAGGTCTTGACCGCATTAGTTTCATATCACTTCACCAAATGTTATTTCAAAGGTCCTTACAGGCCACAACAGCAAAAGAACCAAAATCCACAACGACACTGACCAATCAAATAAATAAAATGAAAATGTCAAACTTATGTTTTCCACATGAAACTGTTTTAGTTTTTATAGGAAAAAAAAGCAAAGCATAGTGCTCAAGCTCTACGTCAACAGATTGTGTTTTCAAGTGAAACACTAGAGCTGTTATTTTTGAATAATGTGTCTAATGTACAGAAGTGTGATTAGTGTTTTGCAAACGGTTTGTTTTGCTGTTTCAAACCGGGTGTAAAGCAGATAATGTGCTTGCAGTTTTGGAGATCTGTTAAGAAGATTACGTGGACGAGTGAATGCTTTCACTGAGTTTTATTGAGAGTGAAGGGAGCTTTCTGATGAAACATCACTCTTTGAAATGTGTAAATGCCAGTGGGCAAAGGTGAATGTGCCATGAGTGTTTTTCACCAGGCAGTATTTCTGTATTTCTTACTTACAAGTCGCTTTGGATAAAAAGTGTATGCTAAATAAATCAGAAATAATAATCAGTAACCAATGCACTCACTGTAATCATATCAGATATCAATGAATCAGTGGGCAGACATTTATAGATATACAAATATGCTACAAATTGAGAAAAAAAAGCAAGTATGGTTTTATGAATCTATAAGTACAGATTGCGAAATTAAGGGTACGGTTTATAAAACTGTTGCTAAAATGGAAAATTTGTGAGTGTGGTTTATGAACTGACAGTACAGATTACTAAATCATGCATTGCACTGTAAAAATGAGTGTAATTTCAATAGACTAAAAGACTATTACCATAAAAAGGTACGGTAAGTTCGTTTGGCACTGCAATGCAGGGTTAACAGTGCAAAAGCAGGGTTTAATAGCAGTATTATACCCACTTCTAAATCACAAGTGTGAAACGCTCCTTTACCTGGAGTTAAAAGTGTGGTTTAGGATGATGATAACCCAGGTTAAGAGCAGTGAGAAAAGCCCTTCTGCTCAAAACCTTAGTCATTTGCTTTGTTGTCTACGGCCTACAGACTGTAGACCGCTGACTTCTAAGTCAGCATCTCAACTGGAACTGAACCTCATAAATGAACCTCATGTCTTGCTTTTGGAACAACCGTCACACCTATGATTTTTCAAAAAGCTCCCTATGAAGGCAGCTTACTAGGTTTTGGACAAAGCCAGAAGAGAGAACCTTGAGCTTCTTAAACCATCTGATCCAAATCCCCAACGTCCCCACAGCTCAGCCGCTCCTGAAAAACCACTAAACACACAGTTTTGTTTTGGTGTTTTATGGGGACTTTCCATAGACATGATTTTTATTCTGTATAAACTGTATATTCTATCCCCTAACTCTAAACCTAACATTTTTACTGTTTTATAATTATAGTTAGGGCCATAACCACCATTGACATTGAGGGGGACAATGCCTCAGCGCTCTAACAGCACTTGTCAATGTCAAAATGACTGAGATGGTCAATTAAATCAAAAAAGGCGGGGCATTATGAAATGATATGCCATTATTTACATTAGGGGTGTCCAAACTCTGTCCTGCAGAGTTTACCTCAACACACCTGCTGCAGTTTCTAGTATGCCTAGTGAGACCTTGATTAGCTGGTTCAGGTGTGTTTAATGAGGGCCTTGATTATGATTTCACTTTTTTAACTTTAGTTAGTGTGTAATGTTGTTTATGCTCAAACAGCTACATCTGCAAAGTTACGACGCTCAAAGTTCAATGCAAAGAGAGATATTTTCTTTTACAGAAATCGCTGCTTAAGGACTACAACAAATGGCTGGTAGGGACTACAGCGAGCTTCTTCCTGGGTTAGTGACATCACAAACCCTAAAATTGACATAAACCCCGCCCCCGAGAACACACAACAAAGGGGGCGGGGCCATGTTGGGCTGCTTTAGAGAAGAGGAAGAGTTGTTGTAGTAGAGTGTTGTTGTCATGCCGTCATTTTACGCCGGACTGCTTCACAAACGAGGGTCAATTCAACACAAAAGATGAACATGACGGCACATGCTAGTGGATGAGTTGAATCAACTCCACAGCAACTACATCAATTTATCCACTAACCATTCAGAAACATCTAAAAGTTGTAACTTCTTCCTGAGTCTCTCCATCAGTGTCGACTCCGGTTTGAACAATGTAAGGCTGAACACCGTTACTGACAATCCTCATTTTGGCTGCATGAGATTCTCCAGCTTTGTTGTTGTTGAGCTGTTAAAGCTCCGCCCTCTTCTGGAAAGGGGGCGGGAGCAGCAGCTCATTTGCATTTAAAGGGACACACAAAAATGGCGTGTTTTTGCTCACACCCAAATAGGGGCAAATTTGACAAGCTATAATAAATGATCTGTGGGGGATTTTGAGCTGAAACTGCACAGACACATTCTGGAGACACCAGAGACTTATATTACATCTTGTGAAAGGGGCATTACAGGTCCCCTTTAATTGTGGTTGGAGTTGCCCTCCAGGATCAGGATTGGACACCCCTGATTTACATTATTCAAGTAATTCATAACTGAATGTGACAAGACAAGAAACGTTTTGCATTTTCCATATACTAGACATAATTGCAAATAGATTATATTGATTAATTCATAACTACAATCAGACCTAGAACTTCTTTTATCACTCTTTATTCCCTTTAATTCCTTTAAATAAAAAAATTAAAATAATAGTAAACAACTTTGCTCCCCGCCAACATTCAAGACTTTGATTACAATGACTAATAATAACTCTAAATCTGTGGCTGCCGATCAGAACGACTGGTTTTCTGTGCACCAGAAGAGGGCGCCATGAAGGATCTGGGTTGTTTGTCTGGCCTGAGGCTGACATTATGACCTTCCCCTGTCACATGAGTCACTCATGGCTTCATGCCATTATGTCACATATTGAAATGCATTCCATCATGCCAGGACCGCTGGCTTTCTGTGTCAGGGAAAGACATGAGGGTGACTAAAAGATTTCAGAATTTGTTTTTCATCAGTGTTCCTGTAGCTCAAACAGGAAGAGAATGGGGCTAGTAATGCATTTGAGTTTGATTGACTGATAAAATGTATACCTTGAATGCAATAAAATGTTAATGTGAAGCTGGTGTTTCTGTGTCTAGCATACATGAAGAGAGAAGGGAGAGAGTAATTGGAGAAAAAACAGTGTTACACCTGCTCGTCAAGTGCAAGTGGTGTTGGATTTGGTGGGCTGGGTCAAAGGTCACAGATAAACAGCTGTTGATGTAGCTCTGAAGAACACAATCTCAGCACAACAACTGAACTTTACTCCAGTCAGCAAACAAAACCCTGACTGCACATCTTCTCTAAGATTACAAAAGAGCTAAAGATTTGATAGCAAGAAAACAAACATAGATAAAATAAAATGCATTTATTAACAAGAAAATAAATTAAACAATGCAAAGTGATTGCAATGTTTTATTTGCCGATTTGATCATTTATCAGTTTGTTTTCATGACTCAAAAAGCAGGTTTGAAGCGATAGTTCACCCAAAAATGAAAATGTCGTCCTTGTTCTAAACCTGTATGACTTTCTTTCTTCTGTTGAACATAAAAGAAGATATTTTGAAGAATGTGGTTAACCAAACAGTTTCTGGCCCCAATTGACTTCCATAGTATTTTTCCAAGAGTGGCCTATTAATTTCCAAGTAGGACTATTCGTTTTTTCCTGGAAGTCTAGGTTTGTGTCTAAAAGGCATTTCACTAAAGCAACATGATGTGTGATGGACACAGACATGATTATTTCACTGAGCATCTGTCTTGGCTAATCTAACCCCATAATGACCCTAAGCATATAGTGTTGTTTTCTAGGCCATCTCATTATCTTAGGACACCATATACATTGAAAGGTCTCGTTCCATGTGCACACAATGCAACATGATTGAATCAGTGCACTCATTAGCTAAGGGTTCCAAGGATGAGAGAAACTTAACACTTCTTTAGTGTGTTTGAAATATAGCCAGCAGTCGTCTCAACCTACTACCTGAAGCACCCCGAATAATCACATCTGTGATTGATAATGTTATCTTGGGATATCATGAAACAGAAACAACCTCTTTGGCCATAATAGGGCAGGTAAAGAGCCATAACAGGGCAGGCAGAGGTTTCAGGGATGGCCTCCTTGGCAGTGACACCATCAATTACAAGAGCGATTAAATGACAAAGTTTTGTTTGTTTGTGTCACTGTTTTCAACATGCTCAACACGCTGCCAGTTTTCCCTAAATCTTTTGTGTTGAAATCCATGGCAGTGCCAAGTATTTTATCCTCTGAGGCAATGCCAGTAAGTACATTTATTTATAATACATAAGTGTGCTTCTAATAAACGTTATTGGGGTGAAAATACAGAACATGTTGTTGTCCAGGATAGATCGACCCGCTGTGTGTGGCGAACCCCAGTGTCCTCTGTTGAGTTGATTCATGACCACATTGACATTAATTATTTCCACCTGTCCTTGTTCTCTCTCCTTTATATTCTCATCTCATTCTCAGTTATTTGGGGAATCGTTCCCTAAGTTGGTCCGTCTCCACCAGTTCCAGTCAGTCTAGCCTAGTCGTGTTTCAGTCAGTCTGTTGTTCAATCTATGGTTGTTCCTGTTGGATTCTGTGGATGTAGATTAACTGTCTAATCTAGTTGTTGCCTAGTTTCAGTTCTGTTCAGTTCCTCTTTTGAACTGCTCTCAATCTAGAGACTCTTCTGCTGCCTTTTGTGAGCTGTTCAGTGCAAATCAATGGTTATTTTTTGACAAATCATTGTTCGATTTGCAAATATAACCATTTACAAAAAACAAAGCCTTTAAGACCAAGCAGAAGACTCTGCAAGCGGGTTGCTTTGGCAGTTGGCGGGTCTAGTGTGAAAGCAGTAATCCCATTGGCTAGTGCTCACCTTTTACTGTTTATTCTTGTTTTCAGCCAATTACTTAGGGAAAATGAAGACTTGAGCAGAACTCAACAGCCTGCCACACATTAGCACAACAGACACAGATAATATGCAGTCTACCCGAGGAAAGATCAAAACAAGAATTAATCTTGTCAATGTTGTTAGATACTATACTTACATTTATACCTAACCTCTTGTATTTCCACTATAGCCAAGTATATTTGGATTTTAAATCTCCTCTTGACATTTTGCTCAAACTCAGGTTGGCGATGGGCGATGCGAGACCAGAGCTTCCTGAAGCTCATGCCCACACAGTGAGGCCAGTCTGTTTTCATGAGAGCTGCTTCTGCGTGGATGCTTCCCAGACAGGTTACGCAATTCGTAAGGTTACTATGCAACAGGCTCCTATGCAACTTCAACAGGGCTTCAGGATACAGTAGATCAGAGAAAGTCCCCATATTGTCAGATACTGAAGCTATGTCAAATGAACCAAAAAACATATACAATTGACACTCAGAAGATGCCTTCATAAATACTGGCCAATGTTATCAAATGACCCTGGCCTGCTTGCACATCACAGGTTTACGAATATTAACACAGTGAACCAAACACTGCAAACGCACTGGAGAGGGAGATCCAGAGCTGAAATTCAGACAGTAATGGGAGTTCATAACCATTTGACCAATCAGAGTAAAGTAGACCAGTGTGCTGTATGTATGATGCCTGTGACACCACAGCTCAGGACAGTCAATAGTGAAGGGCTTGGAACAGTGTGCATTCTTGTGTTGATATCTGCCCATCAGCTTTAACATGATGTAATTTCCCTATGGCTTTAGATTAGTCACATGGAATTTACAGCTCAGGTTATTGGCTTGTGGAAATACGGCAGCAAGCACTTCTTATACTGTCACTGAGATGAATGAGGATGCTAGTGGATAGCCAACAGCCGACTCTGCACATTACTTTTTTTTTAAACTTTCAAATAGACTGTTTTTCATCTGTATCTGTACAACCTTGTCCTGGTCTCATGCCAGAGGCATCAGGCTCAAGGGTGGGGCTTGTCAGGGAAGAAATTTGCATAGCAACAGAAATTCCCCCCTTCACCCACCAAGTTTGAATAAGAATAATATATGAGTGCTGCCAGAAGGTGATTATCAGTGAATGACAAATTAGGGTCTGCTCATGACATAAAGCTATCATATGACTTCAGAAGACTTTATCAAATTTAAGGCATAAGTCATATGGACTGATATAATACTTTCTGGTTCGTTCTGTTTTGTGTTCCATAGCAGAAAAAGCACTCATTTGAGTGTTGACTATCATAAGGGCAAGTACAGTAAAACAGGAAAACAGCAATTTCTCAGTGAAAAAAAATTGTTTCTACACCCTTTTTTATTGTATAATTTAATTAGCACCCATTCAGAATCATAAAACAGCCCCTTAACATTTGGAAATGTCTGATGCACGCCAATAGTCCAGGCCAGGTCTATTTTTGGGAGAGCTGGGGAGTCTTTTCAAGGTTGATGGACTCGAGCAAATTACTATGACAAGTAAATTGAGAGTCCACCGCACCCACTGTAAGGTAATTACAACATGTAGCCAAAGCTTGCAGAGGGCCATCAGACAGTCAGGTGAGGCACTGGAGGCAAACCCTATTACTGCAAGGGCCATTGCAACGACAGGGTTCATCTAAAGAGGATTATCACTCATCAGAAAATGTCTTCACTGTTAAGCATGTAGAAGGTCACCTTTAATCTATGAGTAATCCATCTGAATCAATATAACGAACTGAGAAGACAGTACAATAGAGTTGAGAGACGCCAATTAACCTTTGTGTCTAAGGGGAAGACCACAAATCATATATATTGAGTTAGTTGTTGACTAAAAACAGTCTACAACCCGAATTCCAGAAATGTTGGGAAGTTTTTTATATTTAAATAAAATGAAAACTAAAAGACTTTCAAATCACATGAGCCAATAATTTATTCACAATAGAACATAGATAACATAACAAATGCTGAAACTGAGAAATTCTACACTTTTATCCACTAAATGAGCGCATTTCAAATTTGATGCCTGCACAAAGAGTGCATAAAAAGATTGTGGAATACTTTAAAAACAATCTTCCTCAACGTCAAATTGCAAAGGCTTTGCAAATCTCATCATCTACAGTGCATAATCATCAAAAGAGAAAGTGGAGAAATCTCTGTGCGTAAGGGACGAGGCCGAAGACCTTTATTGGATGCTCGTGGTCTTCCGGCCCTCAGACGACACTGCATCACTCATCGGCATGATTGTGTCAATGACATTACTAAATGGGCCCAGGAATACTTCCAGAAACCACTGTCGGTAAACACAATTTGCCGTGCCATCTGCAGATGCCAACTAAACCACTGTCGGTAAACACAATCCGCCGTGCCATCTGCAGATGCCAACTCAAGCTCTATCATGCAAAAAGGAAGCCATATGTGAACATGGTCCAGAAGCGCTGTCGTGTCCTGTGGGCCAAGGCTCATTTAAAATGTTTCAAAGTGGAAAAGTGTTCTATGGTCAGACGAGTCCAAATTTGACATTCTTGTTGGAAATCACGGACGCCGTGTCCTCCGGATTAAAGAGGAGGGAGACCTTCCAGCATGTTATCAGCATTCAGTTCAAAAGCCAGCATCTCTGATGGTATAGGGGTGCATAAGTACATACGGTATGGGCAGCTTGCATAATTTGGATGGCACTATGAACGCTGAAAGGTATATAAAGGTTTTAGAGCAACATATGCTCTAAATATGCATGTTTCATTTTGTGCATAAAATTGTAAAATTTCTCACTTTAAACATTTGTTATCTATGTTCTATTGTGAATAAAATATTGGCTCATGTGATTTGAAAATCTTTTAGTTTTCATTTAATTCCAATTTAAAAAACTTTCCAACATTTCCGGAATTCAGGTTGTAGAATGAACAAATCTATAAGGCCAACAGCCACACAAACACAATGCATTTACTCAAAATTCACTACTAACTTAGTACTACGTAATACTAACAAAGAAGAGCAATTTTTTAACAAAAAATTGTTAGCAGACATAGCATATTTGTGTAAATATTTAGGCGAAGAGAGATGAGTCAGAAGTCATTGTCATTCAATAATCTCAGAATCCATCACAGTCCAGTAAGAAACAACATCCAAACAACATCCCTTTCCTTTCCTCTAGAACAGCAATGACTTTCTGATGAAGGATTGAAAATAATCACACAATCCAGTCAGTCAAGCCTGAGGGTGTTTAGCATCATGTGACCTTCACAAAGCAAGATTTGGAGGAAATGCTCCGTTACAGCACTCCTCTTTCTCCATCCACTTGGCCAGTGTTTTGTACACTTAAACACCCTGATCCTTTTCTGTGGCTCCCAAACATGACCCACATTATAACAAGGACTGTTCAGGGTATTTGTCACACTTGTGGCCAAAGTAGAAAAATAAAGAGACAGACTAAAGCTAAAAACAGTGATCAATGCATTAAGCCGAGAACTATATGCCAATATGTAAAAACAGGTGTTTGAATGCTACATATTCCTACAGATTTGAACTGTATCCATATCTCAGTATCATTCTGTCTGTTAATGTACTTGTACATTTTGTGTACAGTGCAATGTGTATTATTAAGCATATATAATGTGAATGTGTACATAGTTTGTAAGTAATGCCCCTAAATGTATTTCCTTGAAAAACAATACTACATGAATATTACAGAAAAATGAAGAATGATGACTCAAAGAATGCAAAGGTATGTTGTCTTCTGTACCACAGCTCTTAATAAATCTGTTTAATCTAAGAGCGCCATGACTTCATTCGGGTGTCGAATTACAGAGAGTACTCACTCAGGGCATAGAGGGACAGTGTGATTCCTGCCAAGCAAAACCCTTCAAAGAAGCGCAGGGTGCTGAACATTGGGACGTTGACAGAGAAGGCCACTGTCATGCCGAAGACTAACATGAAGAAGACGGACAGGATCAGGACCGGGTGCCTTCCAAACCTGAATGTTAGAAAAGGCAAAAGAAGAACCATTTAATCAAAAAGCTGCTAGATAGATAGATAGCAGCTAAAAATTCAGACTTAATACAGATACATATCTCAATACTAGCGTTACTTGATCTCAGTGCTGCGTTCGACACTATAGATCATAACATACTCTTAGATCGACTACAAAATTACACTGGTATTCAGGGACAGACATTAAAGTGATTTAGATCGTACCTATCAGACAGTTACCATTTTGTCTGTTTAAACGGGGAAAAATCAAAGATAAAAGTCAGTAAAATACGGAGTGCCACAAGGATCTGTGTTAGGCCCTCTGCTATTTTCAATATATATGCTGCCACTTGGTAATATTACAGGAAAATATGAAAATATGGAATTAGTTTCCACTGTCAGTCACGACCAGATGAAATCTCCAAATTATCCAAGTTGGCAGAGCGTGTTAAAGATATAAAATATTGGATGACCTGTAATTTTCTTCTGTAAGACTGAGGCATTACTTATTAGACCAAAAACTTGTACACAGAAACTCTCAGACTACAATCTGCATTTAGAAGGATATACTGTTGTTACTCCATCCTCGACAGTTAAAGACCTGGGTGTTACATTAGACAGCAACTTGTCCTTTGAAAATCATATTTCATATGTTACAAAAACAGCCTTCTTCCACCTCAGAAACATTGCTAAGCTATGGAACAGACATGCTATCTGTTTCTGATGCAGAAAAGTTAGTTCATGCATTCATGATGTCTCGACTAAATTACTGTAATGAATTACTAACTGGTTGTCCTGCTTCCTCAATAAACAAGCTACAACTAATCCAATATGCAGCTGCTAGAGTTCTTACCAGGTCAAGAAAATATGATCCTGTAACACCAATTTTATCATCTCTACACTGGTTACCTATTAAGTTCTGTATCAATTACAAAGTATTGCTACTGATCTATAAGGCCCTTCATGCTCTTTAAGGTCACAAAACTCTGGGCCTCTGGTTGTACCTAGGATAGCTAAGTCCACTAAAGGAGGGAGAGCGTTTTCACATTTGGCTCTTAAACTCTGGAATAGCCTTCCTGATGATGTTCAGGGCTCAGACACACTCTCCCAGTTTAAATCTAGATTAAAGACATCTCTTTAGCGAAGCATTTACATAATACATCTCTTGTTACTCCAGTTATATCAGATCAATTGCCCATGACTATCTTTGCTTAATGTTATGAACAGCAGCTGCACTAATTATTTTCCATTTGCTTTTCTGTTTTATCTCGGGATGCCCGTCCCGAGGTAACTATCGACTACACCAGCTATTTTTAGACATACTCACCAATCTGCCAGAACTCCCAACACCAAGTATCCAAAGATGGAGCCCACCAACAGGGAGAATTTGGCAATATGAACTATCCAGGCAGAGTCACACACTAGGTTCCACTGTTGGGACAGAAAGATGGGATACAAGGATTACTCAAAACATTTCAACCTTTTCTGTCACAATTGGCAGAAACATAATATTAAAATGTGCCATTATTGTCAATAATTTGGTGGCTATTTTGATGTTTTTGGTTTGTTTTTGTTTTAATGAAAAATCAACATGCTTGTACTAAATTCAGAATATGTTTAGCAAGAACAGGTGGTATAATTTACAAATACAAAAAAACACATTCAGACAAGTGTTAAAATCAAAATGACATCTGTTAGGAGTGTTTTAGGGGATTTTGTTCTTGAACGGATTTTCCTTTTTTCTTTCCCTTCACTTTTAAATAATAATAATAATAATAATAATAATAATAATCACAGAAAATGGTAATTTTGTTCCCAATGCAATGGTATAATGTATTCATAGGTGTATTTGTCACCCACAATGAACCCAAAAGGAAGTGTTTGCTAATGGGGTGTTGCCAAGATAAGGTGAGTCATGTGATTTCAACACAGCAGCCACTAAGAGGGGGATATAGTTCTTATGTAAAACTAATATTTTTCATAGAAAAATGTGAGGTTTGACCATGCAAAATTTGCTAGCATGATCCTAAGGATAGTAAGTGGTTGTTTATAGGCTCTAGTCTTTTTAGGGGTAAACTGTTTTTGTTTGCTGTTGTTTTTCTCTCATCTTTACATTGCATGAAATTACTGTTTTCATGTCTATGTTTTAACCCTATAAAGTCTGACATATGAAATCACAGGTCAGAAAAACATTTGTTTTTGAGAGATGGAACAAACAAAAAAAAGTTTCCTATGTGTTTTATGTGTTGTATCATATGTGATGCATCAGGCTTTTATGACTCATATAGCATGGTACGGTGAGAATATGCAGCTCGAACTCGAGGAGGAAAACACCTAAAATTTATGCAGAGGCACACATTTGCTGCAGATTCTGATATTTATATGGCCAAATGTTGAAATTCTGATGCTTGCAATGTAAATCAATCTTTATAACAGTATAGCAGATACTTACAGAAAATGATATAAATATCAATATCTGCCAATAATGTCTTTTTCAAATAATGCAATGAAATACAATGATGATTGAGAGATAAACAAATAAACCTTCAAAAGTCTGATGATCAAATTAAATACTCATGCTTTTTCTAAAAAAAGTCACTTCAGTCCAGTTCATCTTAAAATAATACTAACAATATCAAAGTTATTCTTACATTTACTTTTGAAAAATCATTCAATCAAAGATTTCACAGCAAAAAAAGTGAACCACAATATTTTTACACCAATTTTTTTTACTTAATTATATAAATATACTGTATTTTACTTACTAAAAACAGTATAAACTATCAATCAAACGACAGCAGGCATGTAGTAGACTGTGTGCGACAGGTTTATCAGTAAAGTTTTGAACATGTTGATCATTTAGAGGCCTTAGAAACAAACTTTTGTGAAAGCACTGACACAACGACATGCAGACAAATCACTTTTTGTTTAAATCACCTTACACACCATTTCCCCTTTTCTTCTGAAAACCACTGGCTACCAAAAAAGGTCAAACCCTACAAAATCAGCACTGTTTGCACTTCAATATTTTGTGCAGTAAAAATGTGCAACAAAAGCACAAATGCTCAATTATGCTGAGCAAATGATTCCAAAGCAGGCATACAAAGACAAAAAAACCCATATCATATTTTCTAAAGAACCGAAACACAACCCACCAGCTGAATTGTGTTTTATTGTTTTGTAATGAGTTTCTGATTTGTCATGCACGAGCACTAGTGTTTCCTGGGTTTCCCCTGCTGTTCCACAGACACAAAGCGAAACTGCTGCAGGATCTTGTTTCCTCTATTGTGTCATGATTGAGCCGCTCCCGTCGCATGCTTCAGGATTAGTGTCATCTGGCAACCCTCCTGACCAACATCAGCCAGTCATTGTCACACATACAGTTTCATTGTCATGTTCTGTTTAGTTTCTTTGTCATGGTTTGCCCTGTCCTGAGCTCGTTCATAGTTTGTTTCCCTGGTTTCTGATTAAGTACACACCTGTTCCCTGTTTGTTTGATTACCATCCTCTGTGTATTTAAGGCTGTGTTCACGCTATGTCATAGTTACTGTAATTTCGAGATGACACATGTGACGTTCTGCCACTGTTCACGTCCTCGGACTGGGAATTATGCACTTCTATGGCAACACTATCAATGGCAAAATTAATCTGCAGTGGTCAGGTGGTACAAGTAGGAGTTCTCAGAAAATTCCCAGCTTACAGGTTGTAATTATGAGTTTTACGAGAACGTAAACGCTTTTTACTAGTTTAAATCTTGTAATCACGATAATTACGGCATGGGGTGAACGTCATTAATGATTGCTGGTCATTCTGTGTCACGCATCTCTGTTCATCTCAGTCATAAAGAACAACATATGTTGTTTTTTCACCTTAATTTAATTAAGCTAATAAAGAATAAGTCTCTTAAAGACACATTAGGGCAAAAACCTAATCCAGCAATGACAAGCAAGCACACAGATCACATAGAAGCACAATTCAGCTTATTATAATTCTATAATATTTTGTAGTGACTAAAACAGAAAAAAAATATATATGGATTTCAATTATTTAAATTCACTTAAAGATTTAAAACTAAAATTTTACCATGGCGATTTCTAACAAAACATTTTCATATTTAACTATAAACTGTTTTGTCTAAAATTGCTAGTCATAATTTGAATGAAATCTGCTATTTAAATAATTGGAGACAAAATATTCAATAACTGTTTTCAATTACCTAAAACCTCAAGATTCAATATTCAGTTCCCAAAAACTTGGTGACTCCGACCTTCTACCATATAAAATGGGACATTCCTTTATAACTCTTTCTCTCTCTCTCTCTCTTTTTTCTCTATTATATATATATATATATATATATATATATATATATATATATATATATATATATATATATATATATATATATATATATATATATAATATATACACACTACCATTTTTAATGTTTTTAAAAAGTTTCGTCTGCTCACCAAGCCTGCATTTATTTAATTAAAAATACAGTAAAAACAGTAATATTGTGACATATTATTACAATTCAAAATAACTGTTTTCTGTTTGAACATATTGTAAAATGTAATTTATTCCTGTGATGCAAAGCTGAATTTTCAGCATCATTACTCCAGTCTTCAGTGTCACATGATCCTTCAAAAATCATTCTGATAGGCTGATTTGGTGCTCAAGAAACATTTATTGTGTAAAATTGTACAAAATATTTTTTTCAGGATTATTTGATGAATAGAAAGTTCAAAAGAACAGTGTTTATTTGAAATATAATCTTTTGTAACATTATAAATGTCTTTACTGTCACTATTGATCAATTTAATGCATCCTTGCTGAATAAAAGTATTCATTTCTTTAATTTCTTTAAAAAAAAAAAAAAATAAAAATTCTTACTGACCCCAAATGTTTGAATGGTAGTGTAAAATGTTACAAAAGATTATATTTCAGATAAATGCTGTTCTTTTGAACTTTCTATTCATCAAGGAATCCTGAAAAAAACTGTACCCAACTGTTTTTAACATTGATAATAATAAATGTTTCTTGAGCACCAAATCAGCCTATCAGAATGATTTCTGAAGGATCATGTGACACTGAAGACTGGAGTAACGATGCTGAAAATTCAGCTTTGATCACAGAAATAAATTACATTATAAAATATATTCAAACAGAAAAAAGTTATTTTGAATTGTAATAATATTTCATAATATTACTGTTTTTACTGTATTTGTAATTAAATAAATGCAGCCTTGGTGAGCAGACGAAACTTCTTTTAAAAACATTAAAAATCTTACTGATTCCAAACTTTTGACTGGTAGTGTGTATGTATTTTTTTTTTTTCCTTTTTTCTGTTTGTATTCTAATTAACTTCATCTCATAATTAAATCTAATAAAAACAGTTACAAAAAATGTTCCATGTTCCACATTCCATAAAATTGTCACCAAAAAAGTAAAATTATACTGTAGATAGTATATATACATTATAGTAAATGATAATACTTTCATTCCATTTATTTGATTTTTTACACAAATTGTAGTGTTGCATTAATTCAAACTTTTTGTAAGAAAACAAACATCATTTAGTGCCTTTACCATATTAGTGTAAGGTCCTGATTAAGGTTTTACAGTAGTAAACTGCAGTCATGATTATATTTTAGCAGAAAATACACTGCAAAAAATCTCAACTCATATTTTGTCTATTTTTTGCATTTTGAGTTTTACCCACTTTGAAAGTTGAGTTTTTTATTTTGTCAATTCAAAGACATTGGATCAATTGGATAAACATAGTAAATAATTTTGATAATAATCAAAAAATATGTTTTTTTACATTGTAGGTGCCATTGTAAAAGTAAAGGGATGTAATAAGAGCTGTTTTACATTACAAAACAAATATAACCTTACAAAACAGGCTAACTCCTCAAACAAATGTGTGACGATGAAGACATGTTCGAATTTCAGAACAGAGAGAGAGAGAGGCAGCAGCTCATAAAAGATTATGAGAAGACGTTATAATAATGTAAGTATATGTATATTTGTATACTTGATCAGCCACCTTTCCTCACTGATAAGTGAATCGGGGAAAAGGAAGGTGCGCAGAACAGAATGAGCGCCAGTGAGGAAATGACAAGAGATTGCCGCATAGTTTCTGCCTGGCAACAGACCCGTGTGAGAGACACCACATATAAACAGGCAGCCCTCGCTCCGACGGCATTTATTACTTTATAATTCAAAGGAAAGAACAACATGAGTGTGAGAGACACATAACGAGAGCAGAGGAAGAGAGACGCACACAGACAGAGACTCTCTACTACAGAGAACAGGATTCAACATTCTGGACTGTAGAAAGGGTCGGAGGAAATATACTATTTATAGATTTACATTAGATGTGATGCTAAAGACTATACATACATACCATTGCCATAATTAATATACATTCATTTTATTTTTAAAAAAAGCACATGAAGAACAGACAAATCACAGATGTGCATTATCAAGATGTGCATATATCAAAATATTTAAAAAATATTTATATTTTTATTCAAGTTTAATCTTGATCCACTTTACATTCACGCTGGAGCCCATAATATAATATAATATAATATAATATAATGATATAATATAATATGATATAATAATGATATAATATAATATAATGATATAATAATGATATAATATAATATGATATAATATAATATAATATAATAATGATATAATATAATATAATATAATATAATATAATATAATATAATATAATATAATATAGATTATACCTGCGAGCCTTCTTGTCATATAAAGAACATCTTTGACTGTCCTTGTGTACTTTAGTGTTTTTATGTTTTTATAAATAAGATTATTTATAAACTTTTGTGTTTTGCACGAAACGAACCCCCTCAGACGTTGCACTCAGAACAGAAGTCTTCACACGCTCTTGTTTAGTCTTGTTTTTTGGGCTCAACTAGAATGCTTTCATGCTTGAATGTTGATTATTTTCCTCATATTCTCCATTGTTGCGGCTCCTCTCTTCCCAGTCTGTCAGTAACGCTCTGTTTAGTTCCTGTCTCTGTGAAGCCCCTCCTTCTGAAAACCACAATGCGTTCTGATTGGTCGGCTGGAGCAGTGTGTTGTGATTGGTCAAGTGCTTTGAGCGTGTTTGGGAAATGTCCCGCCCCTTACCATAACCACCAGTTTCAACACACTACTAACTAACTCAACCAGGCCCCGCCCCTTTATTCTGCGTATGAATTATTCAAATGAGGAATATTGTGATGTGACCAGAAGAAAACTCAATGTTTCAGAGTTCAGAGAGTTCTGATAGAGAAAATAACTCCCGCTGGAGGAACGTTAGTCATTATATTGTTTGTGATCACACACTGCATAAAATTTCCATCTTCATCTAGGAGATGAAACACCACAACAGTCTTTGAAACAGTGATTTGATCGTGTTGAAGAGGCCAGCGAGAGGAAGCAGAGAACGGCAGGAGCTGGAGGACACGCTGTCTGACACACTGTCTGAGGACCGGCTGGAGGGATTTACAGGCTGTTCGCTCTGCTGAGCCCTAAAGGCCCGGATATACTCACAGCAAAGATATTTTCCATTCTTTGGTTATGAGGGAAAAGAAGTCTGAAATACCTGAACCATGTTTACTGTTTTTGAACATCCCAAAACTGTTTGGATGAATATTTACAGTAAATATGTTCTGTGCATCATTAAATAAAACTATTAAAAACATTTCTGTTAACTTAAATGAAATACAAAATATAACAGAAAAAAGCAACCAAATATAAATATTAGTTAAGCAAATCTAAATGAAAATGAGAAATGTTTCCTCTGTAATAAACTGAATAAAGTTTAAGTTGAAGCAAAAATGTAGCTAAAAATTTAAAATGTTGGTGGGACAAACTTTGATGTTGGCTCAACAAAGCCGTATTAAAGTTTGAAGATTTTATGAGCTTTAAATTTAGTCAAGTGTAGAGTTGTCAAAAGTACCAACTTCGTAACCAGTCGGTGCTGCAATTTTAAAAATGTGTCGCTTTGAGCGCTGTTGAGTGGATTCGTAAACCCCTCTGATTGGCTACTGTGTTGACACGCTCATCGGATATGTCTGTGATTGGCTTTAATGATCAACGCTGTAAAAACAGTAAAAAGTCATCAATGACGCACTTCACTGAGCGCTTACAGAGATACACATGGGAGCGGACCCGTTTGCTAATTTTATATTACCAAAATATAAGCAGACAAAATTTTCCTTTGAGGACATTTGCAGTTGAAAAAAGGTAATAAATCGCAATATGTTATTTCAAAACTCTGCATATCGCAAAATGTTTAAAATAGCAATAATATTGTATCATGGCTTAAGTATCGTGATAAAATTGCAGATTCCCACCCTTAAAGTCCATGCAATGTTTTATGCTCTAACAGCGAAGAAAAACAGCAGCGACTCGAAATATCATATGTTCTTTGAAGGCAGGCCAAAGCAGCAAGTGGGCGGGCATTATGCAAATGTGCAAACACATCCCTATGATCAGATGCTTTCTTAATCATCTCATTAACATTAACATTAACCATCCAGTTACTGCCTGAACTTCCTACATACTGTATAATTGGTTATTTATTTAGAGTCTGGAATTTTCCCTCTTTATTGAAGTGTGTGTGTGTGTGTGTGTGTGTGAGAGAGAGAGAGAGTCACGTTCAGCTTCATTAGAGTAGCCAACATTAGATCAGCAAAACTTATGAAGTGCAAATGTCAGTGTTCATTCTGAATATCAGACAGACAGCAGCTGTCAATGGCTTTTTCCTTCCAAAGTTGTGAATTTAATTTATGCACAAAAGTGGAATATCACATAAAACATCTGTGAATAAAGCAGCCATCTCATGTGTTCAAAAGAACAAAATTGTCACTTCCAGGCAAATTGGTGCTAATAAAAATGTAGTTATAAAAATGGAAGTTGCTGCAATCAGGCTCTTTTTCCTGCATCATAAAGCAGCAGATGAAATGCGATGAATGCTGTCATGTTCTCTTGTGTTCAGATGCTGGTGTTTGTGAATTAAAGGGTTGGTTGATTATGATTTCTCTTTTTTAACTTTAGTTAGTGTGTAATGTTACTGTTTGAGCATAAACAACATCTGCAAAGTTACGACGCTCAAAGTTGAAGATATTTTCTTATTTCAATGCGCTTTACATAAACCCCGCCCCCGAGAACACTCAACAAAGGGGGCGGGGCCATGTTGGGCTGCTTTAGAGAAGAGTGTTGTTGTCATGCCATCATTTTACGCCGGACTGATTCACAAACGAGGGTCAATTCAACACAAAAGATGAACATGACGGCACATGCTGGAGGATGAGTTGAATCAACTCCTCAGCAACTACATCAATTTATCCACTAACCATTCAGAAACGTCTAAAAGTTGTAATTTCTTCCTGAGTCTCTCCATCAGTGTCGACTCCGGTTTGAACAATGTAAGGCTGAACACCGTTACTGACAATCCTCATTTTGGCTGCGTGAGATTCTCCAGCTTTGTTGTTGTTGAGCTGTTAAAGCTCCGCCCTCTTCTGGAAAGGGGGCCGGGAGCAGCAGCTCATTTGCATTTAAAGGGACACACACAAAAACTGTGTGTTTTTGCTCACACCCAAATAGGGGCAAAATTGACAAGCTATAATAAATGATCTGTGGGGTATTTTGAGCTGAAACTTCACAGACACATTCTGGGGACACCAGAGACTGATATTACATCTTGTGAAAGGGCATAACAGGTCCCCTTTAAACCAAATTATTCTGATGACAGACTGACTCAGGCGCTTTAGAACCCCCAAACCAACATTTGAGATGATGTGATGCGATTGGTCAGCTGGTTAGTCCAGTTATCCAATCACAGCCTCTGCTGAGGCTGAGTCACCTGAGGTTTTTGTTTCGCGTGGAGGGATTTATTCGGTAAATGTGTTTCCAATGTAATTTATACTCATACTTCTTATCAATAAAAAACTATCCAACTCAATTTTTTATCCGGATTATTAGAATTTATGAACCTCTTGGCATTTCCATCCAGCGTGTATTTTCCACAAAATCAACATAGCAATTTTCGATTTGCCACTGCTGGTTAGAAAAACTTAACCTGGCACTGAAAAAAGAAAGAAAATATACACTACAAATGTGATGTTAAGATGAAAGATGATCAAATGACGTAGGGTATTGTTCATTATCATACATTTTCTGATGAATTTTTAAAACACATCAATTGCTAACTGTGCATTTGATAAACCAGCTCTCGTGTCGTTTTCGGAGCTAGTGATGGACGTAAGCTTCAGTTTTCTGCAGAGGCCCGTTCGCACACATGCGTGTTGCCCACACACACACACACACACACACACACACTGTATTTACCCAGCTGTTCAGGTCAACTCACTGATCCTTTATCAGTTGGCGTGACTTGATCTTTTAGTCGGAAACACAAAATGCTTATTCATAGATTTCCATTCAGACTTATGAGTTGGACTCAAAATGACCTTAAAGAAACAAAACCGACAGTTTATGGATAACAAAATGTGTCTTAAAATACAGCTGTATCAAAAAGTAGATCTCAGCTTCTCAAATGTGGAAATGGTCTGTAATCTTCCTCTCCACTCACTTCCAAATAGGTATTTTGGTTTTGTACCTCATGCATTTGTGTATTTGCTGAAGACATATTTTACTGCTGCTGCAGTGATGATCCCTCAAAGAAGTCTCATGTTATTCTCATGTAGGAATGATAATGATTTTGATAATTGCTTAGTTTGTTGATGAATACATTGATTTATTGTAATAAAAGTGCTGAGAATTGGAAAATTTTCTGTCAAACAGAATCAACTCTAGTTGACTGTAATGATTTATTTGCATGCTTACAGTAATTAATCCCTGTAAAATAAATACAATGTATGGTTCCTCATTGTTCTGGTTGTACTATGCTATAGTAACACATCGCCACAGGCTAAACACAATGAGCCCTTTTTCCCTCTCCCTTGTTTCACCGGCAAATACAATTCCCCCTTTCTCCCTCTCTATCTCTTCTTCTATCCACTCTTTCTCTCTCTTTCTCTCTTGAAGACAGAACTATGGGTAACAAGAGAGCACATTCCCAATCCCACATGCAGTGCAACAATCCAAGGACCTGAATGATCCCCTTATCTTTGTCTTTATGCATGTTAAGACACGCATTTTCTTCTGAAACTTTAAAAATGTAGTTTATATATTTCATCCATTTCCAAAGTAAGCTTTTAAGCTTAATTTACTATATATATGTTAAGAATTTGGATGCACAATATATCAAATCAGCCAATAAATGTGATTTTTAAATTGTATGATAAATTTAGGCCAATAAATTACAGCCAATTGAACATGGGACTCACTTATTTCTAGATGACCAACATTCTGTTCAAACCCATGACACACAGGCATTTCCAGTTGACTTTAATAAAGGAGACTCACTCAACAGGCATGACTGGCGTGTAAATGTGGGTGATCATGGATCAAGATATCATGGAAGTTTAGAATGAATTGTTTTGCAGCTTAAGGCTATTATACACTATGACTTTTGCAGTCAGCATTAGTTCGTATGACAGATTTCACATATTAATTGCAGATTGTATGATGGTTATTGGTTATTTTACCTGTGATTCTTACCTATGATATCAAACATGTTTGATCATTTGACCAACTATTTGTAATGTATGATGCACTCCTAAGCGAATTCGATTATGGCATTAAAAAGGGCTGTTTTCTCAGTATCATTCAGTTTAGTTCTCCATTTCTTCTCCTCTCAAACACACACACACCTTACACGGTCCCACTTTATATTAAGTGGCCTTAACTACTATGTACTTACATCAAAAAATAAGTACAATGTACTTATTGGGTTCATATTGAATTGCAAAACACTTTTGCTGATATTGAGGTGGATACGGGTAAGGTTAGGGTAAGCTTTGGTGGTATGGGTAGGTTTAAGGTAGGGGTAAGGGTTAAGGGATGGGTCAACAGTGTAATTATGAATGTAATTACAGAAATTAATTACAGATGTAATTACATGCAGGTGTTTTTAAAATATAAGTACAATGTAAAAACATGTATGTACACAATAAGTGCATTGTATCAAATGATTAATTAAAATGTAAGTACATAGTAGTTAAGGCCACTTAATATAAAGTGGGTCCCCTTACACTTGTACACGCTTAGAATAGAGAACACATTTATAATGTTACAGAGTTTTCTCAAATCTTAAATCAAAAAAATCTCAAATCTTAAATCAAAAATCTTACTGACCCCAAACTTTTGAACAGTATATAGTATGTCTACACACACACATTCTTGTACATCAATCTTTGAGGACATTCATTGACATATTGCAATCTCTAGCTCCTTAGGGCCCTACCATCACAATTAAATGTTTAACCTGAACCCTTACCCTAAACCGACCCTTAACCTAATTATTATCTTATCTCTAAATCCCTCAAACAGGCCTTTAAAGGGCTTTCAGAAAAAGAGGACCGGACAAAATGTACTCACTTTACCCTCTTTGTCCTCACTCTGATGGTCTAAAACTCAAACCAGTCCTCACAAAAATAGTTGTACAAGTACACACACACACACACACACACACACACACACTCAAGAATCTAATACACTCAAGAAGAAGTAATTCAATCAAACAGCTGCCAATCTAATAGGAAATAAGAATCTGGCATCACTGACTGCATCTTTACTTCTATCATCCAAGTAACTTAAATTCAATATAACATACTTTATTTCACAATCATTCATAGGCCTTGACTTATGAATGGCTTGAATGTCGGTACACAGAATAAACTAAGAGTTCATTATTATTTTCATTAAATAAAAAGGTTGAGTGGATCAGCCGTACCATTCAGTGCGTTTATCATTGATAAAGACAGCCAGTGAAAGAAGCTCAAAACAGTGAATATCCAGCAGTCCCATTCCTCAAGGGAATTACTTCATGAGCTCAGTATTTACTCTCTTATTATTGAATCCAAAGCCTTCAGGCCTGATCCTGCCCTTGTCATCAGAATGCAACTTTAGACAGTCCACATGATTCTCCAGCTCTGCCTCTCCCAGTGATGATATTCTCCTATTCATTTTACCTCATCTTATTAAAGTCAAAGCCTGCGGGGCCTCCAATGCAATTAGAATAGTCCTCAAAATCTGAAAGGGCCATGACTTTCAAAGGCTGTCTGAGGAGATCAGAGAATAAGAACACGGACTATTTTACAGGGACTTTTCCGACCTGCCCGACT
Source organism: Megalobrama amblycephala (assembly GCF_018812025.1). Lineage (NCBI taxonomy): Eukaryota > Metazoa > Chordata > Actinopteri > Cypriniformes > Xenocyprididae > Megalobrama > Megalobrama amblycephala. The sequence continues at coordinate 43,491,792 of NC_063060.1, read as the reverse complement.
CTGTCAGAGGGACTCTCTCTTTCACGGGCCAGAAGATATCAATAAATCAGTTCTTACTTCAATAATTTATTTTGACTCCTTTGTATCAGGGTTCTCGTTCAAACTCGACTGCATCATGTTTAACTTGAAATGTTTACTCTTTGGCTTAACTCAATGTTTTCATGTAGAAAGAACATGTTTCAAATGATTAACTCGATTAAACATAGAAAAGATAATTTCCATTTGACATCATGCTTAGCATGGGGCTGGACAGGGATGAGAACTGAGGACCAGAGTCACTGAGGATATGTCCCGAATAAATTGGTAAAATATACACATTTGCACCAATCATTTTGCACCGGCCTGCTTCACAAACGAGGGTCTTTTCAACGCCTCCGGTTCGAACATATAAGGCTGAACTAGTGTTGAAAAGCATCAATTCACAACATGTTTTTGAAACGTTTTGAAAATCACAGACAAATCTGTTGAGCGTGTGAACACAATGGCCAATCAGAGACAACGCTAGGCTGAACACCGCTCCTGACAGTTTCTTACATTTTCAGTGCATGAGATTGTCCTGTTTTGTTGTTGCAGGTATGGTGGAGCATGAGATCTTGAAGCTCCGCCCTCTTCTTGAAAGGGGGCGGGAGCAGCAGCTCATTTGCATTTAAAGGGACACACACAAAAACGGCATGTTTTTGCTCACCCCCTAAAATTGGCAATTTTAACACGTTATAAAAAATGATCTGTGGGGTATTTTGAGCTGAAACTTCACATACACACACTGGGGACATCAGAGACTTATTTTACAAATTGTAAAAAACGTCATAATAGGTCTAATACCATTGATGTAACCAGTACCAACTTGATTCAATCATGGACAGCAGTTTCACATGATGAAAACATGTAGGATGAACTAAAATGAAGTGCGTAAACTCATCTAAACTTAGTTTAATCAAGTTTATCTTACATGAAGTAGTATCTGAGTAGAGATAACATGTCTCCATGTGGAACTGCTGTCCATGATTGAATCAAGTTCAGCCATAGTTATTTTCATATCTTTTTCTTCTCTCCACTATTAATGTATTTCCAAAATCATCATTTCTTTGTTCTGAGCTATTCCTTTGGGGATTTGCTCTCAAGTTTTGGACCATTATCATGCCTCACAGATTGTATGAGCTTTTTTTCCCAATGTGAAACTGTAACAAAACAACTCCAAATCATCTGTGCGGAGCAAACTGTCGCAGTAAAGCTGCTTCTCGTTAGAGATGTGCCAAGATCGACTGGGGGTTAATGTTGTGCATTTAATTACGATGCATTTACAGTGATACGCAGTTATCAAACAACTGTAAAATGCACATTGAGAGTTGCTGAAAGAGCTGATACTGTACTTTACTTTAATGTATTAACAGTCAGCATGGTAAAGCTTTTATTTTATAATTGATCTCTTTGAGTCGGGAGTTCTTTGAGACTTTGTGAAGCATCTTGTACTCTGTTCGTGGGAACTCTGAATAGTTGCATTGAATTGATATTTTTGTGGTCACATTATTGATGACATTGTGTAGTTCTCGTACTAGATGTACAAGTGAGAGAACAAAACAGGTGAATGGGAGGACAGTACACATGAATATGACTTACTGCCAAAGAGAAACTGTATATCAGTAGTTTGGGACACTATGGGATCACTATGAATTTGAAACCAGGTAATTTGCAAGACGTGTCAAATGATTACAACGTGCAATACAACAAATCTGTACCAATATTTGAGATGGCGCCATAAAAACCTACATAACCAATGCACAACGACAAAGTCCCTCAAATCAACAAACAAGCACACCTCACAGCCAACCTGACTCAACTGAACAAATATTGATCTTTTGGGCATTTCAGAGCGTCATGCCTTCTGAGAGGAGCTCAAAATGCACAAGGAAATAACCGAAGCTATCATTTATGCAAAAACATGGTGCTGGCACACAGTCAGAAAAGTCAGCTTCAAAAAGACAAAAACACTCAACAAAAGATCATCAAACATTAATTTGTCAAGTTGCTATCCCTGAAATGAATTAGAAATGCAAAGTGTGTTGAATTATAGCTAAAGCAGGTGAAATGCTACACCAATAGCTGTTTATAATCTGTTAGTAATCAGATGGATGACTCAAACGGACTGAAAATCCTTCATATAAACACCTCAGTCCATCCCATTGAGCACGATCCCAATGAAATTTAGATTGGATTGAAAAAAATCCCATGAACATGAAAAAATTAAGCATGTAAACTATTTTCTTACTCCGATTCAACGATACTTGTGTATAATTGCTGCGTTTTCTTACATGTGTTTTATGTGATGCGGATGTGTGCATGTTTATTTACGTCTCATGACTTACGAACTGGTCAGTGGAGACTGAATAGGTACTAAATATTTGCTAAAAAAGCTCTTCTGGCATAAATGTCAGCTTTTTTAAGATGTCATCAAGGCAAAAACGTCTTTGTGAGGAGCAGCAAGTGTCTAACATTACAGACAACAGCTCAAATATACTGAAGACTGTCACTTTGTACCAGATTACATTAGATTATTTTAAATGAGAAACAAACTCAGTGTCTGTGTTTAGTTTAGTACTCAAATGTATTATTTAATTTGTTGTACTACTAGTAGTTTTATTTTAAATGCAGGAAATGAGATCTATGGGACCTATATGGGATTATGCTGTTTTTTCAAAGTTTTGTTTTTTGGCTCTACTAGAACAGGTTTTCATGCTTGAATGTTCATCATTTTCCGCATATAGCTCCTCTCTTCCCAGGAGAGCAGTGTGTTGTGATTAGTCAAGTGCTTCGAGCGTGTTTGGGAAATGTCCCGCCCCTTACCATAAACGCCAGTTACAACACATTACTAACTAACTCAACCAGGCCCCGCCCCTTTATTCTGCGGGAATTATTTAAATGAGCAATATTGTGACGTCTATGTTCTTGGAAGAAAATTCAACGTTTCAGGGAGTTCAGAAACACTGACACTGATATAGAGAATAACTCCCGCTGGAGTGACTTTGCAGAGCTTTTTCAAGCTCAAAAAACATCAACTTTACACACTAAAGAAAGATGAACATTGTAAAAAGTACTGGCTTGAGTAAAAAGCAAGTGTGATTTTTTTTCCCCCACAGTTGGAAGAAAAAGATGATGTTAGGAAGAAGGAAGAACTTCAGCTTTCACAGTATACACTCATAACAGAGCCTGAAAAGGCGAGACTCAAGGTGATAAACAGGTTTTGGAGCAACAGAGGGCATCGTCTCAGGTCTCTCAGCTGACTAAATCAAAACACCTGATGCCACAATGGAAATGCACAGATGTCCAAGAACCTGTAAGGCAGCGAATTACTGTCAGTGTGTCCTACCTGAAACCAATCCTTCATCTACTGAACACAAAGAACTGGCTTGGAGGGTGAAGACACTGACTCGACAAAGACTAAAAAAATCCAAATTTCTTAAAGTCCCCCTGTAGTCAATAATTTTAACCCTTAAAACTCATCTTTGATCACCAAAATTACATATTTAAACATTTTTTTTCCAGTGAAAAAATGTCTTCATGATTTGAATGTAACTCTACACCCTTGCCTCATTTAATATACGCGGACCAATGAATATGCAAATTAGCCCCACCTCCACTCACTCGCATCAGCTCAGAGATCCACTCGGTCAACTTACTGAGGTAAACGCTGAACAATGGTATCGCTCTTTACAACATCGGACACATAACGGTAATTAATATGATTAGCCTTTTGCTTGACTGCGTTATCAAACAGCTAATAATGTGTTGCTAATGTTACACAAAACATGTTCACATTCACAAGTCAGACAGCTGCCAAACAATCATTAATAATATACATAATATACATCATTCATCCGCTATATTGCTAAATGTACACGATTTTTCATATTAACAGAAAAATATAGTGGGATAACCTTCTTTTGAGACCCCCTGCTTCAGAGCGGTGAGTTAATGATATGCTAAAGCCCGCCGGGACATTGACATGATTGGTTACAATGTAGTTTGTGACGTCACAGACACCAGCGATTTCAAACCGCGGGTCTTTTTTTCAATGCAATTTTAAACAGAAAATACTCAGCAATGGTGCTGACATGAATTTGCACATGGTTTGTGTTAAAGCATATTAAAAACACCACAAAGACATATAAACAACATTAAAAACTTGAATTTCATCAAAGGGGGTCTTTAACTAAATCAACTAAAAAATTATGAGGATGAAGTTATCGGAACTTCTGGATGTGGCAGCTTCTGTCATCATTTACTCATCCTCATGTCGTTTTAAACCCATAAGACTTTCATTGAATTATCCTCTCATCATTTTTTTGTCTATCCATTCAAAGTCTAAGTAGTAATCAATAGCTTTAAAAAGTGCATAAAGACCATATGATAAAATTACCCATATAAATCAACTGGTTCAAACTGAGTCTTCTGAAGAGATGCAATCGGTTTATATGACGATCAGTTTGTTCACATCAATCAATGCATCAAATATGGTAAACAGGAGCTCAAATGTGCTTTCTTGACATGCAAGAACCAATGAGGTTTTCTCATGTGTCAAGCATGTTTGAGCTTCTGTTTACCATATTTGATGTGCTCTATATGTAAGGGATTCTTACATGTTTAAAGGGGTCCTTGATTATGATTTCACATCTTCTAACTTTAGTTAGTGTGTAATGTTGTTTATGCTCAAACAGCAACGTCTGCAAAGTTACGACTATCAAAGTTCAATGCAAAGAGAGATATTTTCTTTTACAGAAATCACTGTTTAAGGACTACAACAAACGGCTGGTAGGGACTACAGCGAGCTTCTTCCTGGGTTAGTGACACCACAAACCCTAAAATTTACATAAACCCCGCCCCTGAGAACACAACAAAGGGGGCGAGGCCATGTTGAGATGAACATGACGGCACATGCTAGAGGATGAGTTGAATCAACTCCACAGCAACTACATCAATTTATCCACTAACCATTCAGAAACGTCTAAAAGTTGTAACTTCTTCCTGAGTCTCTCCATCAGTGTCGACTCCGGTTTGAACAATGTAAGGCTGAACACCGTTACTGACAATCCTCATTTTGGCTGCGTGAGATTCATTCCATATGCATTGCACATTTTTGGGCAGACAGACTCTACAAAATTAGACCTAATCTGACCTGACGACACCATCTAATCTAGTGGTTCTCAACCCTGTTCCTGAAGCCCCCTAAGAGGAATAACATTTTGTAGTTTTGAGTTACTCAAGTTAATTAAGTGAGCTAATAAGATGTCAGCTCAGGTTAATATCTCAAGCCAAATTATCTACTTTGGTGGCAAGCAGCTGTGTAAATAAGCAGGATAATGTACAGCCAGCCGGTTAAACCTGACAGTGTGATCAGGACCCCGACAAAAACAAAAAAAATGACTGGCTGTACGTTATCCCTTGTTCAGTTTTGGAGGTCATATATTAAAAGAAACCATAGTTCTCAAATTGCAGTCTGAATTCACATCACACACTCTAAAAATGCTGGGTTAAAAGCAACCCAAGTTGGGTTGAAAATGGACAAACCCAGTGGTTGGGTTAAATGTCTGCCCAACATGTTGGGTAGTTTCATTGAACTCAACTATTGTTTCAAAATTACTATATGATTGGCTTAAAATGAACCCAAAATAGGTTGGAAATCAGACACATAATTACTATAGGTAACAATAATGATCAAAATATAAGCAATTTAATAAATGTTTATTGTTTAATTATTATTCATTAAATGTATTAATAAATGTTAATTTATTAAACATTAATAAATAATTTCCAACATACTTTGCGTTCATTTTTTGCAAGGAATATAGTAATTTTTAAACAATAGTTGAGTTAAAACTGCCCAGCAGACATTTAACCCAACCACTGGGTTCGTCCATTTTCAACCAAACTTGGGTTGTTTTTAACTCAGCATTTTTAGAGTGTGTGATGTGAATTCATGAAGCCAATAACCAAGCAGCCTTAACTTGCACCTGCAAACTGAACATATGGATCACAGTTTCTAAATATATAAATAAATGATGGCTCACTTTTGACTGCTGGAAAGACATGCCAACAGGTCATTGATAAACTGATGCTTTTCTACAAGTTTGCTGATTCATTTCCTTCGGCAGGCTATGTGCACTGCTGCGTGTCTATTTTATTCACATTTGAGAAAAACAACTTTTCTAGTTATTGAGCAGAACTAAAATGGCTGCGCACCCAGAATTACTGAGACTTGAAGGATTAGTTCACTTCAGAATGAAAATTTCCTGATAATTTCCTCACCCCCATGTCATCCAAGATGTTCATGTCTTTCTTTCTTCCTTTAGTTGAAAAGAAATGAAGGTTTTTGAGGAAAACATTTTTCTCCATATAGTGGACTTCACTGGGGTTCAACAGGTTGAAGGTCCAAATGTCAGTTTCAGTGCAGCTTCAAAGAGCTCTACATGATCCCAGACAAGGAATAAGAGTCTTATCTAGAGAAATGATTGGCCATTTTCTAAAAAAAATAAAATTATATACTATTTAACCACAAATGCTCATCTTGCACTGCTCTGTGCCACACATTACGTAATCATGTTGGAAAGGTCACGCATGACGTAGGTGGAAGTACCAATCCAGTGTCTACAAAGTGAACGTGCACCAAGTCAAACACCCTTTACAAAAAAAGGTAAAACAACGATGCTGGAGGAGAAAATGAGATGGAGTTTTCTGCCTACATCAATGCGTGACCTTTCCAACATGATTACGTAATGCGTGGAGCATCACAGAGAAGTGCAAGACAAGCATTTGTGGTTAAAAAGTATATCATTTTGACTTTTTTTAATAATTTCTCTAGATTAGACCCTTATTCCTCGTCTGGGATCATGTAGAGCTCTTTGAAGCTGCACTGAAACTGACATTTGGACCTTCAACCCGTTGAACCCCAGTGAAGTCCACTATATGGAGAAAAATCCTGGAATGTTTTCATTTCTTTTCGACTGAAGAAAGAAAGACATGGACATCTTGGATGACACGGGGGTGAGTAAATGATCAGTGAACTAATCCTTTAATCTGCCATTTAGTTGCACATGATAAAACAAGCATCCAGGCAGAGAAAAAAGATGAAGATGTTAGACTGCCAGCACACTAAACTGTTATTATTATTACCATTAGGGAATCTTCCAGCAGATACCTCTGCTTCAAGCACAGGCAGATTAGCTGCGAAGGACATAATGTGACACTAATATGATAAACTCCAGAAGCCTATATGGTGGCTTTCCCTTATCTCCGTAGGCTGCTCAGAATTACTATGTAATCCTTAGAGTTTGCTGACCCATATTCCTCATTGCACAATACACCGGCAGCCTAATGGAGGCCGAAGGGCAGGACACCAGCGGTTAAAAGGGTGCTGTTGATTGTTTTTGTTAAATTGCACAGAGCGTGGTTATGTCATCTGGTCAGCATGAGGGAACCCGGTGACATGACACCCCGTGACGGCTGGCACCTCTCAGCTGTTGATGCAGATGACTCATATTCATCTCAGTCAGCAATGCCATTCTTTCCCTATGTGTGTACAGAGAGCGGCTCCTTTCCACTGTACTGCAGGCCCTCCAAGCTTTGTAAACAAACTCACCTTTCCACATCATGCATTCATGTGGATCCTCCCCTCATGAAAATGGCAATGAAACTACCTGCCAGTCAGGTTTATCCAAGGAAAATGCTGGCAAAAGGAATACCGCTGTTTAGGACACGTACTCTTACCTTGGTGACAACATTCTGCTCTAGTCCGTTTTTCAGTTCATATCCTGACTGCATACAGATGCAGAGTGATGACGCCTCAGTGCCTTTGAATTCATTGTTGGCCAGGGTGAACCTCTCGGGCTGAAGAGTCGTCGAGAGCTCGCTGTTGTTCGGCTGCACTTGAGCACACGGGCTGCTCGGCTGAGGCTGAGCCAGGAGAAAATTGTCCGAGAACTGGCTGAAGCCAATGAAAATGGCCGGGATCCATGTTAAAACGATCAGCTGCTTCTGATACTTCCCAAATCCGCCCACGTTCGGCAAAACGCCGCCGTCGATCTGCGTAAGTAACTCGGGCGATGTATTGGTTTCGGGGGTGACGAAGCCGTTCTCCGGTGGATGAGGCTCGATGTCCAGCTGAGACACGGCCATCACCGTCTCGCACATACTGCAGCCCGGTTCTGTAATGCGGCAAACTCCGTTCACACTGAACCAGCAATCAAAAAGAGAGCTTTACATCCAGTGCTGAGGGAGTGGTGCGCGTGTCTTCACCCGTTTAAAAAGCGTCACGCGATCAATCAATAGACAAAAGTCTCAGTCTCACTAGTTCCCAGTCGGAAAACAACAATGTTGAAGGACAGCAGTTCATTTGGTGTCCATTTCCTCCATTCACAGCCACAGGTAACACACCTGTCCCAGCACACACAGACCCGCTGCGCGTGACATTACGCGCAGACGTGCGTCATGATCCACTCACGAGCTGAGGAATCTCGCGTTCTGACACAAGTTGTTTAATTCGCGTGCGCTCGCGCTCTCCGGTGATGGTATGGACCGAGCAAACAGCGGACGAGGGCGGAACTTCGGTGAACATCCCCGTCAACACTCATTCATTGGATAGCATTGATTGCAGTCTCGACTGTGCGCTCAACTTTTGCTCATCATGAGAAGCCTGTGATGTGAGCTACTTGTGTTTTCGGACAAAACATTGTATTTTACAGAACCAAGCAATTAATAAGCATTTAATCAAATCTTTTAGTGTGAGGATGATCCTCCTGTTTTCATTTGGCAGTAACTGCTGCTCTCTGCCGGCCCAAACTGGTGCAAAACTATTTGAATGGCGAGATAAGTTTGAGCAAGTGTTAAACAAGAACAAATATTGTTTTGATTTAGCATATATTTTACTCTGAATTTAACATACAACTTGCTCGTGTTTTACACAGGTAGGTCTATGCATTGAAGTGATTTTTTTATTTTGAAGCCAAAACTTCTGATTTTTGTGGACTAGTATACTCTAAAAAACAAACAAACAAAAAAATGCTGGGTTAAAAACAACCCAAATTGGTTTGAAAATGGACAAACCCAGTGGTTGGGTTAAATGTTTGTCCAACCTGCTGGATAGTTTTATTTAACTCAAATATTGTTTAAAAATGACTATATGTCTGGCTTAAAATGAACCCAAAATAAGTTGGAAATTAAAAAATCAGACACATAATTACTAGAGGCAACAATAATAATCAAAAGGTGAACATGTATTAATAGCCTAAGCAATTTAATAAATGTTTATTGTTTAATTATTATTTTAAACATATTAATAAATGTTCATTTACAATTTATTTTGGGTTCATTTTTAGCAAGAAAATGGACAAACCCAGCGATTGGGTTGTTTTAACCCAGTGGTTGGGTTAAATGTTTGCTCAGCCTGCTGGGTAATTTTATTTAACTCAAATAGTGTTTAAAAATTACTATATTTCTGGCTTAAAATGAACCCAAAATAGGTTGGAAATTAAAAAATCTGACATAATTACTAGAGGCAACAATAATAATCAAAAGGTGAACATTTATTAATAAGCAATTCACTTAATGTTTATTGTTTAATTATTATTTTAAACATATTAATAAATGTTCATTTACAGCTTATATTGGGTTCATTTTTAGCAAGAAAATGGACAAACCCAGCGAATGGGTTATTTTAACCCAGCGGTTGGGTTAAATGTTTGCCCATCATGCTGGGTAGTTTTATTTAACCCAACTATTGTTTAAAAATGACTATATTGCTTGCTTAAAACAAACCCAAAGTATGTTGTGAATGAACGTTTATTAATAAGTTTAATGAATAATAATTAAACAATAAAAATTTATTAAATTGCTTAGGCTATTAATAAATGTTCAGTTTGATTATTATTGTTGCCTCTAGTAATTATGTGTCTGATTTTTAATTTACAACTTATTTTGGGTTCATTTTAAGCCAGACATATAGTCATTTTTAAACAATATTTGAGTTAAATAAAACTGCCCAGCAGGTTGGTCAAACATTTAACCCAACCACTGGGTTAAAACAACCCAATCGCTGGGTTTGTCCATTTTCAACCCAACATGGGTTGTTTTTAACCCAGCATTTTTTAGAGTGCATAATTTAAATAACCCTGCCATCTAGTGGTCACCAATAGTGTTACAGATTTTTTTTTAATAGTTTATAATGCATTTTTATTTCCAGAAGAGAGAAAACATTTAAAGTGAACAGTAAATTGTGGATTGGAAGGCGCTCTTGCTTACAGTTTGCTGAGAGAACATGTTTTCACCTGTATTCACATTCAATACACTAAACTCATTGTTGCACTGACCCTTTATATTCACTGACTGGAGTCAGTCAAAAAACAGCAATACTTTTATAAAATCCCGAGACACTATGATCTTATTTGATGTGTGATTTGGGGTGTCAAAATTAGGAAGTGTTTTATTTGCTTGCTACTTAGTTTCATTTTGTTTATTTATGTTTTTCACCTTGACATCATCAACACCGGCTTTTGTTATGTTTGCGGTCAATGTGTGAACGTTCACCTCCAGTGACAGAAAAGAGATGCTGGTCACACCCTTTCTTTAAAGTCTTCAACCTTCGATCCCAGCCGTGAGTCATAAAGCAGACACTGGCTTATTCATTGACTTATTTTACGGTTTTTGTTGTTTTCAACAGTCTGATTAAAAAAGAGAAATACTGTATAGAGGAGGCTGGTGCTATTGTTTGTCACACAGGAAGGTCAAATGTAATGATTTAAACATCCCGTTTTAAATGCTTGTGGTTAGTATGTTTTTGTGTTTCTTGGTACACAGATTAACACAACAAACCACATTGGCATAAGACAAATGCTGTCACAGCAGAATGATTATTTTGTTCTCAGTATTTCAGGTTGGGTATGAAATATAATATTACACTCTTAGGTTACACTTTATTTTCGATTCTACTAAATATAAGTGACTTTGCAACTACATGCCAACTAACTCATTAATTTGCAACTGCATGTCAACGAATTCTCGTTTGAGTATTAGTAGACTGTTACTGAACTGAATACATTGACATGAAGTTGCAAATTTACTTTGGAAATAAATTGTTTGCATTTTGTAGAAAAGTTTATCACAATAGGCAGGTTCCTATTGTGAATCCAAAAGTCAATGCATGGGTCTTGAATGAATTTTACTCAGCTTTTGTCTTTGTGATTGAGTGAGAGCGATATCCACAAATGAACAGGTGAAAACGGGCTAGTCTTTGGTGCTGTGGTTGATGAAATCATTAGGTGTGTGTCATCTTCTGAGGTATCTGATGAGTTATCAGCTGGTGGGAAGTTTTGATGTCAATGAACAATGTTTCTAAACAAATGTCTCTGTATTTTGACCTTTTGCTTGTGATGAAATCTCCTTCAGTTGTCAGTTTCTAGTGATATAAAAAAATAATTTCAATCAAAACCCATCAAAAATGCCTCCTTTTGCCAGGGAGTTTAGACAAGCAGAATTCGCGGCTAAGGGTGTGTCAGATTACAGTGTGTGTGTGAGTAATGTGTTGTCATGCAAAGCCTCAAACGCACAGAAAGAAAACACAACATGTGGTAACAGAGCAGCTGTAGAATGGGGGTTTTTGAGCGGCCACACCTGTATCGTAGAGAAGCAGTGGGAAAGGAAGAAAGAGGCGTTGGCTCAGCTTTGTGACCCATCCCTCGTAATATCTTTTAAAGTTATGTTCTGTAGAGCAGTTACTGTATAAACATGTGCCTGGTTGATTCAGGTCCAAAAATACTTTTTTTTAACTAGTTGAAATTAAAGATGGTCTAAGCAACTTTCTTTTGAATACCATTTATAAATGTCCCTATTACCTGAGATATATAGCAAAATGATGAAAGTTAACAATTGACTGAAATCGTGTTAACCCTTGCCGGTTAGTCGGTGGCTTAATGGATGGTCACACTACACGTTTCATTCCATTAGGCACATTTGACATGCCAAATGAAATGCCTCACCTTGAAAGTAGGCGAGTGTAGGCGGCGGCAGTCGTGCAATAAGTGCACTCAAAATGTAAAGCTCTCACTTACGGTAGTAGATCAGCCACTTACTGTACGAGATCAAAGACAAATATTGTGTGATTCACGCTGTGCTTTGCACACTGGATTTAATTTAAATAAAAAGTCTTATGTGAAAGTAAATATGACAAGATAAACCGGTTATTCAATTGACCACCCAAAGACACGTTTTCCATCCATTTTTAGTTTAACAAAGACACATATTTTACTTTTTTTATTTTATATGTGCAGAGGTCTGTGTTTAGGAAGAAATTTACACACATAGCATGATATCTTGTTACATAACTCTTATACTGAATTGAAAAATCAAACATTTTAGAAGAGAACAAAACATCATGGTTGTTTACAGTATTTCACAATTGCTAAAACACATTTCTTGAAACCATCACTCATTTTCTCAAAACATTAAACACAAATCCAATCTTCAAACTAATTTCACAAAACCTCTGACTCTTATGGCAAAATCAAACAAAGCTTTCAGATCATACACACATTAAACAATATATAAACACTCCAGATCATTCATTAGACACTACATTAAAAAATGGAAAACACAACATCCAGAACATGAGGTTTCAGAAAAAAAAAGTATATTGTAACACAGTAAACACATTTTGCCATTACATAAAATGTATAGAAATCACAAGTAATGTGAATTTAAAGTATACTGTATGTACTGCAAGTACAGTATTATATATTATATAGTATTGAATGTCTGTATATTTACATACTGCAAACATACAGCAGTCTAAATGCAAATGACTGAAAGGTCAAAGAAAACTCTAAATGAAAAGCATGATACAGCACACACACACACACACACACACACACACACACACACACACACACACACACACACACACACACACACACACAAAACAAAGTTCAGAGTCAGTGAGAGATTCGTTCTGCTTCAGCATCACGTCTTCATGTTGGGTCCGGCCTAAATCAAGTCAAGTCACCTTTATTTCAATTGCAATTTATACTACACAGATACTAGTCTAGTCTAGTCTAGTCTAGTATAGTACAGTATAGTATAGTATAGTATAGTATAGTATAGTATAGTATAGTATAGTATAGTCTAGTATAGTATAGTATAGTATAGTATAGTATAGTACAGTACAGTACAGTACAGTACAGTACAGTATAGTATAGTATAGTATAGTATAGTACAGTACAGTACAGTACAGTACAGTCTAGTCTAGTCTAGTCTAGTCTAGTCTAGTATAGTCTAGTATAGTATAGTATAGTATAGTCTAGTATAGTCTAGTATAGTATAGTATAGTTTAGTCTAGTATAGTATAGTATAGTATAGTACAGTACAGTACAGTACAGTACAGTTTAGTATAGTATAGTATAGTATAGTATAGTACAGTACAGTCAGTCTAGTCTAGTCTAGTCTAGTATAGTATAGTCTAGTATAGTATAGTATAGTATAGTACAGTACAGTACAGTCTAGTCTAGTCTAGTCTAGTCTAGTATAGTATAGTCTAGTATAGTATAGTATAGTATAGTCTAGTATAGTCTAGTATAGTATAGTTTAGTATAGTATAGTATAGTATAGTATAGTATAGTATAGTATAGTATAGTATAGTCTAGTCTAGTCTAGTACAGTACAGTACAGTACAGTATAGTATAGTATAGTATAGTATAGTATAGTATAGTATAGTATAGTATAGTCTAGTATAGTATAGTATAGTATAGTATAGTATAGTCAAAGCAGCTTTACAGTGATAACAGGCACATGATGATCAGTAATGCAAAGAGGGTTCATTTTGGCTGTACAGCTCTAAAAGAAAATAGTGTCATTGTTCAGTTCAGTGTTGATTCACTTACATTGTAAAGACCATCAATTATTTTGTAAATTACTGTAATTATTTTCCTCTATAAAGCAGTTCTGCAGAAAACAGTGATGTCATCATCTAGGCTAGCTTAGTTCAGTTCTCATCCTATAATGTCAGTACTGTCAGATCAATAATATTGTTGAATATTATTGAATATTGTTGAGGACATTTTCCACATCACAGGCAATGTCGTCAATGTGCTCTTGCCAGGCAAAGGGAAAAACCTGTGCCGGATCCAGCCTTGACAGCCTTGTCTCCACACCTCTTGCTCTTTCTCCTCATCATCCTCTTACACATACTCTTCCTCCTCTACTTTTCAGATTGTTTCCATCTATTGTTGGTATCATCATTCAGCACCTGTGTCACCTGTGCACTCTGAACTGACCTATATTTTATACAGTTGATTTGATCACATCATTAGAAATAAGTGTGAATAATTTTGTGTCATTGTGTTTAAAGGATGACAACTGTGTTGTAGTTGTGTTTAACTTTTGCCACATGTATTTACCATTTTGCAACACAGTGCAGAATGTGTTTTAGTGAGTAAGAATATGTTTAGAGTTTTGCAAAAGAGTGGATGAGATTTGCAAACAGTGTCTTAACTACCTGAACTTGTGTAAGGTTTTGCCTACAAAGTGACTGATTCGACAAATGGGTTTAGGCCACTGAGCATTGGGTTCAGAGAATGGGGTTTAGTGTTTTAGCAATTGTGAAATACTGTAAAGGGGACCTATAATGCCCCTTTTTCACAAGATGCACTATAAGTCTCTGGTGTCTCCAGAATGTGTCTGTGAAGTTTCAGCTCAAAACACCCCACAGATCATTTATTATAGCTTGTCAAGTTGCTCCTATTTGGGTGTGAGCAAAAACATGCCATTTTTGTGTGTGTCCCTTTAAATGCAAATGAGCTGCTGCTCCCGCCCCCTTTCCAGAAGAGGGCGGAGCTTTAACAGCTCAACAACAACAAAGCTGGAGAATCTCACGCAGCCAAAATGAGGATTGTCAGTAACGGTGTTCAGCCTTACATTGTTCAAACCGGAGTCGACACTGATGGAGAGACTCAGGAAGAAGTTACAACTTTTAGAATGAAACTGGACGTTTCTGAATGGTTAGTGGATAAATTTATGTAGTTGCTGTAGAGTTGATTCAACTCATCCACTAGCATGTGCCGTCATGTTCATCTTTGGTGTTGAATTGACCCTCGTTTGTGAAGCAGTCCGGTGTAAAATGACGGCATGTCAACAACACTCTACTACAACAACTCTTCCTCTTCTCTAAAGCAGCCCAACATGGCCCGCCCCCTTTGTTGAGTGTTCTCGGGGGCGGGGTTTATGTAAAGCGCATTGAGATAAGAAAATATCTTGAACTATGAGCGTCGTAACTTTGCAGATGTTGTTTATGCTCAAACAGCAATATTACACACTAACTAAAGTTAAAAAAGTGAAATCATAATCAACCACGCCTTTAAACTAATATGTTGTCAGCAAGTTGTTGTTCGTAAATGTATTTAAATATATTAAATAATTAAGACATTACTAACAGGTAAAGTAAATATAATGAATATAAGCTAATATAGTGCATATATTTAGTGAAATGGTCCTCTAGAGTTCATTTCTCCAGTGAACTAACATGCTGTGGACACTAAATGACTTGCCTGAGGTAAATGTAATGCTGTGTGAGATATTCTCAAGCTGTTTTAGAGATTACATGTAAACATTTCTATACATAGATCATCTGTTCTTCTTCTGCTCTTTTTTCCTGTTGTGACAGTTAGCAAACAGCATTGCATTACCATACGCGCCCCCTTCTGGATTTTAGTGTGAATCACCTGTGACTGATTGTACTCGTCGTCTGACTGTATGCACTAAACTGTGACGTCCAAACCATGAAAGTTCAGGATGAATACATATACTGTTACACCCCTAGTAAATACACAAGACAAGAGATGAACTCAGCAGAGTGGCTTTATTGCACAGATGGTCAGTGACAACAGAAAATAACAGGATATTGATGCAGGCACAGTATGAAGAATGAATCGAACTGACAGTCTTATCTTTAGAGGTGACTGGAGGACATGACTTTCACTCAAACTCAAAGATTCAAAGAAGAAATGTCCATGTTGCAAAAAGGTAATCCATCTGTCAGCCATCAACAGTTTCTTTCTTTCTAAAATGGATCCAATACTTCAGGATGGATTTCTGAGAGACGGTGCCAACTTCAGATGACGCAATATTTGGATCAACATGCACATTCCCAAATTTCTATATATCCTAATTATTGTTAATATGTAATTCATTATTTCCAGGAGCTCATTGCTTCAACCCTCAATTAAACTGCTAACAGTGATTGCAAATTAAATTTCCTAAATTATTACATTATTTGCTAACTGCATTCTCTAAATTGTAATGTTGACATGCATTCTCTGTAAAGCTGCTTTGAAACGATATGTATCGTGAAAAGTGCTATACAAATAACTGTGAATTGAATTGAGTTGGAGGTCGTCTTGGTAGATCTGCAATGCCTGAGCATGTAAAACATCCCATCATTATACCCAAAGACTCACATGTTACAACTTTAACCTTAAGAGACATTCATGAGAGAATTGGACATTGCGGAAGGAACTATATACTTTCAAAGTTGACTTCCTTCTGCAAACTACATTGTTAGGAAGATCCTCTCCAGATGTGTGATTTGTAGAAAGATCAGAGCAAAGGCTGCAGAGCAGAAAATGTCAGAGTTGCCACATGAGTCATGACTAATAATACCAGATCAACCACCCTTCACCAATGTCGGGGTAGACTACATTGGACCATTTGAGGTCAGACAAGGTAGATATGGGGTATAGTTCACCTGCCTGACAACAAGAGCTGTGCATATTAAAATTGCACATACACTAGATACAGACTCGTGTTTAAATGCCATCCGACGCTTTGTGTGCAAGACGGGTCAGGTGTCAATCATGGGAAGTGACAACGGTACTAATTTCATAGGTGCTGAGGTTGAACTGCACAAAGCCATTCAAAAGTGGAACCAATGAAAAACTGAAAGCACTCTCATGCAAAAAAGAATACAGTGGATGTTCAACTCACCCTCTGGATCTCATTTCAGTGGAGTGATCTGTGCTGAAAGAACAAACCCTTACTGATGAGAGCTTGCATACATTCTTGTGCAAAGTGGAAGCAGTAATAAACGACAGACCACTACTGTTACAACAGATGAGCACAGATCTGGAACCCTTGACACCTAATCACCTGCTATATATTAATGAAAAGGCAACCAGCATTACCTCCTGGAATTTTCAAATAAGAATCCATATGCATGTCAAAAGTGGAAACAAATTCAGTATCTTGCTGACCTATTCTGGAAGCAATGGGTGCATGTACCTTTGCTCCAGGAGCATCAAAAATGGACTCAAGTAAAGAAAAACCTTTCAGTTGGAGATGTTGTCCTGATAATAGATGACTCGTCATGGGTCTTTGGAAGAGTTGAAGTGTTCCCAGATAAAAAAGTAAGTAAGACGTGTGTTGGTTAAAACTAAGACCAATACCTTGGAAAGACCTGTTGACAAGTTGTGGCTTATCTGTGAAATGGACTGTTAAATACTCCTCAAATATTAAGGAGTGTTTCTCTACCTTATAAACAATATGGAGATTTTTAAGAAAATAGATAATGGACTCTTAAGATCTTTAAAGTGATACATAATGAAAATATTATTTCAGCATGGCTCTAAAAAGGTAATTGTCAGTCTGCCTGCCTGTCAATTAGGGTCACTGTCACTTTTATTAGGTAATAATTGTTTTTGTTAATAAGTAATTTACTGTTGAATATATTTATTTGGTTTATATTTGTTCTTACAGCTTATGTCTCATCTCAGACTCACTTCATAGCGATCTCACAAAGTTGCGTTTTAATCAATGAAGTTGTCTACACTGCATAATCAATCACTTATTTACATCATGTCTACATTTTGTTATAACAAGAGGATTCATGAGCGTGCAGAACTCGCTGAATAAAAACTCTGGTGTTTTGAGTGGATTCTGACTAACTACGCCTCTGATTGGCTATCGCGTTCAAGAAGTCAACAGACATGTCTGTGATTGGCTTCAGGGCCAGTCACGTGTCCATCACTTCTGGGGTTTGATCAGGGCTTCCGCTGGGACCACAGCCAGGGCTTTTTGGCCCGTTGAATACTCAGCTGGGGTTTGAGGAAGAGTCAGAGTTAGGAGACGATTAACATTGATTGCGATCCAATGGGGATTCTGATCACCGTATGAGGCAGAAATATGTTCATATGCGATGCTAAAGGCTCCTTCTGTTTACCATTGAGATAATAAATATACATATGTTTATGGAAAATATATATCTCAATAAGGGTGCTCAGAATTGGTAACACTTTTAGTATGAGGAACAATTCTCACTTATTTGCTTATTAGCAGCATATTACTAGGACATTGTCTGTTTATTAGTACTTATAAAGCACATATTAATGCCTTATTCTGCATGACCTTATTCTAATACTACCCAATACATAAACTTAAATGCTACAACACATACCTTACTGACTATTAATAAGCAGTAAATTAGGAGTTTATTGAGACAAAAGTCATAGTTAATAGTGAATATGTGTTCCCCATACTAAAGTGTTACCAGAGAAAGTCCTCATATTACCCCACACTTCAGTCTCTAAATTAGTCACCAAGTGACAAGAGCCCTTCAAGGTTACACAGCGGGTTTGCAATCTAGTTTATGAGGTGTTGTGAACAGATGGTTCAGGGTGTGTGCATGTCAAATATATCATCTCAATCTCCTCAAATTATGGAGTGTGGCAATCAGTGTCTCCGTTTACGACAGTGATGGAGAAGGTGGATCTCAAACCTGGGGTGTGTCCCAATTCGAAATCATTCACCCCCATCCCTTTTCTTCTTTCCCTGTCCCAAGTCATGGAGGTAGCCAAGTTGCAGAACAAGTTTGCAAGTGTATTCTCTGCCCTCCCTGGCTGCACACACGTCATACAGCACCACATCAAAACGACCCCTGGTGGAGTGGCTCGTAGTTGAGCTTACAGATTGCTGGAACATAAAAAAATATGTTTAGACCAAACCTGAAGAAATGTGCAATTGGATGGGTGAAAGTACAGTACCTGGGTTTCCACTTGAGTCACAGACAAATTAAAATACTGCAATGATTACAGCTTTTCTAAGGCCCTAGACCGAAAGAGGGATGAGGCAGTTCCAGCTCGTTGACTGATCCCACTAAAAACAGAGCACCAGATCCAGCTCAGTGGACGGAGATGTGTCAACAGGCTTTACCAAAATGAAGGTTGCTTTGTGTGGCAGAATGTTAGCTCAGTCACACAGATCGTCTTTAAGTGGTTGTGCTGTGCTTCATTGCAGTGAGAGAAAGGCATTGAATTCCAACTCAGAAGGTCCTGAAGTTGTTCAATCCTTTATCTTAAAATAATAAGTTGCATCACTGTGGTTCATCCTGTCTTACCAGCCATGCTCCATTTATTGTAAGTCCAACACTCTGTTGCAGCAGTTCAGTCTAAATGATGGAGTCCATCACCTGGGGCATCGAGGACTGCGTCTCACAAACCCCGGCTTATGTTAAAGCACCCGAGGGATGTCCAGCGGGCCTGAGAGAGAGAGAACAATATGCAATGCATCCTCTGAAGTAACAATAGGCCTATATGTAATGTTTTTTACTAAATGAAAAATAACAGTAGCCTGTCACAATCATACATTATAAGTTCATTAAACATGTGCACATCATGATTTTGCTTGAGAAAACAACAAAATAATGGAATAAATATTTCTTATTTCAGTCCCAGTTCTCTCTCTCTCTCTCTCTCTCGTCTAATCCAGGAACTTTGAAAGTATAGCCAAGATTGTATACTCAAAGCTAAAGTGTGGTATGTGATGTTTGGGCGGTGTTCTTTTCTTGTTTTGTCATGCTTTTCAAGTGTGTATGGTATATGAACAGTACCGATCTTTCAGTCATTACATTTACAGTAGAGGCAAGTTTGTTCACGCGTAGACTCTTTCCAGAAGTGCAACTATTAACTGTACTAAAAGAAATGGAGTCACAAAATTATGAAGGGCTTGACAGGTGTGTCTGTGGGTGTGTGCCACTCTTGTTAAATCAGATTAAGAGAAACGCTATGTTCCCAGTCAGAGACAACGATCAGTAGCATATAAGTATAGGTTAGCTTTTGTACTGAAGAGTTAAACAAAACATTAGTCAACAATTAAACAGAATAAATATATACATTACCTGTAAAAAAAAAATTAACGGCAACAGTGTTGCACAAGTCAAACCATTTACCATTTGCAAACAATTATACACATAATCTAAAAGAGAAGCAAGTAAAGCTTTATCTATATAGGACTTTTCAAAGTGGTTTACAGAAAGCATCTCAGTTCACTTCAAAAACTTAATTAGTAGAAGACAATAAAGTGGAACTAAACCTTATCTCTCTGAGCTCTCGTTCTTATCTTTATTAAATTGCAGAAAGTTCTCTGACTAACACATTTATGCTCTCTATGCACACACACATGTTGTTATTTGATTTGTGGGTGTCTAGAGCAAGTGACAGAGCTGTGACATTTATGAGCAGAAGTCATTTATAGCACACCTTTAAGCTAAGCTTATAAAAACTGAATGTATATTTCAATCTACAGGCTTACATGACAACATTTTAATAATTCAGAAGAGATTAATTTGGCCAACCGAGATTTCATTATGAAGATAAAGGTTAGGATTATGAATTTTGGTTAGTACTACAGCACTCTGACAAAATAACATGGGGCATCAGAGTTAACAACGATGTTATATTGATTAATTACCCCAGCTAATTGAAACATACACTAATCAGGGGTGTCCAAAGTCCTGCAGAGTTTAGCTCCAGCTTGTCTCAACACACCTGCCTGGATGCTTCTGGTGTGTCTAGTCAGACCTTGATTAGCTGGTTCAGGTGTGTTTAACTGGGGTTGGAGTGAAATTTTGCAGGAGAGCATCCCTCCAGGAGCAGGATTGGACACGCCTGGGCTAAATAACAATGGGCCCAGGACTGAGCCTTGGGGGACACCATGAGATATCACATGAAGCCTGGAGCTGTGCACCCTCCAGACATAGTTGTCCTTGTAGAACCAACATCAGAAAGATACAACACAGATAATGTTCTTATCTATTTAGTTAACCTAGACTAAAAAAAACCGAATTAAATTTAAACATGACACTAGTAAACAAACTCGCAACATTACAAAATGATTTTTTATAATGTGTGAATGAGACTTACATATTTGATGAATAAGTTGATCATTTCTAATATACATTGGGGCATCATAGTGCATTAGTTTTTTTAATCTTTTAGTTTTTCACTAATGATTAACAGGAAAAAGGGCTACATATCTTGAGTGAGGCTGGACTGAAACTAAGTTTCAAAGGTAAACTGTAATTTGTTGAGAGTTAAGGATTTGAAAAGAGGGTTTGGTAACTAGTTGCTTATTAGCATGCATATTACCAGAATATTGGCTGTTTATTAGTATTTATTAAGCACATTTAATGCCTTATTCTGCATGACCTTATTCTACATTCCTACCCAATACCTAAACATAACTACCTTACTAACTATTAAGCAGTAAATTAGGAGTTTATTGAGTGAAAAGTCGTAGTTAATAGTTTATATGTGTTCCCTATACTAAAGTGTTACAGAAGGTTTTAATTTCAACCTCCAAATGTTTTATTAAGTGTAACTGGAGGTGTGCCCCTGATGAACAGATATACAAATAAAAATAAACTGGTTGGTTGAGATAAGTTTGTGTCTTGCAAAATGTTACGGGTTAGAATTCGAACGTAGTATTGCGTACAAACCATGTTGCAATTACATTTGGCTTCAATAACTAGTTTTAAATGCTGACATAAGCAACAAACTTATGCCTCATTTTTCAATCTATCAGATTCAATATCTACTTTCCCACACCAATACAATTCATTAATGCAGTATGAGTGGTACTTTACACCTGTCAAATGGGCTAATGGACAATTACAATTACTTTTTGTACTACAGTGTACTACAGTTTTTTTTTTTTTCCAATATAAGAAGCAGAAAAAAGAAGCTGTCAAGAACCTCCCTGCAATCACAGAGGACTGTAAAGGGTGTGTGAGGCTGGGCGAGGTGGGTGTGTCCTGTCACAGGCGAAAGTCCTCCACAGACTGTGAGTGTGTGTGTTTGAGTCAGACAGGGCGTGTTTCCTCTGTTTCCATGCGATCACATGTCATTGTCTTACAACTTCATTTTTACAAACGTAAGATGCGCATGCTCACCACATCACTGATTCTGTAATGATACGGGATACCTTGGACATAATATGCATTGTGTATTGCTGTTCTGCAGTACAGCCCAAACAAACTTTGATGCATTATTTGAAACAATCTGTACTGTAAAAAGTAGGGATGCACCGATTTGAAAATTTTGGGCAATACCGATAACCGATAATTCTTTATATTTGAAAGCCGATAAACGACATATTGGCCGATAAATCTAAATCCAATTTTTTTATTTAATTTTTGAGAGCCTGATTACAAAAACAAAAGTCTCACCATTAATAGCCATGTCCCAAAGCACACAATTATAATGTTTTCAATATTTATATGACAGACTTGCAATGCACATGTTGAACTTAACTGTAGTTTCCTTTATCATATCATATTTCAAGCAATTCAAAACCATCATTGCAAACAGCGCACAGCTGAAGGAAATAATCCATTATTTAATAGCTTTATCAATAACGATAACATGAAAAATGAACATAGCAGCCGATATTGTGCATTCCTTGTAATTTAATTGACTATTTGAAGCACTGGAACCTAATCATTCAATGAATATTTAATTAGAATGAATAATAAATGAAAAATACATAATAAAAATTGCAGTACATCTTCAGCTTTTGATAGAAAGTTATTTTTTAAAAACAATTCGCATAAATTGCATGCATGTTAACAAAGTTGGCTGAAGTTCAAGTCATGTTTTTACGACAAAAAAGTTTTTTTGAGGGAAAAAACAAAACAAAACCACGAATCCTTAATTTGACTATATCACAGAATTCCGTGGGAAAGTGGGAAGATGTGTCATTAGCCGCACCTCATGGGAGAGCTCACCGCAGGCGAACTGAGGCTCGTGGGGCTGCGCAGGTGTGGTCTAACTGCAAAACCGGAACTATCCAGAAGGCAGTGGCCAGTTTCAGCGCAGTCTCCGACAGGCACAGACGCGCAAGAAGAGCAGAGGAGAAGAGGAGGACTTTTACAACTTTCATTGCGCTTTGTTTTGTTGAAACCGGTCATTGAATTGGTGCTGCAGTTTCTCCAGAGATGAGTTTGACCGGATCTCAGACCAGGCTCCACCAGATCGGCCGCAGATCCACCTCCCGGCCGGACCTCACCGCTGCGGGCTTCAGTTTACCCCGGAGTGACGGAGCGCAGCTTTTCATGAGTGGAAATGGATACCATTCTGACTTCAATGATGGCTATGTGCAGACCACAACACACACTTTCTCCAAAAACTCACTGGGAGGAGGAGGAGGAGGAGGAATGCAGGGGTGAGTTTCCATTAATAAATGATCAAGTTGTGCGTTATTTATAAACAAAGTCTGGAATAAAAAGTCGAGCTCAAATATTTCTTATCAGAGCTATGCAATACAATCACGTTCATTTTATATCTCTACTTTTACTATATCTCAACAATTGTTTATTTTACATTTTACAAGAGGGTGAAACATCTGATAAGAGGTGGATACTTCAGTGTGAAACAATTAAGAGCTCCAGACACACTATATGAAAGAGTAACATTTTAGCAATAAAAACTTGGCAGTGTCAGATATGACCTTTTGCCCTGTGAATGTTATTCTATTATGGCGCAAGACAGGAAACTGTCCATTAACAACGGAAAAACTGTCACACTGACTGAAATGTAAAAAGTACTTTCTGCTGTGGTCAAACTTGCAGAAAACTGTTAATGCACTGGACTTCAATGCATGAGGGTCAAAGACAGAAAAGGGTTTCAGGAATCAAAACTGAAGTGTAATACAGCTTTGAATTGTTGTTGTTTTTCAGTGCATCAGAATGGGTTCTGTTTAATATGTTTTTTTTTTTTTTTTCTGAGCAAAAATTAAATATCATACATTTTTTACCATGATTTACAGAAGACGCCCACTAAAATGTAATTCAGTGTGACAATCTTGTCAGGGATTTTTTACAACAAAAATGTATTTATGCCATATTAAAGACTAATTACTTTTACCCCAAATGCTAATTTTACATTTTTAAACTTTGCTCATTTGTCAGCAAGAATTTAATTTAGTATTCTCACTTATTCTTTTATATATTTTAATATGTACAGGTCAGACTAAATATGTTGTTTTAATTTTTACATAAATATAAGTGTTGTACTGAATGACAGTGGAGCATTATTTCACCCGCATTTTGACATTTTATTCTCCCAAAACTTATTTGAAACCTTAAAACGAGACGATTTTACCTGCATTTAATGTGCTTTCTATGTGTGTAAAATCACTTTTGTACATTTCTATTGATGCAACATCTAAATGTCATTATAATGAATGGTACATTATGAAATTCATAAAGAGTTTGTTTTTAAACACAGCATGTCAACTACTATTCCCATTTGAAAATGATGGATAAATCTATCCAACAGTACATTAAAAATCCTTTAATAGTTAAAGTGACCTAATGCATACCTGCTAAACTGTAACTACATTTTTGTGCATTTATGTATTTTTAATGTCAGTTAATTTGATTTGTTTTTCAGCATGACATCCATGTCTGTTCAGAAAAGAGCTCAGTTTCTTTACCAGGAATGTTTTAGCTATCTGAAGCGAGCGCAGAACCTGCTGGAGAACGTAGGTGTCATTCACACACACACTTTCACTGTGATGCATGTGACACACAGCGATTGATTCATGATTCTGTCATTTTTCTGCAGATGGCACCAGCAGCTGAAGTGGACAAGAACATGATGGCGGCAGCGGAGGCCATGGAGCAGATGAGGACGTGTGCCGTGGAATTGCGGAACGCCGGCCTTTCCAATGAAAACATCGTCCGCAAGTCAGTGTGTGATTGAGTGTGTGTGTTGTGACATAAACAAACAGAACCTGCTTACTTTAGCATGCAGACCAGCCCACTATGAGTACATGTCAGTTACCAGAAATATATTGTGACGTTTGTTCAGCAAGAATGGGTGTTTCTTCTACGACACATGCTTTTGGAATCGTGGACTAGGTTATTTGTCCACCAACATGAATCATAACAATAACCATTTTCATTTCCACAATATCTGGAAAGGTAAAAATAATGTGGTAGAAATTACATTTTAAGAAGACGATGTCCAACCCTTGTGACAAAGAAGTGCACTTTAACATAATTCCACTTACAAAAATAATAGACTTTAAAAGAATATAATTGAGTGTGAACTGATGTTTTTGGACATGTTATTTACAATTAAATGAAAATGTATTATAGTTTAAATTTATATTAAATGTAATTAGCTGAACTTAAAAGTGCTTTTTTGACCCACTTAAGTAATTCTTCATATGTAATTTCATAGTTAATACTTCTGTTGTCTTTGAAATATGGGTAAAGTTATGCTAAATGTACTGATAAGCATTTATGATAAACTAAAATATACTTTAATGTCAATTTACACATTTGTAATGATGAAGTTGCAATTTAGTACATTTATTAGCTTTAAATGTAATATTGATCAGTTAAAATATAATTAAGTGCTTTATTGTGTTAGTCAACACATCAAAACAAGTGCACTTCTTAAAAACATGACAAAAAATTACAACATAAGGATTTAAAATGTAAGACTTTTTGTTTGAAATTATTACAAAGTGCAGATTGTAAATGTGTGTTAAGAAATAGTCTTGAAAGTGAACTTAAATGGTATTTTATTGTATTAATATTATATTATCTGCAATTCAGTAATTATTAGATTTGGAGTACACACACAATACAGTTAAGTGCACTTCTTTTTCACAGGGGAAAGCTAGTTTCATAGCTAATATTTTCACATTTTTGCATAATTTTAAAAATGACAGACTGATTGGAAATGCACTAAAAAAAAAAACAGTTCTGATCGCATGTGATTGGATTTTTTAAATACTCATTTTAGTGCATGTGTTAAAATTCATTTCAAGCTGTAACCAAAAATACAAAAATTAGAGTTTTGGTGGAAATGACATTGCAACTGAGAAAATTCACAATGACAATACAAAGTTAAACACTTATTTTTAATCCAATTTGTTGAACAAACACCCAAATGTTTTTGAGGATAAAATAAAGAGGCATGTAAATTCAAAGTGTGGTTCTTGATTGTGTCTTCCAGTCTGGAGGAGTGTGCCGCCATCCACACAGAGATCCGTAACTCCATCACGGGCACCACTCTCCGCAGGACCGGCACCGTGAGCGGATGGGAGGATCCCACCAAGAGCTTTCAGGAGGCAATGCAGTGGATCAACCAGAAAAAGGTTTAAAACGACACACCTGCTCTTGTCTTGCACAAAGAGTCATTCACTGAATACACACTGGATTTAAATAGGCAAATGCTTCAGAGTCTATGACTGGATCATTATTACTGTGATTACTATGTTTCTAGCATGTTATATGTTTGGCAACAGTTCTTTGTAGCTTTTAATTTCTTAAATGTTGGAAGACAAATCATGGACGACAAAGCCAAGATTCATCAGTCTCAAACTGTGAAAGAATGGTTCAGAGAGCATGAAGAATCATTTTCACACATGAATTGGCAGCTCTGAGTCCAGACCTTAAATTCAGTGAAAGTCTTTGGGATGTGCTGGAGGAGACTTTACAGAGGTCTCACCTCTTGCATTGTCAATACAAGATCTTGACCAAAAATTGATGCAACTCTTGATGGAAAAAATGTTGTGATGTTATTTCTGTAAAGTGCCGTCCTGGAATATGGCCATGATGTGTCTTCCTACATGGTTGTTTAAGAAATGAAAAGCTACACACTCCATCAATTAGGGTTAGAAGAACTGTTGCCAAACATATAACATGCTAGAAACATAATAATCACTGCAGTAATGATCTATTTAAATCCAAACAGCAACTTTGTTTTGGTCGGGCAGTGCATAAATGAATACAGTCAGTCTACCTTCTAAGGATTAAACAGTTTAACTTTATCTGTCATATAAATTATTTCATTGCATGGTGCACTTTCACTGGGGCGACAGATAGATAAGGGTTATCCTATGATCTCTAACTCTTATTGTTGTCTTGACTACCTTATTCTCACACAACAATGGCAATAATCTCAAGCAACCCAAAAACAGCAGCAGTTTTTTGAAAAACAAAAAAAACACTTGTTGATTTGACAGATTTTTGACTATTGCAGTTTATTTGTGATATTAGTACATTGGTGGTACTTTACCATCAGTATTTGCAGGATTATTATCATTAACTAAAACTATTAAAAACATTTCTTTTCATTGAAATAATGCTGAAATTAAATAAAATATTATATACATTAATATATATAATATATTAGTTGAAAAATTTAGACTAAAATGAAAATTTGAAATGGTACTTTGGAAATAAACTGAAGCCTTTTGAAGCACTAAAATCATTAACTGAAAATAAATAGATATTTATAAAAATAAATTAAACCTAAATAGCAATATTTAAAAAACAAAACTAATAAAATGACAAAAGCACATAACAAAATTAAACTAAATATGAAAACTAGAAATATAAAAAATAAATGCTAATTAAAAATATGCATAAAACTACAATAAAAACTAAAATACTGCTGACTGTTGGACTAAAACTAGAAATATTCTTTAGTGTTTTTTAAAGAAGTCTCTTCTACTTCACCAAGGCTGGATTTATTTGATCAAAAATACTTTCAAAATATTGTGAAATATTATTACAGTTTAAAAGAACTGTTTTCTATGTGAATATACAGTATAGTAAAATGTAATTTATTCCTGTGATCAAAGCTGAATTTTCAGCATCATTACTCCAGTCTCAGTGTCACATGATCCTTCAGAAATCATTCTAATACACTAAGTGCAATTGTTACCTTAAAGAGCTGTTTTTTCCTTGATTTAACTTATTTTTTGGTATAAATGAATGTATTTAAGTTGCTTCAGTAGTATTAAATCCTATTCATTTAGATGTTATCATTTTTAGGTTACGATTATTTTCCAGTGTATGTGAACTGGCACAGCAGATCTGTTGGTCAGTTTATCTCCTGAGTTGTCTAGAGAACATCAGTGTTTTGAGACGACTGTGTGATTTCTCTCACCACGCTGAATGACGTGTGGAGGGTTTACAGTCAGTACAGCCCATAATGACGGCACTGCGCTGGAATTCACCCTCACACCTCAGCCTCCTCCTCCTCGAGTCCAGACTGGTTCAGTGTCTGCGAGAGTAATGAGATTCCGGCTTATCTCAGATTCTGACCCCCTGAAATCTGACTCATTTCCACTGAAAATACACAGAGAGAGAGGGAGTAGGAGTGTAAGAGACTCCCTGACTTGTTGTTACTTGTGTTAGTGTACAGAAGGACACACACACACCCACAGTAGGAGACACACCCGGCACTGCTGCGACACTCCCACCTCACTGGCCGTTTCAAAGCTTTGAGTGACTGTGGAAGATGAAAGACTTTAGCTTTCTTGATTCTTTAAAAACATAAGCCGATTCCCCCTGTCGGGTCAAACGGTTCTCATTGCGTAACCGCTCCATTCTGTGCCGATCCAGGCCAGCTGGTACAATTACAGTTTCATTTTCCACTGTGGGGCTGATAACGAAGCTCTTTGGAAGGTAATACAAAAGCAGCAGTTGTAACCCAACGGTTTACTGATGATAGGAGAAGTGAATAATATGTTATGGAAGATGATCAGATATTTCTTTTATTTTTATGTTTATGTTGCTCAAATAGAGCGCTTAGCCAGCTACAGAGAAACTAGTAGCCGGGCAACAGACAAGTGACCAATCCTGAGTGGCGACGTCACTTCACAGATTCTACCGAGAATTCCGGGCTGTGAACGGTTTGTAATTGTGCCGTTCTAGGCTCAAGTGGAAACACAACTGGAACTGTTCCTTAACATTCTAAGAACTGACTCGACGGTGGAAAAGCAGCTATAGTTCCAACCCAAATTCACTCCATTGATTTAGCCAATGTTGTGTTGTCAGGTCCAGTCGAGCTTCTTTCAAAATGGTAACATATAGAGCTGCACGAATAATCGTTAAAAGATGCCGATCTCAATACAAACACCCACGCGATCTTATTTCTAAATGATAGCGATTCGTCTCTCTTCAACCACACAGTATCATTACTCCTGTGCTGTAATAATTCATATTATCACAGAAGAACTGGGATAAAAGTTTATAATTTGGATATAAACACTGATGTCTGCGGTAGCAATCAAAAGTAACTTGATGCTTCAAATAGTGAATGTATTGATTACGTCGTTACACCAGTAGGTGGCGACAAGTGACTGTTTCATTCAATGTATTTGTCATTAAATCATTCATTCAATAGATTTGTTCAAAAACACTGAACAAATAGAAAACACAGTAAACAGAGTAAAGAAACAAGCGAAGACTTTATGAGTGAGTCATTGAATAATTCACTCAATCTGGATAAATTTTTTTTTTTAATTCAATATTTTCAAATAGACTGCAGCAATTTGCCAGAAGCTCTAAATGACATATTATTTTGTTTAGTAGTTTAATCAGACATCATGATCCCTGTTTTAAATAAAAAATATAGTGATTCTCAATTTATCCAGAATCGTGCAGCTCCAGTAACCTTAAAATGATAACATCTTAATTAACTGGGTTTATTCAAGTCAAAAATATTATTTAATATTGCTGAATCAACCTAAGTAGATTCATTTATACCAGGGGTTCCTAATTCCAGTCCTAATGTCCATTTTGTGCTCTGCGAAGTGGACTTAAAAGTGTATTTTGCCATCTTAAGGGAGATTTAAATCCCAAGCAGGTGTGTTTGCTTGAGATGCGACAGTTAAAATACATAAAAAGACATGTTACTAAATTATGTTTATTTTCATATTAAACATCACAACATACATTTATCATTTAGTTTAGGGCTTCTGAATTTGACAAATTAGATTAAGTGAAATTTATAATTAATATGTATGTACATACTATATAAATAAAATAAATATATGGATTTATACAGATTTTATACACATGTAGGCCTATATTAAATGAAAATATGGTAATTTATATTAAATTTATTTATAAAAGTATATAATGGCGTCAAATCGTAAACTCCTCTAATATGCGCAACTTCAGTTTTGTCTGTGTTTGATAAGATTGCAGGGTGTTGCGAATGAACACATTTTGTCAAATGAAGTGAACTTCAACTGGGAGTAGGGAGGGAGCAGTAGGGACCCTGTCAATCGGGACGCACCCAAGGACAAGGAGCTCGCTTTTAACGAGCTGATGATCTGAATGAGGCGTGTCAGATAAGAGACAGACGTACAAACTGTGCAGAGCAGGGAGGTGTGAGGACTGGAATTGATAACCCCTGATTCATAACAAACAAAATCATTTTCATGGGTTAAATCAAGTTAAAAAACAGCTTTCTAAGCCAACAATTGCAGGTTACCAGTTTTTACAGTGTACTGCTTACAAATGTTGCACATTTATCATCCACCTGAGACACACACACACATAAACACACACTCAGAGGTTAGACAGAGAACGCATTGTTTCTCCTGAGCAGGAAGAGGGAGGAGGAAAACAGGGAGTGTCTGTAGCCAAAGAACAGACAAAAGCAGTGAAAGTGACTGGGGTGAAACTGTTTTGCAGTGCTTTAACATTCTGATCTCTGTCTGAGTGAATGCTTGAAATATCTCTGCAGTCACCTAAAACAACAGCGCTGTTGCTCACCCGTCCCGAGGACCCTGACCCTGATTATATAAGAAGCTGCTGATCTGAGATCAGCATGAAAGAGTGTTTTAGTCCACAGCTGGCGTTAATGATTAAGCACTGCCACCTAGAGTTCATTATTGATGATGCCAAAAAGTGCACTAATTATTAACTTGTGTTCAAAAATCTATGCTTTCACACATTGAGAATAAATGAGCTTTAAAGTGTGTAATTTCTCCACCGAATGGAAATAACTGCTTCTGCAGCTTTTTTTGAAATAAGAGGATAAATCCAGAATACAGGAATACAAAGGGAAACATGCTTAGACAATTCCCGACAATCAGCTGAGGAAATGGAGGTTATATATACACAAGACAGGTGAAGATGAAGGTATTCCAAAAACAAGGAAACCAGTGAATAACAGGAAGAAACACAGGAAGTGAATGTTGAGACAACGGAACAAAACTGTGGAAAAAGGCTGCGTCTGAAATCGTATATTCTTTAGAGTAGGCACTTATTTTGAATAAATCACTTCACGACTGCTAAAAAGTATGTTCTATGAGTGTGAATGTAATCCGGATATACTACATTCGCCATGTTGTCATCATCATGTGACCTACCAGCCTCAGTTGCGTCACTTCATTGCCATTTACAAATCCTCTCCCGTGGCCTCATGAGATAGTAAAGTGTCCATCATATGCACACTTCAGAATCTCACCGGAAGTAGTAGGTCATCCGGGTATATTTTGCCTACACTTTTAGGAGTACTGTGAATTCAGACATACTTCTTTTGTCACATACTGTTTTTCGTCTACTATATAGTAGGGATGTATGATTTCGCATATGCGAGCCCAAATAATGCTGTGTTCCAGTTTCCCTACTCATACTGCGCCCTAAAGTATGTACTTCTGAGTGTGCAGCAGAAGCTCAGCCAACAAACAGCTCTCAGTTTTCAAGTTGTAATTACGAGCTCTACGAGGACGTGAACGTTTTTCTCAAGTCACAATATTGTAATTATGGTAATTCCACATACAAGGATGAATTGGGATGCAAGAGTTTTTGTAACAGCAGAACTGAAAATAATTTAATATATATTGCAGTTTTTATTATAGAAATTATAATATAAAGCAACAAAAACAAGAACTTTTCAATGCAAATGTTAGAGATTGTTTGGTTTGAGATTTGTGAGGATAAAATAGACATTGCTGTAATTATATATTGCGCTGTCAGACTTCTGGAGCAGATCAGGTTTATGGAGTAAGTTCCTGTGGTTTCCAACAGTGATTGTGAAACAGAAAGTTAAACCACAGGAACTTACTGGGTTATTCTGACTTAATTTACCCTGTTTAATTTCTAACACATGTTTCCGGGATACCCTTTAGTGTTTATATAGTGAGAAGTGTAAAATGGTTGTGTTTGTGGGCATATGTTTACATGTGTGTGTGTGTGTGTGTGTGTGTTGTAGAGACTCATTGAGACCTCACCCTTCGGTGAAGATGCGGAGACCATCAGCCAACAAATCATGAATCACAACAAGTTCCACAGTTCAATCCAGAGAAGCCTGGAGGTGGACAGAGCACGGGATGAACTGGTATGAGGAAAAATTAAACTGCTAAAATGCATGGTAACACAAGTGTCCAATATCAAAACGCTTTTCACAGGATGAATTATAAGTGTTTAAGCTAAAAATTTGATTATGATAAAATATGTAATGGGGAAAAAGACACTGTGTTATTTAATTGCGAGTGTGATGAACATGCCGTGACAGAGTCCGTTTGTGCTTCAGATGCAGAGCCGAGAGAAAGCTGGACTCCACGCTCTGGACCAGGAGTGGGACACGTTACAGGTCAGTTATCCAAACAAACGCAGAAATACAGATCCTGATATTGATTCTCAGCCTTGCCTAACCTTACACACCCTCCGTTTATGATTATTTACCTTTGTTTATTGTTCTTAGCAGATTCTGATTCTGAAAATATATATTATAAACAAGAATTTAAATACTACAATGTTCAGATTGTTATTTTGCATTACAGGCAGTTCAAATGTAATCTTTTCCACCATTTTAGGACATACTGTACAGATATTGGATTAGCATTTTACTGTTAAAAGATAAGATCAAGCATATATTTTAACAAATTACACTTCGTAATGATTTGTACAGCTTAAATAGACATTCGAAAAGGTTAGAATCAAGTGCCAATTATTAGAACATCAATAAAGATGCCTCAGTAAATGGTGTGATCATGCCAACATTAAAAGATCTGCCCGATCAGAATGACCATTTAAAGTTAACCAAAGCAATTTGATCAGGGTTAAAGGCTCAATCAGTTAACCAATACAGACTAATTGCACCTCAGCAGTGTTATACAATCAACAACACCAAAAACACTCACAGAAAGTGTAGTAGACTGAGTACAATTCTGACAGTTCCAGTTGTGGCCGCTAGGGGGTTTGTATGCTTATGTTGAGTGGGAAATTACCTGTGGAAGAAGAGTGTTCTGTCCTGTTGACATAGCCAGGTTGTGTTTGTCGACTCTGTAACCTTCCTGCATTCTCCTCTCTTGTGTGTTTTTTTGATGCCAAGTTACCACAGAAAGAAAGGTTAACTTACTGTCACATAAACTCCAATGAAACCGTCGTTGACGTACAAGAGCAAACCTCATTGGTTCTTGCATGTCAAGACCATTTGAGCTTCTGTTTACCATATTTGATGTGCTCTATGCATGTGAGCTGATCAGTGTTCATGTGTGAATAAAAGCCTAGAATTTACATTTACACCAATTTATTACTGAAGTAAAAGTCATCTAATACAATATTATAATAGTTTCAAAAAGTATCCAAAACATAAACATTATGAATTTAAATACATTCATATTTAAAAGGCAACCAACTTTCCAATATTTGAGCATCTTCAAAGTAGCTTCCAACTTCACGAGCTGAATCTTGCACCTGTTGTTGACTGCATTAATATGTTGTGATCTTTTCTTCTTCCCTGCATGTAGAAAATGTCTCATTTGCGTGCAGCTCAGCTGCGAGACTTGCAGGGCATCATCGAGGAGATCTCCAGAGCCATCATGTGGGTCAACGACAGGGAGGAGGAGGAGCTGGTGTTCGACTGGGGCGATAAAAACATCAACAACTACATCCCCCGCAAACAAGAGAGCTACTCGGTGAGGAGACGCACTCAATCGACACATGCTGTTTATCCATGAGCAGAAGAAATAGGGCCAGAATTACTAAACTGGGCACATTAGTGAGAGACTGCAATCCCATAACTGACAATGAACGTATAATATATTTATTAAAACTCTCATGTAAGTGCCTGATGATTTTATCTTATTTTCCTACTAGAAACTGATGAGTGATCTGGAAGAGAAAGAGAAAGAGCTGAATAAACTGAAGGTGAAGGTGGACAACCTCCTGAAGAACCAGCACCCAGCGTCGGATAAGATCGATGTGAGGAAACCTGCTCAACACACAGAAAAACTCTGGCTTAGCCTAATTTCACAGTCAGAAAAGGTCCATTAGTGATGATTGAAGCACAGCT
This sequence comes from Megalobrama amblycephala, assembly GCF_018812025.1. Taxonomy (NCBI): domain Eukaryota; kingdom Metazoa; phylum Chordata; class Actinopteri; order Cypriniformes; family Xenocyprididae; genus Megalobrama; species Megalobrama amblycephala. The sequence continues at coordinate 43,457,374 of NC_063060.1, read as the reverse complement.
CGCACTGAAGACACTTTCTCACCAAGAATCAGTTGTGATGTCATTTCCACCAAAACTCTAAATTTAGTGTTCTTGGCTACTGAGAGTCACTGGTGTTGGTGACAAGCGTGCTTGAGATGAATTATGACACACGCACTGAAATGAGTAGAAAAAATACAATCACTTGCGATCAGAACTCTTTTTATTGTGCGCCATTTCCATTCAGTCATGCAAAAATGTGAAAATATTAGCTATGAAATTAGCTTACCCTTGTGAAAAAGAAGTGCACTTAACTGTATTGAGTGTGCACTTCAAATCTAATATTTACTGAATTACAGATAATGTAATATTAATCAAATAAAAGGACATTTAAGTTCACTTTCATGACTATTTAAGTACACACTTCTAAAATGAATGATTGCACTCATTTTGATGTGTTGACTAACATAGTAAAGCACATGTAAAGTACTTTGTTATATTTTAACTGTTGTGGGTTTTACTGTAATAGGTTTTAAATGTACTAAAGGCAACTTCATCATTACAAATGTACTACATTAATGCAACCATACCTTTAGGCTGTAAAAACTTCTCATTCGTGCTGTAGATTTGAGTAATACCTCATGTCGTGCATCAGTTTCTCTAGTGTGATTTCAGACTTGTGATTTTTCTCTGGCAAACAATAAAGCGAGTGAAAAAAGCCCATAGATGGACCCTGGGCCAGAGAGACACATATGATGGGCTCTTTTAAATTGTTTGACAATCACATTTGAAGAATTTTACAAGAATTTTCATCAATTAATTTAGCTTGAACCACTTATTGTACAGGCGCAGATCTGTTTTAGATCATTTTATTAGGTTTACAAAAATAACTGTAATGTTGTATTATAATGCTGTATAATGTTGTAAAATGAATTCTGCACAGCACTGTGAATAAGCTCTTCTCTCTGGTTCTTCCAGGCTTACATGGACACGCTTCAAACCCAGTGGAGCTGGTTACTGCAGATCACCAAGTGCATCGATGTTCACCTGAAGGAGAACGCCGCGTACAGCCAAGTAAGGCTTCGAATCTTTGATTTATGATTAAAACAACTGGTCATGGCTAAGGGTTAGAGCTGGCCCATATGACGATATACTGTATATTGTAGTGAATAGTACAGAATTGATGAATATTCATGTAAACTTACACACTGGCTCAATTATCTGGTTGTAGCAGATCAAGATTATCAGTGATAAATGAGTTTGGGCCTGAGAGGACTGATTCTGTTTTTATTCCTTTGTAGTTCTTTAAGGAGGCCAATGAGACGTACACCAGACTCCAGAAAGACCACGAGTTGATCCGTAAGAAGTTTATCTGTGACAAGAACACACCTCTGGAGAATCTCACTGAAATGCTCAAAAACCTGGAGGTGACTGCCGCAAAATCTCAGAGTGAAACACCTGTAGAGTTAAACAGACAAACACATAGCTTGTGAAGTTGTATATGGTGTGACTGCACTTGAAAAATCACCATGTGCTCACAAAATCATGTTGGTGTGTTTGTGTAGAAAGAGAAGGAGAGGATGATAGATAGTAAGAGGCAGGTTCAGACGCTGGTCAGTAAGTCCAAGAACATTGTGTGTCTGAAACCTCGTAACCCAGAGGAGAAGAGCAGCAGTCCGGTCATAGTGAAAGCTCTGTGTGACTTCAAACAGGATCAGGTGAGCCTCATCATTCACAAACACATACAAATCTATATATAGCAAATCTATTGAGTGAATGATTCAATGACTCACTCATGTATACTTCACTTGTTTCATTACTGGATGAATCAGTGTTTTTGAAAAAATCTCTTGAATGAATGATTCAGTGACAAATACATTTTTAACAGTCACTTTTCACCACCTACTGGTGTAACGATGTGATGCAATGTTTATTTAAAGCGTCAAGTTACTTTCCAAAGGTGATTTTGCTTTTTTTTGACCGCTACTGTAGACATCAGTGTTTATATCCAAACTATAAACTTGTATCCCAGTATTTCTGTGATAATTTGAATGATTGTAACAGAACCCAGAATTTATGGTATGTTCAAGTCCTCCTGGGAAGTACGTATTTACAATTTGGGAAGTCGTAATTACGATGCCAGTCACTTCCATCGAATGGCGGTGTTTGTACAGCAAGGTTTTTTTAAATCTACTTCTAGAAAATTGCTGCATATACCAAGCATATAATAACTTTTTCAGTTTCTGAGACAAGTAAACATTCAATTTTAACAAAAATTTACCTTCAACTAGTGACGTTGCATTATTTGATTCTGCCGTGTTTCTCATTGACATGCCCTCATCTCAAAAAATCCAGTGTTTCCCACTCGTAATTATGACTTTGTGGGGGCGTTCATGTTCGTTCAACTCGTAAATATGATCTTTTTGAAATTACTTGAATGCATCTTTAGCTCCAGCCCTAGTCCGCCCTTGGTTAGTTGTTTCAGGTGTCATTTCAAGCTAGAATTAAATCTCCAGAAGAACCCCTGGTTTAGTATGTAAACGCACAGTGCATATATTTCTGATGTTTCTGCAAAACCATATGAACCACTGAAACACAGTGTGGATGTTACAGAGGGGCATTATGAAGGGGAATGAAGGCATTCTGAAGGACAACACTCAGCGCAGCAAGTGGCATGTCACTGGACCTGGAGGACTGGAAATGCTGATCCCATCCGTGTGTCTGATCATCCCACCGCCAAACCCTCTGAGCATCAGTCTGGCGCAAAAGTACGACAAAAAACACACATGCACACTGATCACAGAGCATCTGACAGTGTACAGAAATGCATTGATTCTTTGATTGCCTGACAGGAACGAGCAGTACTACGAAGCCATCATGTCCATCTGGAGTCAGCTGTACATCAACATCAAGAGTCTGATTTCCTGGCAGTACTGCATGAAGGACATTCAGCACATCAACTCCCTCACGCTCTCTATGGTATGAGATGCTGCAGCATCAGAGCTTATTGCCCTCCAGATAATTTTAGATGCTTGCTGCTCCAATTAAAAAAATAATAATAATGATAAAAACATTATTAAATAATGCAATTCATTAAATAAACATGACTATTATTATACAATTTGGGCTGGGATGCTAGCAATCTGTTAATTCATGGTAGAAACATGCTGGCAACAAGAACAAATATCTGCCAATGGGGTTAATAAACTTCATTCAAAGGGAAAACAAGATTCATTTTCTGATCCCATTGGCGGATATTTATTCTTCTTTTAGCTAAAAACTCACTTTATTTAGATTTTTTTTAGAAAACAAGACTTAAGTTTCTTTTAGCCTCTTTAGTAAATCTATCTTGCTTTAGATATTTTTACTGGAAAACAAGACAAAAATGATAAAAATCTTTCTTTTGCGGTGTGTAAAGCCACTTTGACTTGATCTTTGGTTTCATATGGAATTATATTTCAACAATGTTTCAATCATTTGTCTCTTCTAGCTCTCAAAAATGCGTCCTGAGGAGTATCGCAACATTATTAAGAGCCTGGAGATTCACTACCAGGAGTTTATGCGTAACAGTCTTGGCTCTGAGATGTTTGGCGATGAAGACAAGAGAAAGATGGAGATGCAATACGCAGGAGCACAATCCCATTATGACCAGCTGGTGATCCAACTGCCCAGCTATAGTAAGACCAAAGACACTCACATGTTCTACAAATCCAGTCACATGCTCTAATTATTATACAGGACTGAAGTTGCCCATCCCTGATTTAGGACAACTTCATTCCATTACTGTTGCTTTACAAAGGAGTTTGTCTTTCAGGGGTGAGTGGAATGAAAACAACTGAAGTGATGGTGGAGACAGATGGGAAGAAGGTGGTGACGCCTGGAAAGACAACGGTCATCTCGGGGCTGAATGTCAATCTCATGACAGACCTGAGCGCTCTCAGACGCAGACTAGAGGCAGCGGAGTCAGGCTTGATTCAGCATCTCCACGTGTCTCTGAAGGAGAACGGTGTACAGCAGTGCTCCCAAAGACTTGTGCTGCTGCAGGTACAATCACTGTCAGTGGCATACTCTGCTGGAACAACCAGTGATGGACTAATATATTGTCCAAGCCAATTATCAGCCACTATTAAAAGTACATTTGCATAATGGTCTGTTTCCGGTCTGTTTTATCAGGGTGTACATCGTGATCTGGACTCCATCCGGGACGAGTACCTGCACCTGAGGGAGAAGATTTTAAGAGAACTGGATGGAAGCACTAACCCAGAGCAGACCAAGTACCTGCGCAGCGAACTGGACATCATCAACCAGAAACTGGGCAGTCTGCAAGGCTTATCAACCGCATATATCCAGAGGCAAGAACATTTAAAGAGGACCTATTATGCTTTTTTCCATGTTCATCTTTCTTTAGTGTGTAATGTTGCTGTTTGAGTATGAAAAGGCTCTGCAAAGTCCCTCCAAAGGATGTTATTCTCTATATTAGTGCGCACTGTTACTGAACTCCTTCAAATGCCTCTATTGTAGTCTTGAGTTTTTGTCGGGGAACGAACACGTCACAACGAACACAAAAGGTCTTCAAAGTTTCAGAGATCAAAGATGAATGAAGTTTTTGTCTTCTAAAAGAAAGAAGCTATTCTGAATTGCCTGAAATGAGTCAGTAATTCCAGTCTTACTTCCTGCTTGAACTTGGGTAGGTCTTTTTAAGACATTTACATAATGGCAGCCTATGGTCTTCATTGGCTGCCCTGAGCAACATCTACTTTAACCCACCCTCAAAGACTTTTAAGGGTTTGGTTTGTGTTGTTTATGTTGAGAAGACACTGTTTTCTGCTGCACAAACAAATCCAATTTGATGCACTTTTAAAGGATCAGATTGATGCGGTAAAACCAACGCCATTGATGCTGTTCAAACTGGGCCATCTGACCAATCAGAGTAGAGTAGACCAATCACAACAGACACGACCATCTTATCAATCAAAGCAGAGTAGACCAATCACAACAGACTGGACCATCTGACCAATCAGAGCAGAGCAGGCTCTTGGAAAGGAGGGGCTTAGAGAGACACTTTTATGGGGAAATGAACCTATGAATGGCAGACTTATAGTTATTTCTGTGCATGATAGTAGAAAGTATTAGTCTGAGAAGTAATGAGTAGAGTTTCATAGGTGTTTGTCTGTGTTTCCAGGCTCACTGCTCTTCAAGCTCTGCTCCAGAGCCTCCTGCAGGCTGAGGACATCATTAAAGTCCATGAGGCTCGTCTTACAGAAAAAGAGACGAGTTCTCTTGATCTGAATGAAGTGGAAAATTACCGCACGACTCTGAAGGTAAATTTTATGCACTTTTTTCTTCCTATAGAATAATAATTTAAATGGCGTCTCCAGATTCAGAAATTGGTGCTACCTGACTAGAGAAAACAGGGAAAAATACCTATTTAGCCAAATAGGTAGGAGAACTTCAACACCTATAATGCACTGGGCTTATTACAATCCAAGGCCACTCCCATTCTGCTATGGATACGCTTAACCAGAGTCAAATAGCACCTTGCTTTAGCAGGAAATACTTCTAAGCAAACTTTTAGTCATAATAATGTTGACTTGTATTGTTATAACGTGTAAAAACATGAATCACTCAGTCCAGACTCAAAATCATAGAGCATGTCTCATTTATATGTCTATTTGAATGTGCCATGCAGCTCATGAAAGCAGAACTGGAGCAGAAGAAGGGTGTTTTGAAGGCTATGGAGTCGGAGCTGTCCAAGGCTGTACACTGGAACAGTCAAATAGACAAATCTTTCCATCAGTGTGATGTTGATCTGTCCAGATACACAGAGCTCGTCGGACAGATGACTGACCGCTGGCGCAGGATTGTGACTCAGATTGATAGCAGGTGTGGAGAGATATGGTGCTGGTTGCACTTCTGGGATACACAGCGACAAATGTTGTAGAAATGTAGAAAGCACCACCACCATAATATAGTTTTATTCCATTCCTTGTTTGTTTATCAGGGTATGGGATCTGGAAAAACAAGAGAAACAGCTGAATCACTACAAGCAAACAAGCTCCATGCTAAACAGATGGATTCAGGAAACACGTCAGCGGCAAGATGCCCTCCAGATTACTAAGTTCAACAGCGTGGATAATTTAATGGACCACCTGAACCAACAAAAAGTCAGTCCAATACACTTCCTAAATACCCACGTTTGGTCAAATGTCCTTAGATCTGTTTCAAAATCAAAATTTCCAGCTTAAATACATATAGTCTGACATATAGATTTCAAACTTGAATCAGACAAATAGTTGACAAGATGCTTTCATGTAAAACCAAAGATATTCATCAGATATTAACTCATCAGTGCACATCAATGTTTCTAGCACATAACAACAAACACAGCCACAGTGTCCGTTTCACAAAAAAATGATGAGTCCTTTTCTGTCATCATTTTATGATCTTCAGTTAACTATAATAACCCTGCACAGCAAAGTCCCCGGAGTTAAATCAACTCTGCTTAGAGTACATATGGTCCCTCTCTAAATATTGTTAAAATAACAATGAAGCAGAGTTAAAGTCAGTTGTTTTTTTTTGTGTGTTTCTCTTTTCTTTAGTGATTCTGCTTGTTAACAGCAGGTGTTCATCAATAATACTCAATCATCACTGAATTAATCGCTTAATTATCTCATTAACTTTAACTCTGCTTCAGTGTTAATTTAACACTATTTAGAGAGGGAACATATGTACTCTGCACAGAGTTGATTAACTCTGGGGATTTTGCTGTGTGGTTTGGATAAAATATGTTATATTGAGAAAAATATTTTGTCAACCAACAGGTGCTGTATTCTGAGATAAAAGGAAAGAAAGAAAAAGTGGATGATGTGGTCAAAGACGCAGACACCTGTGCTGCCTCCATAAAGGTGAGACTCTTGTTTTAATTATTACAAAAAGTATATACAAACGGTACAAAATCTGAGTTCTTATATCACTGTTTTTTGCAGGACTATGAGCTCCAGCTGGCGTCCTACAGTGCAGGTTTGGAGACGCTGCTCAACATTCCCTTTAAGAAGACTATGCTGCAGTCTCCAGCCACTGAACTGAGGCAGGAGGTAACAAAACCTTTCACATGTAGCACTAAACATTGTGAACTAAAGAGATAGTTCACACAAAAATTACAATTATGTTATCATTTACTCACCGTCAAGTTGTTCCAAACCTGTATGAATTGCTTTCATCTGCTGAAGATATTTTGATATTTTGAAGAATATGGGTAAGCAAACAGTGGATGGACCCCATCGACTTCCAAAGTACGAGTAAATGATGACAGAATTGTCATTTTTGGGTGAACTATCACTTTAAAATTACAGTTCACCTGATTTACTTTATTTTGAATTTATGAGTACTCAACATATCTTTTCTACCTTCACTAAAGGCAACGGAGTTGCAGTCACACTACATAGAGCTCTTGACGCGTTCAAGTGACTACTACAAATTCCTTGGAGAAATGCTAAAAAACATGGAGGAGTTAAAGGTAAATGTAGTGAATATATCTTTCCAAATGAAAATCCAAATAAGGGTGTCGCGACAGCATGGAGTTCATTAGATGCCATTGCCAAATTAAATATAAATGAATAATTTATATTATTATAGTGCTTTTATAAGCAGGGTTATTATCATTAACTAAAACTTAAACTATTAAAAACATTAATTAATTGAAGTAAAAAAAAATACAGATATAAATATTACACTACATATGATTAAATTAGCAGGTATAAGGTTAAGGCAGTTAAGTGTAGTACTAATAGGAAACAAAAAGGAAGTACAATCCTCATAACGCTTTCTTAAAAGTGAGAAATATTTGGCAGGGTTAAATTGCGTTCACTTGTTTAAGATGCATTTTATTTATTTTGGTTTACTACTACTACTCACTGTGGACTTTTCTTTTGAATTAGATGCGGAACACTAAAATTGAGCTTTTGGAGGAGGAACTGAGACGCCACAAGGACAACCTCCAAGACCAAACCATTAAGAACAAGTCACTGGAGGACAGTCTGACTCGCTATCGGCTGGAGCTGACCCAGTCTAAAGAGCAGCTTATATCTATGGAGGAGGTGAAGAGAACCCAGGCTAGGCAGTGCAGTAGTGCTCAGGAAAGCCTGGACAGCACCCATAATCAGCTGAAGAGCTTACAAGACGAGATGTCCCGCCTCACGTTTCTCATTGAGGAGGAGAAACGCAAGCGGAGGCTGGCTGAGGAGCGATACACCAACCAGCAGGAGGAGTATGAGCTTGCTATCCGCAAGAGACAGAAAGAACTGGACGAGCTCAGTATGTCCAAAAGCCAATTTGAAAGGGCCATCAAAGAAAAGGAACGAGAGATTGAACGGCTGAAATTACAGCTGGACGATGAGGCCTCCCGGCGCAGTGCAGCAGAAGCTGAGACCTCAAAGGTAAGAACGCAGTTGAACCAGGAAATTAATAGCCTAAAGCAAATGTATGAATCTGAGATCCACATCACCAAGACCACTGTGCTCAAGACAACACAGCAGAAGGAGGAGGAATCAACAACTCTAAGACTTCAAATGGATAGGTTAACCTCTGAGAAAAGAGACCTGGAAGAGGAACTAAGAAAGGTGCAGCTTTCTTTCTCCCACTCAGAAGCAGCACGGAGGAAAGCAGAAGAGGACGCACTTCAGCAGAGGTCTTCAGCGAGCGAGGGAAGCAGGTGCAAGAGGGAACTGGAGACACAGATTCATCTCATAACACGTCAGAAGGAAGAGATTGAAACAAGACACAGGGTGGAACTGGCAGATGCCAACAGAGTTGCTCAGGAAAAGGCCCGTGAGATTACCTTGTTGACCCAGAATCTACAAGACGAGACCAGGCGTAGGAAAGCCGTGGAGGTTGAGAATCAAAGTCTCAGGCAGTCTCAGGCTGAGATACTGGCTAAGCAAACTTCAAGCACAGAGGTCATTAACAAGTTGAAGATCTCGGAGCAAGAGCTACTCGTTGTAAAGAGAGAGATAGAGATGCAGAAAAACGATAAGAGCAAGTTGGAACAGAATGCCGCCAGACTGCAGAGTCGCATCAGTGAACTGCAGTCCAAAGTGAACGAGTTGCAGGCTGAACTGGAGAAAGAGAAGAGGAATAGTCAGGATGAGCTCACGAGGAGAAAACGAATGGAAACGGAGCTGGAGAAGGTGAACCAGACGTGCCGGGAATACACCACTACCATCAGCACACTACGGGTCCATCAAGAGAAGGAAAGTGCTTCTGGACGCAGGTATGAGCAGGAGCTTCGCAGCTCTAAGGATGAGTTGCAGAGAATCCAGAAGGAGTACAACGTTACCGTAGAGAATCTGACCAGAGTGAATGCAGAATTGAAGGCTTTGCAACAGCAGCTTCTACGGGAACAGGCCCTTGTCCGTGAGGCCAATCAACGAAACGATTCCCTCTACAAGACAATAGAGGACAAGACTCGAGCGCTAAATGAGAGCACCAGCGAGATTGAGAAGCTGCAGAACCTTACTCAGAATCTTACCAAAGAGCGTCTGCGGCTAGAAGAGGAACTAAGGAGTATGCGACTAGAGCGAGATGATGCGAAAAGAAGCCTGAGCACCATAGAGAGTGAAAGTGCTTCCCGATTGTCTGCCATTCAGTTCCAGTTACAAACCAGCAATAACAGAGCACTGGAACTGCAGGAACTAATCAATGAACTGACTAAAGAGAGGGAAAGTTTAAGGGTGGAAATTGCCCAAATCCAAAAGCAGTTCACGGAGGTATTTTATTCTGAGCGACACAACTGATTTTTTTTTTCCAAATCAGTTGAATAAAAAAATTCATGACCATTTTAATATAAAAATGGCTTTGCTGGGTAACGCTTTGCTGCATAATGACCTTTGAAAGCACATTTTCTGCATAACACTGCATGGTTGCAATCTTTTTTTCATATTTTCTCTGGTTTAAAAAAAATCCTAATTTTTGTTGCTTTATTCTAACCATTTTCATCAATCATTTTGAAATTGTGTGATGCATAAATCTTTCCTTTGTTAAATCCTCTAATTATAATCAAAATTATTTCTCTTTCTATGTTTCCAGACATCCATGATGATCCAGCGATCTGATGCCAACTACAAAGAGATTGTGCAAGAAAGAGATAGTCTTTTAATCAAACTGAAGCTGTCACAACAAGACAAAGAAAAGCAGCAGCGGTATGAAGAGGAACTCAGGCGCATCAAACTCTCCTTGGAATCTGAGACGAAACAGAAGCAACGTCTCCAGGATGAAGTTGATAGAATTACCAAGGATTTCAAGTACTGGAAAAGCCAATATGATTTGAAAGAGGGGCAGATCAGACAGAGTGAAGTAGATAGAGACAAAGTTGAGAGAGACAGAGCCTCCTTCCTGAGTGAGATCCAAAGATTGACAGCTGAGCTGAGGAGTGTAGAAGAACGCTACAAGAATCGTCTTCACAGCTCAGAAAAGGAAATCTCAGAGCTCTCTCGGAGGAAGGAGTCTTTGGAAATGGAACTGAGGAGGTTGCAACAGCGTCCAGTTGCATCCTGCAAGCATACTCAGACTGATGGGGTTTCCAAATCTGAGGGTACTGTCCAGAATATCACAGTGCAAGGTCTGCGTGGTGAGGTCTCACTTACTGAGCTAGTAGATTCCAACTTGCTTGATCAAACAGATTTGGATAAAATAAACCAAGGAAAACTAACGGGCAAAGATATCGAGCACAGACTCAGATCTTACCTGGGTGGCTCTGATTGCATCGCTGGTATCTATGATGAGGCCAAGGATAGGGTCATGCCCTTTTATCAGGCCATGAAAGAAGGTCTAATTCGACGGGGAACCACACTGGAGCTCCTGGAGGCCCAGGCTGCCTCTGGTTTCATAATTGATCCAGTCAACAATGTCTGCATGACGGTTGAAGAAGCGTGGAGGAGAGCTCTTGTGGGAAAGGAGTTTAAAGACAAGCTACTGTCTGCTGAGAAGGCTGTGACAGGATACAAAGATCCTGCAACGGGAAATATCATCTCACTCTTTCAAGCTATTGAGAAAGAAATCATAGAGAAAGGTCATGGAATTAGACTCCTGGAAGCTCAGATAGCTAGTGGCGGTATCATAGATCCTAAAGGGAGTCATCGAATTGATGTGGAAGTGGCATACAGGAAAGGCTACTTTGACCGTGAAATGAATGATATTTTGTCGTATGAGGGTGACGACACCAAAGGCTTCTTTGACCCCAACACCCATGAAAACCTCACATATCTGGATTTGAAAAAGAGATGCATCACAGATCCTAAGACTGGGCTTATCCTTTTGCCTTTGAAGGACAAGCAGAAGCCAAAGCAGACAACATCTCAAAAGAACACACTGCGCAAGAGGAGAGTGGTGATTGTTGACCCTGACACTGGCAAAGAGATGACCGTTCGGGAAGCGTTCCATCGAGAATTAATCGACTATGACACTTTTCTGGAGCTTTCTGAACAAGAGTGTGAGTGGGAGGAGATCACTATCGAAACATCTGATGGAAACAAGCGTTTGCTTGTTGTTGATCGCAAAACTGGAATGCAGTATGACATTCAAGAGTGCCTAAATAGGGGAATCATAGATAAACAAACCTTTGACAAGTACCGTGCAGGGACCATGACACTCACTGAGTTTGCAGCTATGATCACAAGTAAAAGCAATAGTTCGGAGCTTGCCATCTGCTCCAGCAGTCCTGAGGATGTTGCTACTTGCAGTAGTCCCACGCAGATCGCGCCATCATCTCCAACTGTCCGCAAACGATTTGCCAGTGTATCCATTACACTCTCCCCTCCAACTGATATTTTTGATGACCAGAGCCCAGTGGGAGCGATTTTTGATACAGAGACCCTAGAGAAGATAACCATCCCTGAGGCACAGCGACGTGGAATAGTGGACAACATCACCGCTCAGCGGCTCTTGGAAGCCCAGGTTTGCACTGGAGGAATTGTCAATCCTTCTACTGGCCAGAGACTCTCTCTGAATGATGCTGTCCAACAAAGCATTATTGATGAAGACATGGCTGCCAAGCTAAAACCAGCACAGAAGGCTTATGCAGGTTTTGAGGATGTGAAGACCAAGAGGAGACTTTCTGCTGCCGAGGCCATGAAGGAAAAATGGTTGCCTTATGAGGCAGGGCAGAGGTTTCTGGAGTTCCAGTACCTGACAGGTGGACTTGTAGATCCAGAAACCGGCCGCCGGGTCAGCATTGAGGAGTCCATCCGACGAGGATGGCTTGATGGCAAAGGGGCGCAAAAGCTGCAGGATACAAGGAACTACATTAAGAACCTTACCTGCCCTAAAACCAAACTTAAGATCTCATACAAAGAGGCCATGGATAACTGCATGGTGGAGGAGAACAATGGCATGAAGATTCTACCAGGCTACTTCTATGTCTACTAAAGGCATAAGCAGCCCCTACAATGTGTTGTCAGGACCAAGCTCTCGCACAGGGTCCAGGGCAGGATCTCGCACTGGCTCAAGAAGTGGATCACGCAGAGGCAGTGTCGACTACACCTCCTCTGTTTCTTACAGCTACATCTCATCTTAGCTATACAGTTAGTTGTGATTACTATGCTTAGTATGTACAATTTAAGTATGATTTTCTATTCAAGAGGATTTCAGTATGGGTTTGGGATACAGAATGTAGATTGACATCTTCTTTCACTTTTACTAGCACTGATCAATTTTCTTGGGAGTTTAAGATGTCTTTTAGATTAATGGTATTTTTCATTATTTACACAAGGGGAATTTTAGATTTGTCATGACATTTAACAATGTTTTCATCATTTCTTTTTTTTTTTTTCGGTATTTGAGATTGTTTTCATTTGCATGTTTATTTACATTTTACATTACATTCACATGTATTCATTTACTGTAGCAGACACTTCTAGCAATACAGCATAGAGCCAATAGCCGCTTTTCCACCATTGGGCTGAAGAACAGTTCCAGTTATATTTCCACTTGAGCCTGGTATGGCATGGCACGAATAAAAAACATTTTTCGGCCCAGAATTCTTAGTACTGTTGGCTAACTGTGCTGGTAGAATACGTGTGGTGACATTGCCACTCAGGTTTGGTCACTTGTCTGTTGCCTGGCTGCCAGTTTCTCTGTAAATATTTGATCATCCTCCATAACGAGGATGCTATTTACAGCTCATATCATCTGTAAACTCTTGTTTAAGGCAGCGACCGACTCATTTGTATTACATCACAAAGAGCTCCGTTATCAGCCCCAGAGTGGAAAATGAAGCCGTATGGCTGGGCCGGATTGGCACGGTTAAGCAATGAGGACAGTTTGGCCTGACGGCGGGAAAGCGGCTAATGTTAGTCATATAAAAACGCTACATTAAGAAACAAGTACTGTTTTTATCTAAATCGTCTGCTGACTTTGTATCAAAATGGATCTACTAATTTCAAAGTAGAAATCATATATTTTGAGATTTGCTTTTAATGAATGAATATTTGATCTGATTGTGTTTATATGGAGCAATTTAAACAATAAAAACTATTAAAATATAAACTACCATTATCTTGGTTACTTATTATGGGTTCAAAGTCTTTCTTATAGCATCACATTTGAAATTTCTTTTTACTCTTCTTTCCTTTCTTCTGAATATGAAAGCAGACCCATGTATATTAGAGTCGGGGTTGTAATTTATGCTGGCAACACTTTACAAAAAATTTGTAGGGTAAAGATTCTCCCCTTAGAAAAAGTTAGCATTTTTGGCAGTACATTTGAGGTCTGATTGATTGATGAGTATTATGAGAGCATGTGTAAATGCATTAAAACAAACTGTTGCATTAAATAATGTAAATAAAAAGCATTGTAACACTTCATTTTACGGTAGGCCTATGTCCTTATTACAGTAATTAGGATAAATTATGCATAATTACATGCAAGAAACCCTAAACCACGCTCTAATCCTAACCCAATATTACTCAGGCTACTTAAATGTTTAATTTAGTGTAAGGACACCTTAAAATTAAACCTAAAGCATTTCAGATGCAGCTTCTGTGCCACTTCAGTGGTGCAAAATGAATTTTGTTTATACTGGGTTTTATTTAATTGGTAACATCCCTATAGTTTTGAATTATTCTAATTACATTTATGGACTAAATGTAGGGATTTTACATAAAAGATGATGCTTTCATTTAATAAGGTTATAAAAAAGGCCTTATGCAGTCAACTCCAGAATTATTGGCACCCTTGTTAAATATGATCAAAGGTGGCTGTGAAAATAAGTCTACATTGTTTATCCTTTTGATCTTTCATTCAAGAATTTCACAAAATGCTAACTTTTCATTGAAGTAAAACAATTGAAAGTAGAGGGAAAATCTCATTATGAAATAAATGTTTTTCTCTAGTTCACGTTGGCCACAATTGTACTTTTTATCCATGTGTGCACCAAACCCATCTGGTGGGTTTGCTGCCAAAAAAGCTATTTTTTTTAATTATTATTTCATCTGACCATAGAAGCAGGTCCTGTCTGAAGTTCCAGTGGTTTCTGACAACTGAATATCCTGGAGGCTTTCCCTTGAAACCCTCCTGAACTACTTGAGGTGCTGTTAGATCGTTTTTTGATGCTTTCTCAGCCCAAGACCCCAATGGTTTCTGTCACTAATGAACTAACCACCACAGAGAATATGAAGAATATGAAAATCTTTGTAAGTTAGCTGTCCATGCAGCCATGCTACCAGCTCAAAACGTGTGTGCATGTTTATTCTTAGATACGTAATATATCTAATATATAATCTTTATGTATTTGTCAGGGTATTACATGAAAGATGTGCTTCACTATCCAGCCCACTAGGGGGACTCAAGGAGTACCGTTCGGATAAGTTATAGATACAGAAGTGAATAAGTGTGTTCCTGATGAAAACACAGTGTTGTTCTATGGCTCTTCAATAAATCGCAAAAGACGATTAATGCCTCCTTGTAAGTGCATACTAGACATGGTGTCAGAAGTATAAAGACAAGAGAAGAGCAAGATGTCAAAATTTAATCCACCAGAAAGTTTTAATTTTGATCATCCAACAGAGTGGCCAATGTGGTGGCAGAGATTTGCACGCTACAGGACTGCTACAAAGCTGAGTAAAGAAGATAAAGAGGTACAGATTAGCACTTTAATATATGCTATGGGCATTGAAGCTGAGAACATCTTCAAATCGTTCACCTTTACTGCAGAGGAAAGTGCTGAGGAGTACGAGACGGTTCTCGGAATATTTGATGAGTATTTTTTGCCTAAAAAGAACGTGATACACGAGCGGGCATGTTTTCACCAGAGAGTGCAGAGGCCCGGAGAAAAGGCGGAGTGCTACATCAGAGCCCTTTACGAACTCAGTGAGAACTGTGAATTCGGTGCAAGTCGAAATGAACATATTAGAGACAGACTTGTAGTCGGAATTCGAGATAAAGAGCTTTCTAGAAGAATGCAGCTAATGACAGCACTTACACTGGAAACGGCGGTGCAAATGACGCGGCAGGCTGAAGATGTCGCGCAGCAGATCAGCCAGCAGGAGGGTCAGTCATTGAGCAGCGTGCAAGAGGTAGCCTCCAGACGTTCTTCAAAAGCAGCAGATAGGCCCTGGACGAAAGAGAAACACAAAAAAGGTGGTGAGAAAAGAAGAGAGGATACAGAGAATGAATGTGGCAGATGTGGTAAAACAGGACACAAAGACATCAGAAAATGCCCAGCAGCTGATACTGAATGCAGGAAATGCAAAAGAAAAGGACACTGGGCGAGAATGTGCAAATCAAAAACTGTGAGACAAGTGATGGCGAAAGAAGTGAGTGAAGAGAGCTTTTACCTGGGTGCAGTGAGTAACAAAAACGAGTCAGAAGAAGCTAAATGGACTGTGTTGCTTAAGATAGGTGATACTCCAGTTAGTTTTAAGATCGATACGGGAGCTGATGTTACCGTAATGAACATGGAGACATTTGAAAAACTTCACCCAAGAGCTCAGCTCCTTCAGTCAAACATAGTACTAGACAGCCCAGGTGGATCACTAAATTGCATCGGACAGTTCACTGCAGAAGCGGAGCATAAACGTAGAAAGTACGCCATTACTGTGTATGTGGTGGCAGGAGAAACTGTCAGTAACCTTCTAAGCGGACAGACAGCTGCTGAGATGGGACTAGTTAAAAGAGTAGAACAGATAAACACAGTTTTTGAAGGAGGTGGTACAATGAGAACAGAGCCGGTAAAAATACACCTGAAAGAAGGTGCCGTGCCATATGCAGTACATACGGCACGGAGGGTACCATTACCTCTACTGCCTAAAGTTAAAGCAGAACTACAGAGAATGGAGGAACAAGGTGTTGTGGAAAGAGTCACACAGCCTACAGACTGGTGTGCACCTATGGTGCCGGTCATGAAGCCTAATGGTGCCATCAGAATTTGTGTTGGATTAAATAAGCTGAATGACAACATAAAAAGACAGAGATACATGCTTCCCACAACAGACGAGATCCTAGCTAAATTAGCTGGAGCAAGCGTCTTTACATCATTAGACGCAGCATCTGGATTTTGGCAGATTCCGTTATGTAATGAGAGTAGTTTGCTGACGACATTCATCACTCCGGTGGGGCGCTATTGTTTTAAGAGACTACCGTTCGGGATCAGCATAGCTCCAGAGATCTTCCAAAGAAAAATGAACGAGCTTCTAGCGGACATGGAAGGAGTTGCTGTATACATGGATGACGTGATTGTGTACGGGAAGGACAGGGCAGAGCACGACAACCACTTGAAGATAGTACTAGAAAGGATGAAAAGTGTGGGTCTCAAATTGAATAAAGACAAGTGCGTATTCAGGAAAGCAGAGTTGAGTTTCCTGGGACATGTCGTGGATGCACAAGGTGTCAAAGCAGACCCTGAAAAGGTACGTGCAATAAGTGATTTGCAAGAACCAAACAATGTAAATGAGTTGAGGAGGGCGTTAGGCCTCATAAACTACATGAGCAAATACATCCCAGACTTGGCAACGAAGGGAGGTCCTTTGTATGAGATGCTCAGGAAAGGACGTGCATGGGCATGGGATGAACCACAGAAAAGTGCATTCAGCTCACTTAAAAGCGCGCTCACTAAAGCTCCAGTCCTGGCACACTATGATCTGGGAAAAGAAACAGTGGTATCAGCAGATGCTAGCAGTTACGGTATTGGTGGTGTTTTACTGCAAAAGCATGGAAACAGCTGGAAACCGGTCGCGTACTGTTCTAGAAGGCTGACAGATTCTGAAACAAGGTACGCCCAGATAGAGAAGGAATGCCTTGCAGGCGTATGGGCGTGTGAAAGGTTCCAGAAATACTTGGTGGGCATGGACACATTTAAATTAATTACTGATCACAAGCCATTAATACCACTGATCAACAGTAAAGACTTGGACACTGTGCCAGTGAGATGTCAGAGACTTTTGCTGAGACTCATGCGTTTTAATGCGAAAGCGGAGTATGCGCCTGGCAAAAGCTTGGTTGTTGCGGACGCACTGTCACGTAGCCCATTGAACACTACAGAGGACTTCATGACAGCAGATGTGAGTTGTCACGTGAATGCAATCATCGGATGTCTGCCAGTGTCACAGCGTAAGTTGACAGAAATAAAAACGGAGACACAAAAGGATGAGCAGCTACGGACTGTAGAGAGATTTGTAACCGAAGGATGGCCAGAATATGCTAAAAGCGTTCCTAACAGTGTACAGAGTTTCTACAAATGGAAAGACTCTTTGTCTGTGAGTGATGGACTGATTGTGCTAGGGAATCGCATAGTAATTCCAAAAGTAATGAGACATGAGATGCTTAGCAGAATTCATGATGGACACCAAGGTTTGTCAAAATGCAGGGCACGGGCTCAAGAGACTGTGTGGTGGCCCGGAATTTCTGAGGATATTAGACAAAAGATAGAAACATGCAAGTTTTGCATAGAAAACAAACGTGCACAACGCAAAGAACCTCTAAAGTCAACACCACTGCCTGAAAGACCGTGGCAGCGAATAGCCACCGACTTGTGTATGCATAAAGGAAAACAATACCTGGTAGTATCTGACTACTACTCGCGCTACTTGGAAATTCTTCTGCTACATAGCACTACAGCAGAGCATGTCATTCAGAGACTTAAAGCATTGTTTGCGAGATTCGGCATACCAGAACATATTGTTAGCGACAATGGACCGCAGTTCTCCAGTGACACCTGGAGAAGCTTTTGTGGTATGTATGATATTCAGCACATTACATCAAGTCCATATAATCCACAGGGCAATGGACAGGCTGAACGGGCAGTTCAGACAGCGAAGCGCATTCTGAAACAGGATGACCCGTTAATAGCACTCATGTGTTTTCGAGCCACCCCTACCTCTTCTACAGGGGTCAGCCCAGCAGAATTGCTTATGGGGAGGAAAATACGTACTACCCTACCCACCTTACCGAAAAACCTAAGACCAAAGTGGCCAAGCAAATCAAGTGTAAAAGAAAGAGACAAAGCCGCAAAAGAAAAACAAGCATACTACTTTAACAGACGACATGGCGTGAAGGACTTACCTGTTCTGAGACCTGGAGATTCAGTCTTGTTAAAGTTAGACGATGAAGCAAAGTGGAAGGGACCTGCTACCGTGATGGCAGAGAGCGCTACTCCAAGGTCATACGAGGTCTTCAGCGAAAAGGAGGGAGAGAAAAGGAGAAATCGCAGGCATCTTCAGCTGCTGCCAGATGGAGTTTCTGGATTTACTTTAATGACAGAGGAGAATTTAGAACAGTCACCATTAAAAGTTCAACCTCATGTGGACTCTGATGTACCTGTAGGGACAATTGCTAGGAAACCTAACATCACTAGATCAGGCAGAGTAAGCAAGCCTGCTGAGAGACTGAACTTATAAAAGAGAGAAAAAGTGACAACATATTGTCAGTAACAAATATCTTTATTGAATTATGTGACCAGGCTTGGTTATACTGAATAATAATGAATATCCTGAAATGTGATGGGAAGAATTCAGAAACAGTGATGTGTGACAGCAGAGTAATGAATGAGTAATGTTATGTTTGGTTTGAAAAAAACATGTTCGGGTGAGTTCTAAATGGTTAAATACATAGTCTTTGTATGGGGTGAAGTAATAGAAAATTATGTAATAATTATAACGTAAATAATGTAAATGTAACCTCAGGCATTTGACTTAAAGGGGGAGGTGTCAGGGTATTACATGAAAGATGTGCTTCACTATCCAGCCCACTAGGGGGACTCAAGGAGTACCGTTCGGATAAGTTATAGATACAGAAGTGAATAAGTGTGTTCCTGATGAAAACACAGTGTTGTTCTATGGCTCTTCAATAAATCGCAAAAGACGATTAATGCCTCCTTGTAAGTGCATACTAGACAGTATTGTTTTTAGTCTATCAATACAACATACTGGTGTTGGCCTTGTTTTAGAATAGCAGAAGCAGTTAATTAAAGACAAATGTTTTGGACACTTGTTGCATGTGTCTGGATAACATCAGTGTGTGGGGAATTAAATGCAACCTCAAATATTTAAATTGTTCATGACAAAAATCCTACATGTTTACTCCAAGCAAAGTGTGTTCCACTAGTCTTGGTCATGAATAGTTATTTCATTTGTGTGAATCCATGAAGAGTTAGTTAATACACTTATGTATTTGTTGTATATTTTAGACCAGTATGCACATGCATCGCAGAGAGTAAATTCCAGTTTCAGTTCCAGCTTGTATTATTTAAATGATGTAGAGATGTATATATGTATATGATGATGTATAGCTAGAGACAGCGAGAGTTTTTGGCACAACCTGTTTTGCTTTGTTTTTCACCGTGACTTGCATCCTTCAATTTGGCTGAATCATCCTTACTAATATACAGTATGTCAACATACAGTATACCATATATGTTAACATAACGTAACGCATGCTTACATGTTACATGAAAGGTGACAGTAATATTTAATACATTTACTGTTACGCGTTGTGTACTATCATGTATCGCAGCGTACAGTCATTACTCACGATGACTCAGCTTTAAACTGTAAGCCATATAGCGACTGTTTATGTTCATGTTGTAAATAACACTGAATATTTAGTCATATTTGAGTTCAGACAGCACATACATACAGACGCCTGTTATGTATTTAACCCAGATTATTACATAAATAGTAAAACTGGAATAAATAAAACATCATGTGCAGTGAACAGAAGTCGATGAAGCAGAACTGCAGGTTTCAGCAACAACGGTGCAGTAAATATAACCTACAATTTATTAGTAAATAATTTATTTGTTCAACAGGAAAATACCTCATACAAGAGAATACAATGAAATACCACAAATATGATCCAAATAACACCTAATGTGAATTTATTTTAACAAATAAAAATTAACATAAAAATAAAAATAAAGGAACGTTGGGACAAAGATAAACGCCCTTTCCTGAGAACAAAATGTGAATTACAGGCTGTAATTACGCTTTGAACTCGCCTGAACTCAGACGCACAGCATTCGAGGGTCACGCACATAGACACGCCCCCTCACTGAGAAGGAACATGTTTTAAACGCCGACTTCTTCAAAATAAAATTCCAGATGTAAATACATAACTTCATAAAAACATGCAAATAATTACGTGTTGGGTTTCTCAATAGTCTAAATTGTTTTTATTTATTTTGGGATAAAATATACAATATATAGCTACAAAACGTATTGTTCTGGTTGTTTACGCTGAAAAGTAATTTTTTTAACGACTTTTATTTTGTAAAATGAATTGCCGGTACAGTGCGTCACTTTGACGTAAGAAATGTTACATCATAGTGTTCCCATCACGCTGTCAGACACGTACAGACGTTCAACCGGCAAGAGAAGAGCAGTTTCACTCCATTGTGCAGCAGATAACTACAAAAAAAGGTATGTTTAACATTTTATTTAATATCTGAATGTTTTGCTTGTATAAATATTATGTTGAAATACCATAGGACGACATTTTGTGTGTTTTCAGAGACAAATCTCTAAACTATCTCTTGAGGAAATGGCGCATCTTGTTTAATTGAAGCTGATAAAAAAAAGATCTAGAAGAAGCTGTCATGGCCGTTTACATTTTATTACACATAAACACTAGTTTTCTCAGTAAAACCGTATAAAGTCGCTTTATAAATGACCTATGTGTGTCGTTTGACCTTCATATATAACATGACACGAGTATCACTTTTGCTGGTGAACCATACTGGTTGATTTCCTTGAGAAGGACTTTTGACAAAGTCACGAGTTCTTCTTATTTCATAATAGTAGGAGATGATGACATATGTACAATATGGTTCATACCAATCTATTAATATGTGTGTCTTCAAGAACTATTTAACAGATCAGTTGGAATTTAATTTAATAATTTGGAATTGGTGATTAGCTTTTGATTATTTAACGGATATATGTGTGTCTTCAATATTATGGATATTTGGCCATTTATTATTTGGAATTTAACATATTAAATGTTTTAAAGGTGCCCTAGAATCCTTTTTCACAAACTTGGGTAAAGTTGGTTTTATATTCGCACATTCGGACATCCGTATTCAATAGCCTTGTTAATCACACTACATTGGACATTCAGTGGACATTCACAAGTAAATATGCCATTAAAACAATACTTGCCTATTTTGATCGACTGTGAAAAATGTTGTAAGTTGACAGTTGTTGGTTGTCAATGTCATGTCACTGCTTAAAATTCACAAACATTAATTTATTGCACAGTTATTGGAAAGCCTGAATTTATCAGAAGTCCGAATGTGCGAATATAAAACCAACTTTACCCAAGTTTTTCACAAGATGTAATATAAGTCTAAGGTGTCCCTGAATGTGTCTGTGAAGTTTCAGCTTAAAATACCCCATAGAATTTTTATTATTCAATTTTTTGGGGCATAATTAAAAATGCGCTGATTCTGTGCGTGTCCCCTTTAAATCCTCGCGTTCCCCGCCCCCAAGCTCGCAACTCTATAATACATTGCATAAACAAAGTTCACACAGCTAATATAACCCTCAAAATGGATCTTTACAAAGTGTTCGTCATGCAGCATATCAGATCAAGTATAGTATTTATTTTATGTGATATAATACTTTATTGTCAGAACACGTCTGAAATTTTTCTTGCATCACAGTATATTTTCCATGTTTGCAACAATCATGTCTTACACAACATCACTTAATCCACACACTCAAAAAAAAAACCCTACCCTTGCTACATACCACTACACAACACAGCACATTTACAATACTCTTGATTTACGATTAAGTGTCTTATTTAGCTCAAGGATCGCCTGATGCACAAACGAGTGTTTCAGTTTGGATGTTTGCATTTGATTCTGAATGAGTTTGATAGTGCTCCGTGGCTAAAGCTAACATTACACACTGTTGGAGAGATTTATAAAGAATGAAGTTGTGTTTATGAATTATACAGACTGCAAGTGTTTAATAATGAAAATAGCGACGGCTCTGGTCTCCGTGAATACAGTAAGAAACGATGGTAACTTTACCCACATTTAACAGTACATTAGCAACATGCTAACAAAACATTTAGAAAGACAATTTACAAATATCACTAAAAATATCATGTAATCATGGATCATGTCAGTTATTATTGCTCCATCTGCCATTTTTCGCTGTTGTTCTTGCTTGCTTACCTAGTCTGATGATTCAGCTGTGCACAGATCCAGACATTAATACTGGCTGCCCTTGTCTAATGCTTGAACATGGGCTGGCATATGCAAATATTGGGGGCGTACATATTAATGATCCCGACTGTTACGTAACAGTAATGTTGAGATTCGCCTGTTCTTCAGAGGTCTTTTAAACAAATGAGATTTACATAAGAAGGAGGAAACAATGGAGTTTGAGACTCACTGTATGTCATTTCCATGTACCGAGCTCTAATTATTTAACTATGCCGAGGTAAATTCAATTTTTCATTCTAGGGCACCTTTAATAACACTTGTCTGTGTAAAGAATCAGAGAATGGCCTTTCATTTATGACATCTAATCTTGTTTTGTAATTATTCCCATTTAGTCAAGATGACCGTCATGGAATACGAAGACAATGAATCCAAGTTCATGAGAAAAGCCAAAGAGAATCCGTTTGTCCCTATAGGTAAACTCTTTTAAACATCCTAACCTGTCGCTCGCTGTATTAAATTAAGAAAATGCACACATTTGACATCAACCCAGCTGTTTCATTCATCGTACGATCTCTCGCTGTCTGTTCAGGGATGGCCGGGTTCTTCGGCATTGTGGCGTACAGGCTGTACAAGATGAAGAGTCGAGGAGACACGAAGATGTCCGTGCACCTGATTCACATGCGTGTGGCGGCGCAGGGCTTCGTGGTGGGAGCCATGACTTTAGGTAAGGTGATGCTCTCAATCACACAGACCCTGCCTGTGTAACAAAACCCTGGTTTAAAGGCATGTTTTGTGTTTTTGTCGGCAGGAGTGGTCTACTCCATGTACAAAGAGTACGTTCTGAAACCAGCTCAAGCGCAGAAAGCTTTGGAGCAGAAGGCAATGGAAAAGTAAAGAGAAATGTGTTTGATTCCTGAGATATCCTTAATACTGCCTCATATTAAGGTGTCAATTTTTTTTATTTATTGCTGACATAATTTAGGATTTTTTTTTCAAAATCATTTCTTTACACTGTTTCCTATTTAAACATTAAATAAATCTCAGTAAAGAGGTTAGTGTATCCATTATGTTGCCTGGCTTGCTTGAGAAACATTGTAAGGGATGGAAAAGTAGCTATTTTTGTATCTTGCCAACTACTATTTATGTATCATATCGGTATCAAACTGATGAACACAGTATGAAATGGTTGTTTTTG
Source organism: Megalobrama amblycephala (assembly GCF_018812025.1). Taxonomy (NCBI): domain Eukaryota; kingdom Metazoa; phylum Chordata; class Actinopteri; order Cypriniformes; family Xenocyprididae; genus Megalobrama; species Megalobrama amblycephala. Next base: position 43,433,564 of record NC_063060.1, on the reverse strand, counting down.
AATGTTTTGATTGATTTATGCTGAAGGCTGCTGCTCTTATGTCGAGGTTTCAGAGAAAGGTGTGGTGTTAAGACCTTCGTACCTTGTCATTCATTCAAGATTTGTTCTTGTATCATTTAAGCAGACTAAATTCCAGGACAACAACCTTCAATGAACCATTATTCTAGTTATATCTGTGAAATGTATAACGCACAGAACACAATGAGGGGACTTCGCCACCGCTAAATTATTTATTGTACTAGTTTTACAGAATATTCAGTAGTTGATCAAACGCTCTCACATGTTTGTGCGGTCATTTTAAAGTGTGTCTGTGTGTGTGAGTGGAAGGAATGAACGAGAGTTGTGTGTTTTTTTTTTGTAGATTGATTGATTGATTGATTGAAAAAACTATTGCACCTTTTTTGTTTCATATTTCAAATAAAACTCACAATATTATACCTTTAGAGTGACCTATATTTTGAGGATCTCGGCTACAGCTCTGTTTATCTTTGCCAATAAAAATATTGTAATTCCAATAAAGACTTTTTATTTCAGACTCATGTGTAAGATCTGAGATGTTTGTGTGTGTTCGTGCTCTTGTTCTGTGATGTTTATTAGTTTGTATACAGTATGCAGATTTTCCATATACAGTAGTCAACATTTGAAGTGGATCAAAACCTTAAATCAAAGTTAGGACAACTTTGATGAACATTTTTGGTCCACTTCAAATGTTGACTACTGTATATGAGATGCCAATTTTGTCTAGATTCCAGGATGCCCTATTATGTAGCTAAGTTGTGCAGGGCATATTACTATAGTATTACATAACAAAATGCAATGAATCCTTGAATACTCGATTCTGATTGGCTGGAAGGTGTGCATTAAAACTGTTTAATGCACAGGAAGTTCCAAGTTTAAAGGGTTGGTTCACACAAAAATGAAAATTCAGTCATTAATTACTCACCCTCATGTCGTTCCACACCCGTAAGACCTTCGTTAATCTTCAGAACACAAATTAAGATATTTTTGATGAAAACCGATGACTCATGAGGCCTCTATTGCCAGCAATAACACTCTCTTTTTCAATGCCCAGAAAGCCATTAAAAACATATTTAAACAAGTTCATGTGGTCCAACCTTAATATTATAAAGTGATGAGAATACTTTTTGTGCGCCAAAAACAAAATAGCGACTTTATTCAACAATATCTAGTGATTGCTATTTTCTCGTCACTTTTTAATATTAAGGTTGAAACGCTGTAGTAACATGAACTGTTTTAAATATGTTTTTAGTAGCTTTCTGGGCATTGAAAAAGGGTGTGTTATTGCTGTCTATGGAGGCCTCGCTGTGGTATAAGCCGGATAATCCACGGCTAGCTGTGCATTAAATCATTTGAATGCATTCCATGTCATGCATTATAATCATTTAATGCACAGCTAGTTGTGGATTATCCCTTACTTAGGCCTATACAATACTATACACATTTTCTTCACAGAATTCAACTCTGCAGTAAAGCAGCTCTAAAAAGAATAATAAACGGTCATTATTCAGTTAAAATCAGTTCAGTCACATAGTTAATTCAGTTCAGTTCAATAACTGGGGGAAGTTGAGTGGGTTCACTTCATCCAAAAACAGAAAAGCAGTGGAGAAAACAGTGACGTCATCATCAGCTCAGTGCAGTCGGATCAATAATAGTAAATGAACCTTGATCACCTTGTTGAAAACATTATTTGGTCAGACTGCCAAATGTTCTGACGTTTTCACACAAATGCTTTTATCCAAAGTGATTTAAAAGGAAACTGCATGAGCAGTTCTAACAATATTTGTAGTTTAAAATGCCAAATTTTAATTAGAAAGCTAAACAAGAGCAGAGACGGAAATCTTTAATCTGACACATCACATTAGGATTTCTTGATTATTTTTGATATTATAGGACAGGAAGGATTTTCTTAGGTAATGGAATACTGAACAAATTATATGGGAAAGTTTAAATAGAGGTTTGAATGGAATGTACCATTAGCACACTTACGGAAATTATTTTCATTACAGGCTTCTGTATTCCAGGAATGAGTGAATTTTGCGTAAGTCACTGTTCTGACAGACATTGCCTAATTAGATCATTTAGATTTCATCATGGCTTATGAAGTCCTGAAACAGCCGGTCAGATCCAGCAACTGCAGGTTAATGTCCAACAACTCTCTCTCCATCTCTATTTATTACATTTAATCAGATTTATTTCACAAGACAACAAGTGAATAAGACACTGATCAGAAACGCCAGTCAGTCAGCAGTGACTAATACACCTTGAGATTTGTAGAGACTCAAGGCCAGTTCAACATCTCATCCAAAGGACAGTGTCTTTTAGCACCCCCTGCTGGCTGAACAAACAAATAAGTTCTGCTTTTGGACTGGGAAGGTTCGTTGAAAACATTTTTTTTACTCTTGTCAGAGGAAGAAAATGTCTGTCTTATCATAAAACACACTGTTCATACTCAGGCTAGTATAACCTAATAATCCTGACCAAATATTTCACATTTACATTGTCACTTCTAGCAAGTCATGTGACTTTGGGAATACTCTCAAGATTTTAAAGGGCAAGTAGCACCAATAATATAACAGGCTGGACTGGAGTCTGAGGGACATAAATTGAATGGTTTTAAACATTAAAAAAAAAAAGTATTACAATAAATTGTATTATATGTCAAAGAGAATAAGTAAATGTATATAGCCTACTAATACTTAAACTCTTAATTTAAAAATATATACAGTATGTAACCCTTATTTCAAAGTAAAGTTGAAAAAACATGATTGGGGGACATTTTCCTGTCAAGTGCTTCAAAAAGTTGAAGTTTGTGTCTCTTTAAGATTGTAGTGCCTCAGTTCAAGCGGCACATGGACCGATCATCTCATGTAATAAACAGGAATGAACATCAGTAGGTATGTTGTTTAAACCGCGTAAAAATGTTAATACACACCATTTTCAAATTAAATTCCACTCATGTTATTTAAACTCTTGTCTGGTTTGTTTGTCGGACAAAATGGCGGATTCTGCATTATGATTGATCAGATCACCTGTCATTCAAACTCCCGACGAAGGGTGAATTGAGGTACAACTATTGAGGTAAAACTATATGGCATTAAAGTTGATTAACATTTTATGTAAAATATGCAGGAGCCTATTGTTTCACATAAATTGGAATAACAAGAATTTTTTTCAGACCATTTTATTAGGGGATTCCTATTTGCACAACTAAAATGTTTTGAATTTGGTGAAAAAAAAAAAGTACAACAATTTCTGCCAAACAAATGAGGAAATTAGAAAGTGATCACATAAGCAAGCTCAAGTTCGTAAATGGTGGCTTAGTAACATTGCATAAAGACATCAATGGAGATTTGCCTCCTGTGGTCAGTTGCATGAACAATACTCTTTGAATACAAGCAATTTTTTTTATTTTTTAAGATATTTGCAGATTAGGGATTATGTAAGGAAGCATTCGCCCTGTTTTAATGTGGCTAATCCTGCTTGATGATCTCTTGGGGCTTGGATGTGGGGTCAGACATCTCTACTGTATAACTCACAAGTATTTACCTTCTACAGAGGGTATAAAATTACAGTGGGAGCTAGAAGTTGGGGAGGAGATATGTGTCGAGCTCTGGACTAATGCACTAGAGAACAGTCATAAGGACTGGGATTAGGATCATCCATTGACTCCACTATGTGATATTTGTGATAAATGTCAGATTGATGAAGTCGCTCTCTTGCATATTATGTTCTCTGTTTTAAAGGTGCCCTAGAACTTTTTTTAAAAAGATGTAATATAAGTCTAAGGTGTCCCCTGAATGTGTCTGAAGTTTCAGCTCAAAATACCCCATACATTTTTTTTTATTCATTTTTTTAACTGCTTTATTTGCTGCATCATTATAAATGAGCCGATTCAGGGCTACTGGCCCTTTAATTCTCGTGCTCCACGCCCACGGAGCTCGCGCTTGCCTTGAACAGTGCATAAACAAAGTTTACACAGCTAATATAACCCTCAAATGGATCTTTACAAAGTGTTCGTCATGCATGCGGCATGCATGCATCGGATCATGTGAGTATTGTATACTGTTATATTGTTTACATTTGATTCTGAATGAGTTTGATAGTGCTCCGTGGCTAACGGCTAATGCTACACTGTTGGAGAGATTTATGAAGAATGAAGTTGTGTTTATGCATTATACAGACTGCAAGTGTTTAAAAATGAAAATAGCGACGGCTCTTGTCTCCGTGAATACAGTAAGAAACGATGGTAACTTTAACCACATTTAACAGTACATTAGCAACATGCTAACGAAACATTTAGAAAGACAATTTAAAAATATCATGATATCATGGATCTTGTCAGTTATTATTGCTCCATCTGCCATTTTTCGCTGTTGTTCTTGCTTGCTTACCTAGTCTGATGATTCAGCTGTGCAGATCCAGACGTTAATACTGGCTGCCCTTGTCTAATGCCTTGATCATGGGCTGGCATATGCTAATATTGGGGCCGTACATATTAATGATCCCGACTGTTACGTAACAGTCAGTGTTATGTTGAGATTCGCCTGTTTTTCGGAGGTCTTTTAAACAAATGAGATTTATATAAGAAGGAGGAATGAATCAATGAAGTTTGAGACTCACTGTATGTCATTTCCATGTTCTGAACTCTTGTTATTTAACTATGCTGAGGTAAATTCAAATTTTCATTCGAGGGCACCTTTAAGTTTATTAGATTCTGGATTCTGTCAGATATTTTACATGGTATATTAGAGATTGATCCATTTCTGGTGATATTTTTTAATTTTTCATAAACTCACTTCAATTCAAAAAGGTCAACAACAGTTGCTGTCCTATGGACGTATTTTGGCAAAGAAACTTATTCTAAGGTTCTGGAAAAAGACAGAAATCCCATCTGTTACACTTTGGTTGGAAGAAATGGTTAAGATACTTATTCATTACTTTTTGTTAAACAAACCGGATCATTTTGATTAGATTTGGTTTCTCTTTCTCCATTATCTTGATAGCACAGGTTGAGTAATTCTGTGGCATTGATCGCCTCATTAGTGTGGCATGACTTGATCCCTAGGGTGGAGAGGGAACAAGGGAGGAGATTTTCTGTTTTGTTTTGTATGTTTAGTTCCTGGTATGTGCTGTTTTCATTTAGTTATTTTATTCTTCTTTCTTTTACATATATAGCTTATTATTATGTTAACTTTATTCTTGTACATAGCTACTGCTTAATACAATGCCTAAGTATTGAATGAACGTCTATTTATTTGACAAATGCTGACATCATTGTCAATACATCTAACCAACTTCATCTGCAGTAAAGACAGCAAACACTGTGATCATCACTACGGGAAGAGTGTCTGTCTGATTTTCAGCTTCTCTCCTGACGTCAAGCGGGAAATCTTTCCGATCGGTATGTTCGTTTGAGATGCTGAGCACCTCGCCTTGAAAGTAGAAGAGAGTCGGCGGCTACAGTCATTCTCTAGCAGTATTTGTGGAAGAGTCAGAACGGAAGATATGTGACGTCATGAGAAAGGGGCCTATTTATGTTTAATCCTGGGTATCCATAAGCTGATGTTTCACACTTTACATTCCTAAATCCTGGGTTAATGTCTTTATTTGCATATTTGTGGTGTCAATGTTGATTGATTGGACGAATGCAGCACAAGACCTTTTTATAGGGCTGGGACAATATATCGATGCATTGCGATTAGTGGATAGTTTCTGATATTTTCCACATGCATCTCAAATTGATTCTGAGCTTAGTTTTTAACAGCAGATGGTGCTCTAGATTATATTTTAACCGCACACTCAAATGCTCATGAAGAAGAGCGCTGAAGAGTCTGAGAATGTATGAGAATGTATTTGCACCTCAGAATGCTTTAATGACGTGAGATTAATGTAAACAGCCCACAGCAAACACCCTTGTAATCTGCTTCAACCTTTTTGAAGTTTATGAATGATTATTTCATAGAAGGTTGATGTGGTGTGTGTAAGGAATTGGAAGCAAGCGGAGTACATCTGTTTCTAAAGCACACAGCGCCATCTGCTGTTAAAAACTAAGCTCAGAATTGATTCGAGAGATAATCGCGATACATACAGAAAATATCTTAATTGATCCAGAATCATTTCTCGATTTGTGATGCACTGTTTACATAAAGGCGTTGCACATCCTCATATTATAGGTTGCCGACTGCTGTCAAGTTTATCCTGAATGGACTTTTCTGACAATTTGGTATAAATGAAATGTCTCGTCTTAATTTAAATTGTCACATCTGTCACTATTTGACATTTTTCCCTGAAATGACTGTTTATACAACGTGCAGTATTTCAGTGATTGTCCAAAGCATGTGAATATGAGACACTTGATTGGCTGTCGGTTACTAAGGGTGCGTTCACACTTGTCATTGGTTTGATTAAAACGAACCCTGGTGCGATTGCTCTGTTAGTGCGGTTCATTTGAACATATGTGAACGCTGCCATCCGAACCCTGGTGCGCACCAAACAAGCGGACCGAGACCGCTGAAAAGATGGGTCTCGGTCCGCTTCCAAACAAGATCTGGTGCGGTTCGAATGATATATGAACGCAACACGGACCAAAGACATGTAAACGAACTTAAAACAGGAAGACGAGACCCTAAAAAGGACAGAATCCTCACGCATGTCGGTTTTTCTTGTCATAGTCGCGAGTTTGCCCATCACAGGCATCAGACGCGCAGATCATTTGTGTGTGTGACTGATGGATTCCCGCCACTGTTTTGACCACTTTACACATTTTATAAGCTCTTCACGAGTTCCCAGCTGGCCAAAATACCATCACATGCAGGCTACGCACCGCTATGCACACACAACGAGCGCATCTGCATTTTGGATGTTCGGTAAGATCCGTCTCAAAATAGGCAATACGTCATAAAATCCGACCAATCGCGTTGTGAATGTGTCCCTGTGCCTTAAGGTTCGGTATCTTTTGGTTCGGTGATAAAATTGCCAATCTGAACACTAATCGGACCAGACTAAATTTTTTTTTTTCTTCTTTGGTCCTGACCAAATGAACGTACCGAACTACAAGTGTGAACGCACCCAAGTAACATTCTAGCACCGCATCATTTCACAGTGGAAAAGCGCCACTAATCCTGCTCTGGAGAGATAACAAGTATAAGACTAAAGCACAGGAGACAATACAATGTGAAATACTTATAACAAACTACATATAAACTGGCACCATCCATTCTACAAATCGGACAGTAATGGCAGTTTTGACATAGTTAGGTCAAGATGGGTGATGTTGGGAATGGAGGAGATGAGTAACACAATCATACGTGGACTAGTTTCTGAGCAACTGAATCATATCTCAGGAAATGATATTGCTAGTATCAAAGGTACTTTTAATAGACAGTTTATGGTGGATAATGTCAGAGATGGATTACACATCTCTGATAACCAGGAATGGTACTCTATAATCGAACTCAAATGTGAACAATGTGTTTTCCCAAGGATTCTAACAGAGACCCACTGGAAAACTACACATCTTTTAGACAAATATAGTGCACTTCTTTTGAAATGGAAGCACAGGACAAGGGAACTTCCCTTACATGAATTGCAATATCCTAAAAAGTATAATGGAGCACTAAAATATGGTTGTCTGGGACACTGTGAGCCCAGAGACTGTAGTGTATGAGTTTTTAAAAGCTTAAGCTATAAGTAAATTATGCTCATGAACAGCTGTTGAAATTTGGTATTCTGGAAGTTTGGACTTGGAAACCATATTTGATACTGTAGTAAAGTTTGTAGATATGGGAAGAAGGAGGCGGGAACCGGCGAACATTCAACATAATAAACCAATACAAAACGAAAGTAAAATGCCGGCAGTTGTCCAAACATAAACATAACAAAACATAAATTAAAGTCTAGGCCTGGTTCTCTCTCGTCCTTCACTGTTGTCGCCCCCCTGTTATGCTTCCGGAGCTCCTCCGTGAAAGACTCGAGACCGGTGCAACACGCAGCTGAAGCTCATTATCACTCGCGTCACTGGCCTTGCGCCGTTCCCTCACGGCTCTCGCTTAACAAGCAGACTGGAGTAGATACACATACTGTAACACATGGGACAGGCCAAGATGAGATCTTTTGAGTTACAAAATACAAAACTGGAGTGATTCACAACCTGGACAACAAAGAAGAATTTCCTCTGCTTCCCTTAACATAAAGTATGCCTCCAATAACTAAAAAAAACTACACTTTTCAATTTCTGTATGGACAACCTGAAGTTGGATGAGCACATGTCATATACTAAATATGCCAACCTTATGAAGAGCAGAATCCATGAAGAAACACATGAAGAAATCAAGGACCTGTAAGGAAAGACTGACTGCACTGAAAGATGGGTAGAGATATGAGAACAGTCTCCTGACTGACATGGAACATGAAACTTCACGGCATCCCAGAAGTGGAGAACAATAACGTTCGCAAGGAAATGAATCTGTCAGGAAGTGTTACTGCAAGAAAAGAAATCAGCTGCCAGATGTGATTGATGTCGTGCACAATTTGGGCACCAAGTGCCTGAACGAGTTAAGGCCTCAAGTTTTCACCATCAAGAGATTCAGGAAAGCTGTGTGGAAGGCTGCTAAAAACAACACAGTTCATGGTTTGCACTGATGAAAACTTAAACGAGGACAGAAACAAAAATGGTCACATTTAGTTCTGTTTTTTGTTCATATGTTTACGTCACACTGTCAGTCCAAATCCGATTATTAGTGTATATCCAATTGGAATCTGATCTAAAATGATTGACTCCCACATTGTGCATCACAACTGCTCAGATCCGGTTTGTGTGTCCAAATGGATCAAGGACATCTTATATAAACACAAATCTTTTTTTCTTAAATATCGGTTTGATAATGGCATTATATTGGTGGATCAGCTTTTTTTGCACTTCTGGCATATTACAATATCTCTGTAACACTAGGGAACTATGCAACACTTTTCCCCCCTGAACTTTTTTATGTTGTTTAGACACCAAACAATCAACAATGGCCCCTTCATAATTTGATAAGTTCTTAAAGGGATAGTTCACACAAAAATGAAAATTATCCCATGATTTACTCACCCTCAAGCCATCCTAGGTGTATATGAACACAATCAGAGATATATTTAAAAATATCCTGGCTCTCTAAAGATTTATAATGGTAGTGAACAGGGGCGTGTTTTGAAGCCAAAAATAAATGCATCCATCCATCATAAAAATAATCCATACGGCTCCAGGGGGTTAATAAAGACCTTCTGAAACAAAGTGATCAGCATAACCTCTGACCCGACGCAATGACAAACGCTGAAGCACAGAGGATAGAGCAAAACAAAACACCAGTCTCATATTAGAAGTCTAAAATACGAAATTTTAAAGAGAAATATGAGAGGATCTTGAGTCTATTGACCAGCCGTATTTATAAAACTGTCTACTTACGCTATTCCTACATCCTGCGCCATACATCGCTACTCATTTGGCGCAGTATGCGTACGGTCGTCTGGCGAAAGCTAGTTATTTTAGATTATAATGTCCGGAAAAATTAATTGCATTGATGTCATTCGGCGTAACCAATATAAAGGGACCATTTTAGATCAAGTCATGGAACGATATTTATAATACCCAATTCTTCCCAAGGCTAAAGAAGTGACATTCAAAATCTTAAATGACATCTATCCATCCAACTCCTTTTTACATGAGAGATTTAATTGGGAAAACAATTCATGTGGATTTTGTGAGAAAGACATTGAAACGGTAGAGCATATTTTCTTTCAGTGTGAATTGGTAAATGAATTTTGGCTTTCATTTCAAAATTGGATACAATCTAAAGATATATTGTTACATCCTTTGAATATGACCTCGATTAAAGCTGGATTGTTTATAAATGATAAAAATATAGAATTTGGACTCGTATATGTTATTAGATTAAGATCCCCCTTTTTCCTTTTTTTTTTTTTTCTTTTTTTCTCTGTTTGTTCTGTTTTTCTTTAAATGCTGTATCAACACGAAACACTGATTTATGATTGTTAAATATGCCTTAAATATTTGTATTTGAATAAAGTCTATTTTGATGTAAAAAAAAAAAAGATCAAGTCATGGAGTCGGTATCATGTGACAGGATATGACATCATTCAGACACCTACAAAGGACCACATGGTCGTGAAGCAAAGCAGACTAACTCTTTTTATCTATTTAAAAAATGTCCCAGAACATCAGGTCATTCGGTACAACCGCTATAAAAATGGAAAATGTTGTAATATTTTAAAAGCTTGTACTAAATATAAAATGTTTGATTGTTCTTTTGCTAGCTAGCTAGATATCAGCCTGTTAGCATTGTTTGAAAATATCGTCATTCAGTAAAACCGAAATTTTGGTTAAACCAAATGACTTTTTTGGTGACAAATTTTGACCATCTTGTAAAAAACGACAAAAGCAGTGATAATTGATTATAAAAACCACATAATCTCATTTTTAACACTTAACAAAATTAATTATATCTCCATTATGTTTTTTTTTTTTTTTTTACACTTTTAAAAACCTTATTCGTCAATGACCCAAATATAGTATATCTCTGATTGTGTTTATGGGTGAACTATCCCTTTAAGGAATAATTTTCCCATTAGAACTAGAAGAGATATTGCGTCTTTGCCTTATGCATAATGAATCACGGAAAATGTTGTTTGGAAAAAATGTTTGGCTTATTGGCCTTTTCATATAAGCATAGATAACATTAAGTACACATACAAACTCATTTACACAAATACACACGGTAAAAAAAATAGATAAATATAACTGAATAATGTCAGCAAATGTTTTAAGAGGTTATGACATCTGTGATGCAATAATATGTGTTATTTCTCGTGCACTGGGTGGTGCTGCTGTCCCGCTACTTAAACATGTGCAGGAATGGGCAGAGATAGACTTTGCATCCTCGTGTTCTTCTGTCCAGTTATTACTCTGAAAAATCCGGTCTTGAGAAACAGCCTCAGATGTCCCGTGACTCTCAAACGCGTCTCTGCACGCGCTTCCTGGCGACGCGTTTCCACGGAGACGGTCGCGTATACAAATGGACGGAAAACACCTCGCGAATACCTCAGCATCTTTGTTAATATCTTTGTATTTTTATAAAATGACTTAAAACCATATAAATTCCCAAATAGGTTGACGGAAATCGTACTAAATTCGTCTGGTAAGTCTTAAACTGACTGCTTGAGTATAAGAGTTTGTATGATGAAGAGCAAACGTTAATTTGTCCCAAATAATCGACATTTATCTTGCTCTAATATTATGATGCATGGAAGCTGATAGTAGTATTAGTGATAAAAATAATTGCATTTTATTTATCAACTAGCACAATACCGCTGAACTCACAGTGCTTTAAACAAACACAGAGTAAAGAACGACATAAACATCAATACAAATATACATTGAATGAAAATAGATGAGGAAAAGCCATTTTGATAGACATTCAGTGCTTTAAAAACCACTCCAGATGTGTTTGTCTCATCTGTATCATCATTTAATCATCTATAATGTTCATACACAGGCTTTCATGCTGTTAGTGTCATCTCTGATGTCTCAGTGATGGATGGAGACAGTGAGGAGATAAAGGAGCACCTGAGGCTTCAGTTTCAGACTCTTCAGGAGCAACAGGTGCAGCGCATCCGGAGGAGACTGGAGATGAAACAGACGGATACAGAGAAGACTTCTCCTCTCAGCAGCCTGGACAATATCAATCTCATGGAAGAGGACGGGGACGTGATGGATCTGTTCAACGCGAGGTGAGTTCACAGTGCTGCTGTCACAAATATAATTACTATGGTCAATACCAGAACTAGATCCTTTCAGGTCAACACCACAGTTCATCATGCAAACCTAATTTAACCATTCATTGGTAATTTAGCAGACAGTGTGACTTACAATAGACTGGACTAGTTACCAAAGGGTTGAAGGTCCAAATGTCAGTTTCAGGTCAGCTTCAAAGAGCTCTACATGATCCCAGATGAGGAATAAGAGTCTTATCTAGAGAAACCATTGATCATTTTCTAAAAAAAATAAAAACGTATATACTTTTTAACCACAAATGCTCGTCTTGCACTGCTCTGCAAATGCTATCCACATGGAGAGGTGGTGTAGTGTACCTGTGCAGACAACTTCAAATCCGGTCTGGGTCGTTTCACACTTCCTCCACATATTTATCATGTATTATAAAAATATTAACTGTACTTTAATTCAGAGTGATCCAGAATGAAAACGAACAGTTGCATGATCGTCTGAGGGAGCTGAGAGACGAGAACGGCCGACTCCACAAACTGCTGAGCGAGAAAGACTTTGAGATAAAACACCTGAAGAAGAAGAGAGAGGAGGACAGGCTGGCTTTGGCAGGTAAACGCTGCATTATTGTTTGTGAGGTTGATGTATATACAGTGGATATTAAGACACTTACATCACACTTAAAAGTATATGAATGTCATTGTATTGGATTGTATGTGGCATCTGCAAACAAATGAAAATAAAGCTTTTCTAGTGTCCTTGACTAAGGTGTTTCAGCAGCTGTATGAAGTCAGTATATTTTTACTACTACTAGCATTTTATTGTGTTTTTGAAAGAAGTCTCTTCTGTTCACCAAGGCTGCATTTATTTGATCAAAAATACAGTAAAACAGTGAAATATTAGAGTTTAAAATTTATATGTGAATATATTGTAAACTGTAAGTTATTCCTGTGATCAAAGCTGAATTTTCAGCATCATCTTCAGTGTCACATGATCCTTCAGAAATCATTCTGATATGCTGATTTGATGCTCAAGAAACATTTCTGATGAAAACAGTTGTGCTGCTTCATATCTTTTTGGAAACCGTCATACATTTTATTTTTCAAGATTCTTTGATGAATAGAAAGTTTAAAAGAAAAGCAATTAAAAAAAAAAAACTTTTGTAACATTATAAATGCATTTACTGTCACTTTCGATCAATATAATGCATTATTGACAGTTTTTTGTTTTTATTATAGTTTTATTAACATTTGAATTGACTTTTATTTTTATATTTTTAATTTTCAAGTTAATTCTAGTTTAATTTATTTTTATTTCAGTTCAAATGTATTTAACATCACTTTTAATCAATTTGATGCATTATTGACAGTTTTTTAGTTTTTATTATAGTTTTATTAATATTTGAATTGACTTTTATTTTTATATTTTTAGTTTTCAAGTTAATTTTAGTTTAATTTATTTTTATTTCAGTAGAAATGTCTTTACTGTCACTTTTGATCAATTTAATGAATTATTGATTTTTTTTGTTTTTATTATAGTTTTATTAATATTTGAATTGACTTTTATTTTTATATTTTTAATTTTCTAGTTAATTCTAGTTTAATTATTTTTATTTCAGTTCAAATGTATTTAACATCACAATTTAATGCATTGACAGTTTTTTAGTTTTTATTATAGTTTTATTAATATTTGAATTGACTTTTATTTTCATATTTTTAGTTTTCAAGTTAATTTTAGTTTAATTTATTTTTATTTCAGTTCAAATGTATTTAACATCACTTTTAATCAATTTAATGCATTGACAGTTTTTTAGTTTTTATTATAGTTTTGTTAATATTTGAATTGACTTTTATTTTTATATTTTTAATTTTCAAGTTAATTCTAGTTTAATTTATTTTTATTTCAGTTCAAATGTATTTAACATCACTTTTAATCAATTTGATGCATTATTGACAGTTTTTTAGTTTTTATTATAGTTTTATTAATATTTGAATTGACTTTTATTTTTATATTTTTAGTTTTCAAGTTAATTTTAGTTTAATTTATTTTTATTTCAGTAGAAATGTCTTTACTGTCACTTTTGATCAATTTAATGAATTATTGATTTTTTTTGTTTTTATTATAGTTTTATTAATATTTGAATTGACTTTTATTTTTATATTTTTAATTTTCTAGTTAATTCTAGTTTAATTATTTTTATTTCAGTTCAAATGTATTTAACATCACAATTTAATGCATTGACAGTTTTTTAGTTTTTATTATAGTTTTATTAATATTTGAATTGACTTTTATTTTCATATTTTTAGTTTTCAAGTTAATTTTAGTTTAATTTATTTTTATTTCAGTTCAAATGTATTTAACATCACTTTTAATCAATTTAATGCATTGACAGTTTTTTAGTTTTTATTATAGTTTTGTTAATATTTGAATTGACTTTTATTTTTATATTTTTAATTTTCAAGTTAATTCTAGTTTAATTTATTTTTATTTCAGTTCAAATGTATTTAACATCACTTTTAATCAATTTAATGCATTATTGACAGTTTTTTAGTTTTTATTATAGTTTTATTAATATTTGAATTGACTTTTATTTTTATATTTTTAGTTTTCAAGTTAATTTTAGTTTAATTAATTTTTATTTATTTTCAATTAATAATTTTAGTATTTCAACTTATTTTAGCCAAGGGAACTTCTAATTTTAGCGCAAGTATTTAAATAGTTTTAGTTTTAGTTAATGATAATTATCCTGATCCTTGATGAATAAAAGTATTATTTCTCAAAAGCAAAAAATAGAAATCTTACTGATCCACAATTTTTGAAGAATTATATATATAACAAAATGTATTTTGTGAAATGTTGCTTGTCATATCATGTTTTTCATGCATTAAGTGCCCAAATAGTTTTATGGGTCCACTGAGTATCTGTCTAGAATATAATGACTATGACGATCCTTTTTTCCCTCAAGGTACTGCTGGTTTGGCAGGAGATGCAGCTGCAACCAAGATCGTGGAACTGTCAAAAAAGAATCGAGAATTAGCTGCTGAAATGGAGCGAGAGAAGACCAAAACTAAACAAGCAAACAATCGGGTCAAAGAACTGGAGAAAGAGGTAAACAAGAAACAGAACTGTTTACTTGAAAGCTGTTTTGGTCAATGTGGCATTTCCTCAATATCTTCTTATTAGCTTCAGGCCACACTGTTACTTAATCCTGCAAAGATGACAAACAAAAAGCAGACTTCAAGAACTGGGAACGACTGTCTTGAGGTAATTTGTGTCATCATTCATTCGGTGCATGATTAGAAAATGGTAACTGTTTTCAAATGACTTTCAATGTGTTTTTGTGCAGAACAGCCCAGTAGTGAAATCACTGCAGGAGAAACTATCTGCAGCCCAGCTCAAAATGACTGAATACCGCAACCAGATCCAGACCTTTAAACAAGAGTTAAAAATAGCTCACAAGGTTTGTGCTCAACGAGGTTTGTGCTTGAGTTATTTAGAGTGAACAACATGATCTAGTCCAGGTGTTTTGTCAGGTGTTGAGCTGTGAGGTGGGTGAGGACGTCAATATTCAGCAGATACTGTGTACCCCGGGAGGCTGGAGAGGCCGTTCTCAGCAGATCCTCGGCCTTCAGAACAGAGTGAGTCAACATGCTCTCAGACTGACGACTTTTAATTGATCGACAGGGTTTTTGCATAGTCTTCACTGTATAAATTAAACATCCTTATTAATTAAACCTTATTAAAGTTACAAAAGTTATTCAGTCAAGAGCAGAGAGTGATTTTTTTTTTGTTGTTTGTTGTTTGATTAACATTAAAAACACAAACAGCAGCAGGAATATTAGGCTGCTGTCACTTTAAGAGCGAATGCACGGATCTAATATACTGATACTGTACACATGCGTTTACTTTCTCAACTGTTTATGTTCACTTAAGACATAACAGACTACCTTTACTAGGATACTCGCTATTTTTTGACATAATTTTATGTGAATTTGTCTACTAGAATTCATAAAAATGTTACCGGCCAACTGGCGAGTGACACCGCATTTGGTGCGTGACGAGTGTTAAAGGTGCAATATATAAGAATTTTGCAGTAAAATATCCAAAAACCACTAGGCCAGTGTTATATATTTTGTTCACTTGAGTACTTACAATATCCCAAATGTTTGCAACTATTTGTAAATCGTGAGAAAATTGCAATTTTAACCAAGGCTGCGGGACGTGTGAGGAGTCGCCTGTCAACTGCGTCATACCCGCGTTACCCTCGGTTTCCGGTTTTATTTTGTAGAAACCATGGAAACACCAAAGAAGCTTTAATATTTACATGTTTTATTAGACAAGAGAACAACTGTTTTGATATATTTATAGACAGAAAACTAATTGTTATATAGCTCAACACGTTTAGTCTTATTGTTTAAATCTAATTTTCTTGATTTTTTTTTTTTTTTTGCGAGTACCATGCTTTACCATGCCTCAGAGAAAAACACTGTTTTGTGAAGTAGCTAATATAGCATAATCAGATGCAGCTTTATTTTTAGTAACAGTAATACAGAAACTCCATCATACAATATGTTTTAAAATTAATTGCATGCCATTTATCAACACAATCATCCAGCATTTAATATGATATTGTAAAATCGATCTATCTTACTGCAGTGTGTAACAGTGTCTCACAGCAGCCGCCGAGCGAACGCACAGAGTAACGTTATAACATCATTTTCAACACTCTCAAATGTATCTAATATGATAAACAGAGCTGTTACCTCATACTCATGACCGGAAAAGCAGAAGCGGCGCCAGCGACTGTGTCATAATAAAAGTCCCGCTGCTCGTGAGGCGTGTGTTGATCAATCGCTCCAGCTCCTCGTTCAGCTCCACAACACTCGCTCCTGCTCTGCTTCATACTACAGTAATGTTAATAATCTCATCCATGAACATGATTTCTTCCCGAGTCCTATCCCTATTCTTTTGCACTAGCCGTTGAGATGGAGACCACATGTCCCAAGATTCCGCGTTCAAACTTGGCGTCATCAAGCTACGCCTTTGTTTTGAATAGGCGACCTCTAGCGGACAGAAAATATTACATAGCGCACCTTTAATTCTAGTCCCTGGTAGCATGTACACTTTTGAGATATAATTAGAAAACATGGCAGCAGCAACATTACACAATAAATCTTAATAGGTCCTCTGTAAACATTTTATACGCTGAAGGTGCGAGACCTGGAACAACAGCTCAGCCAATCATCTCACAGGAAGCAGCTATGTGACCAAGGCCTCGAAGAGGAGATCACGAGAATGGGAGGCTTACCGAAGACACAAGACAGAAACCTCAGCCACATCCGTCACATAGAGAGGGAGAGGAAGGAGGCACTGGAGGTTGTGCACATTGATTAAACATCTTTATGGGTCTGATTATGTCATAACTTTCCACATTATCCACATTTTGTGTCTTTTCAGAAGCTCACTATGGATTATGAAGTTCTGCTTGAAGAGAACTCAGACTTAAAGAAGAAACTGGAGGGATCCAAAGCCAGGAACAAAGTGTTGAGCACAGAAATCAAAGCCCTGAAGAGCCAGATCAGCACTCTGCTGGATAAGGGCAAACATGATGATGAGCTGGTCGACGCCTTATTGGTAATTGATACCCAATACAGAATATAAAATTGAGTATTTTAGGCAGGGCTAACTCTGACTCCCTCTTCCGACAGAAGCAACAGTCGAAGTGGCAGGCCATGTTCGGTCATCTCAGCCAGAAAGGGTCCCAGCGTGAGGAGGCTCAGCAGGGCCTGGAGAGGCAGCTGCACAACGAGGCCCAGCAACACGCCTCCCTCATCCAGCAGCTCAAACTCATGGTGTCAGAGAAGGAAAACAAGGTCAAAGAGCTGGAGCAGGAGATCCAGCAGCTCGCCCTCATGGTATGACACATCTGATCAGATCATCATCAGCTTTTTCTTTCTCATGCTTACGCACGTTTTGTGTGTCTGATGCAGAAGCAGTCGGAGTGTAAAAGCCAACTTAACACCAGGCCTTTGCCATCACGACAAGAGAACAGCAACTCTGCCAGGTACTGACATTCTTAGGGCCAGATTTCCCTGCGAACTCTGAACTTTTGCTAACATTTGGTAAGATTCTCTCAAAGTTATGAACAAATGTTTTTCCAGTAATGTTAATAGAATGTTTAACTGAAGTGCCTTGAAATGCACAGCATTATTCAATGTGTTGATGTAATTTCCACCGAAACAGGAAGACAGGGCGGGACATATCGAACAGCTCCTCCCCTTTTTTTAAAATAGCCAATAGCATTTCATTTATATCACAGCTCGGCCAGAGTCACAGTATCCTCCTAATCTCTAATAGTTTCTCCTTTAAATCTCCTCAATATCACTTTAAAGTACAGCATTCTGTGCAGAATTCAAATGGGTCCGATCTGGTCTGCGCCGACTCGATCATATGATCCGCTCTGTGCTCTCGTGTCTCTGGACCGGAGCAGACTGTGTGCGCTGCGGCGGTTTGCATGATGCTAATGTGAAACCAGACTTGATTCGCCTCAATGGAAAGCATATTTACACTGTCTGAATCGTTCCCTATTCCCTATATAGTGCACTATGTGCCATTCACCATGTAGAAAAATAGTAAATGTGTGAACAAGTGACCGATTTCAGCCACAGCTTCAGTGTCTATTTATAATGTAGGGGGCGGGACGCTTTAGATTCTAGAGAGCATTTGATTGGACACAAAATCTGATGAGAAGCTGAAGTGCAGAGTGATGTCATCAAAATCATTGATTCATATTGGCGGAAGTGAGAGGCTGTAAGTTTTGAACACTTATATCTTCTAAATGTGAATTTTGTCATTGTTTTGGAGCACACTAGCTCATAGATAACAGTAAGGTTAACATATTCATACTAAGAGACAAAAAACTTCCATTTTGATTTTGTGGGGACTTTAATGTTTTCAAAATGTTAGCACAAAAACTTTATTTGTACATCGTTCTTGAAACTTTAATTTCTGAAATGTTTTAGTTGGATGTTCCTCTAACATTTTTTAAATGTTACTACATGTTTCAGAACGTTCAGAGAACATTCAAAAGAACATTCCTTTCCATTGAATTGATTCCATTGAATCCTTTCATCTGTCGGCGTTGGTAATGCACTTTTACGTCGCCATTGTTGTTTTTGGCGATTAGGACATCCGCGACATGCACACTTACGCACCATTTTAAAAAATATAGCAATACCAAAATACAAACAATGTAGAATAGCTTGAATACAGCGTGCGTCTCCCTCAGACTGTAAACGAAGCTCGGGCGCACCGGATAACACGTCAGCAGCGTCTTACATCAGCAGCGTCACTGCGGAGTCGTGAACCCGGATGGACAACAGACCCGGAAGAGAAGACAATGCTGAATAAAGTCGTAGTTTTTGTTATTTTTGGACCAAAATGTATTTTTGATGCTTCAACAAATTCTAACTGACCCACTGATGTCACATGGACTACTTTGATTATGTTTTTATTACCTTTCTGGACATGGACAGTCTACCGTACATACACTTTCAATGGAGGGACAGAAAGCTCTCGGACTAAATCTAAAATATCTTAAACTGTGTTCCAAAGATGAACGGAGGTCTTACGGGTTTGGAACGACATGAGGGTGAGTCATTAATGACATAATTTTCATTTTTGGGTGAACTAACCCTTTAATATCTGTATAACCAAGAAAATATGACGAAAATGCATGTTGATGACAAAAAATTGTCTGCATACAGACAACAAGGTTGTCTAAACGATCCACTTTCACACGGATCCACAAAAACGACTAAAATCGCTGTATTATGCATGACAGGCCAGTAGATGGCGATGTCACTTGGCGACTGAATATGTAACGTCACCGTTTTCACAAATTCACGTTATTGTAGTTTACACAGAGATGATAATGGTATCGTTTTCAAAAACGTGCATTTTGAAACTCGTTTTCAAAAGTTTGCGTTTTCATACCAGCAAAATGCCATTGTCATGTAAATGAACAGCCAAAACGCATAAAAACGTTTCTGTTTTTAGTTGAAAACAGTGACAGCTTGTTTCAGCACAAACCCTTATTTGGCGTTAAAAAACTACTGTCAGGATTTACTAAACATCCCTTTCAGACGAAAATTTATGGGAGATAAATGGTATTTTCGCTTTTTTTAATGCCTCAAAAAGCATGTCTTCACCCATTTAGCTCTTGACATGCTGCGACAGCAGCTGTAGGAGGAGGAAGCGCACAGATCAGAGAGCGTGAGAGAGGACAGAGAATATTCTCACACGTGTTCATTTATTTGGAAGGCCAGAGGAAGAAGTTATCTAAACACATCGTTTGCCAAGCCACGCTATTTTTAATTTGCTGCGTCTGTGTTGTTAGTAGATCACCTGCACCTGATTATCATCGGCTCTGTGCTTATTCACGCTGCTCGAGATTGTGTTGGTCTTTATAGAAATGAGCTGCTGCTGCGTCTGTGTTCTTTCATTTGCTCGTTTTCAGTAGATCAGCTGCAGAATTGTACACTCCTGACAGAGCTTTTATGGGATTGCAGTCTCACGCTCATTTGCCCTGTTTAGTAAATCTGGCCAATAGTCCACAACAATAAATAAACTGTGATTTTCTTTCTTGTCATTTCATTTATATTAGTCTATCCATTTTAGTTATTTATTAGGGCCCTGTATTATGAACCTGACCTTGATGAGGAGAGATATGCTATTACTTTACTAAATGTGTAATCTATAAAAAGTCCCACTGACTTGCATTCGAGGAAGGACTTGAGACATAGAGACGGTGTGATCTTTTGATTTGGGACAGTGAGAGACCACCCCAAACACATTTTACATACATTTACAGTAGTACACTTACAATGGAGGTCTATTTTTAAGTCCTGTCCTGCACTGAATTTCACACACACACTTCCCGCAGTCTACAGTATCTCCTGCTGTCTAACATGAGTGAAAGCATTGTACTGTATATTATTTCAGAGATGCTCAAGCGGCCTGTCCAGAGTGTGCTGTTAAAATCCCGTCGCTCCAGGCCCAGTGTGCGGAGTATAAGGCTCTTTATCAAGCTGCGAGTGTGGAGAGAGACAGACTGCTGGAGCTGAGCAAAATACAGCAAACTAGGTAGGACACAATTTATAGAAATTCAAATTATAACTTTCTACAAAACATCTTCATTTGGCAACTGTTAACCAAGGAAAATTGTAAGCAAAATATAAAAGATTGGTTACTTCCAACGTTGATTCTTTTTTAATAGCTTTGAGAGTGATACCAGAAAAACAGACCTGAACTTTCAGAGTGTGTGTGATAAAAATGGCATTATCTTCAATCAAAACAATCAATCTCCAGGCAATGACAGGAGAATTTTAATAAGACCTTTTCTAAGATCTTTCACCCTTTCTATTATTAGTATTTGTAGAAGCAATACAAAAAGGTGAATTGCCCACTTCATTAAAACACAGGGTCATAACATTGATTCCCAAACCTAATAAGGACAAAATTGGAGGTCCATTAGTTTGCTCAATAATGACCGTAAGTTGTTTGCAATGATTTTTGCTGGAAGAATGAAGCAAGTTTTAGACAAAATTAATCGAGTCTGTCCAATCAGGAACAATATTAGACTAGATTATTGATGGTAGTTTTATTTTATTTATTGATTTTTATAAAGCATTCAATATTTTTCTGTTGACAAAATTAAATTGGCCAGTTTTTACAGACAAGCCCTGCTAACATGGAAAGTGGTACAAGCACAATTTCTCACCGCACAATTATTTCAATTATTTCTATCATACTTTATTCAATGAAGGGATTATTCTAGTAAGGCAATTGGTTAATTCCAATGGATATTTATTGTCATATACTGAATTTCTTGAAAAATTCCAGTTACCAATTAAACCAAGAGACTTTGCTATTGTTCTTGACGCGATTCCAAAGAGTGTGACGTTACTTTTAAAGATCACTAGTTCAGTGGAAATCAACATGGATAATCCTTGTGGAAATATTTACATTGATAATGTTGATGTTTTGAAACATCAATGTAGAAATAAGATTATAAGAAATTCTCTCTGTTCTGTGTCTTTTCCTACAGCAAGATTTCTTTGGTCTTCTTTATTTGGTAATATCTCTTGGGACAAAGCACGGAAACTGCAAAATAAAATTTTTTGATCAATAACAAAATTAAGGAAGTGTCTTACAAAATACTTTATAGACTTTACCCTGTTAAGTTTTGGAAACTCAATATTTCACATAACTGAATTTTGTGGACGGGAAAAAGAAACTATTTTGCATCTGTTTTCTTACTGTATCTACTAAAGAAAATTTTGGAAAGATTTAGAAATCTATATCAATAGAAAACTGGAGTGTATGATATGAATTTGTGTATCTGATGTGCTTTTTTATTTATTTTTTGAATGATAATTTTAAAGAACAACAGAGTTGTTTATTTTATTAGAAAAATAGCATATAAATAAAAAGAAGTAGGCTCTTTGCAGATCGTAGTTGATCTGTGATCCGTACGGACCAGGCCCATGGTTCGGAACACATGTGATGCACGGATTAAAGGTGCAGTATGTAATAATTTTGTCCGCTAGAGGTCGCTAGAGGCCTATTCAAAACAAAGGCGTAGCTTGATGACAGCAAGTTTGAGTGTGGAATCTTGGGAGATGTGGTCTCCACCTCAACAGACAGTGCAATAGGACTTAGGAAGATGACATGTTAATGGATGCGATTATTAACATTACTGTAGTATGAAGCAGAGCAGGACCGAGTGTTGCGGGAGCTGAACCAGGAGCTGGACTTTTATTATGTCACAGTCGCCGGCGCTGCTTCCGCTTTACCATATGTATCATATGTATTGACAGCACAATTTTTATTGTGAGGTTATGATGTAAAATTATAATAACTACACTGTAGCTGCTACAGTAACTAACAAAATCTATCCAATACTGGATTTCGTAAGTGTCTGAAAAAGACAATTTTCACATGCCACCATTACATATTGCGTCATGCTATATTGCAATACAATACAGCAAATATAGTTTGACAGTAAATTATCAAATTAATTGATTACTGTTTAGTCAGATGATATGAAAACGATTACCACTTGTTCAACAAATATATACACTCGTGTACATTCAAACACAATAATTGGGCATACATAGCAAATGCGAGTTCAACCATTTGCGCGAGTAGATCACATACAAAGTCAATGCAAAGATGCGATCAGACGCGTCCTCGCACGGGTCTAAAGACGCGATGCCCCGCGTTTGCCGTGTATGCCTCATAATACTAATCGTGTTGATCGTTATAATGGCATGCGTTTTCTGTAAAGATACGAATCAAAACAACTCACCTGTCGAGTAAAACACAAGCGAGATCGACATCTCTTTCTAGGTGAAGTTTGTCGCGAAGCTCTCTCCATCTAGAAAATGCAACACCGATATTGATCCTCGCTCTTTCTCCCCTCTTGTCCCAAACTCTTCTTGGGTCGTTTGGTTGGCCCGTACGCTTACGTTTACGGGAGCTGTCCTTGTCGACAGAACCAGCGGCAGATGGTAAACAGTAATTATGTTCCATAAATAAGTAACACAATCCACCATAAAACGTGCAAGAAGTAAATAAGGAACTGCTTGAAGCAAGCTAGTGGTTTGCTGGACGCTAGACACTACTTCCGCATTTGTCCACGACACTGTTGTCATGTGGTTTCTACGTCAGTAAAGGCGGTAACAAAGGGTAACTGACGTCATTGACAGGCGACTGCACTGCCCCGTGTCACTGTTTAGAATGGGAATTTTCTCATGATTTACAAGTAGTTGAAAACATTAGAGATATTGTTAGTAATCAGCTGGACAAAATATATAACACTAGCCTAGTGGTTTTTGGATATTTTACTGTGAATATCTTACAAATTGTACCTTTAATTGCAAAGTTTAACTATCATAGAGTGAAAGTTTTTCATTTGCAAACATTCAAGTGAGTTTAAAGCATTCAAGCACAAGAAGCGAAAGAGAAGTGAATTCAGAACTCACACGCTGTTTTCTATGCACACACACAGATCTGCATCTCAGACAGCACATGAACACCAAATTCAGTTCTCAAATCTTTTTGTGCTTGAACAGACACATACACACAATTATGTCAAAATACCCATCCTCGTAGACACTGTCAGTTATGTCTTAAGTGAATGTAAACAGTTGAGAAAGAAAGTGCATGTGTGTCAGTATACTAGATCCGTGCATTCGGTCTTAAAGTGACAGCAGCCTAATAAACCTGCTGCTGACTGTGTGACTAATGTTAATCATCAAAGAGAAAATCACTTTTGTAGCTTTAACAAAGATTATTTATATTTAATTTGCAATGTTGGATGTAAACTGTTACTATAATTTCATTATTTTCCTTTGAAAAAGTAAAATAAGGGATTACTCTTCGTTTTCCCTGTAATTTAATTATAGTTACTTCTGATATAATTGCATTAATACTGTATACTGTAAAGACTACAGAACAATTCTATATAAAACAATAGTGGGTTTAACGTCAACATGTTACGTCTAATGTTAAAATGTATGTTTTTAGTGTAACCTCCCTTTAAATAGCCTACTTTAGTCAGTTCAAGAATAATTTATGCTACTTTATATTTATTTGAAAGAATTAAAAGCGCAGTTTCGTGTCTATCCTTGTATCGTTTATCTGGTTGAGGTTGATATGGGATTTAGAAAGTAATTAGTGATAAGTAATGACATACTTTTTTGAGAGAGTAATTAGTACAGTAATCTAATTACACTGTTGAAGATGTAATTATTGTATTGACTGTTATTGTCCCCCTGGGGAAATTTTGCTTCAGTATGTTTCAATACACATGGCTAATTAGTAGCTTGTAATTAATTACTTTTTTAGAGAGTAACTTATCTGTTCATTTATACAGTGAAGACTATGCGTTGTTATTTTACATTTGATTATTCAATTTCTGTACCTGAATACTGTTAGACTTACCAGAAAAACATAAAGCGCTGTTTATTTCATTTGTATCTTTGTTCTGTTGTATTTACCTATTCTTTAATTTGTTTATTATTGTCTATGCAGATTCACTTCCCTACGAAATCATTCTAGAATGAATCATTCTTTACAAATAGAGCTATTTAAGTCATCTGGTGAAAGTGTTTATGTAGATTTTTAAGATTTTTAAAATCATTAGGAAAACTAACAGGTAACCAGCGTAACGACTTTACGAGATAATTCATCTAAATAAAGGCATATTTCATGTTATTATGTCATTATGTTGGAATCATAAATTTAGAGCACATACTAAAAATAGTATGGTATGCTTCTCTAACTTCACCATGGCACGACTGTTCAAAAAGTCATTATTTTTGTAATTTTGTTTGTTGATGCTAGTTAAACAGAATTACACATGTAATTGCTGTAATGGACGGCTACACTTTATATCTTTTAATGGTCTTAATTTGGTCTACAGGGAAGAAGAGGCCAAGCGCCAGTGTGTAGAAGCAGAGCAGAAAATCAGACAAGAACGGCAGCGTTCAGTCTCACTGGAGCAGCAGCTGGAGAAAGCCAAACTGGACTCAAGGAAAGAAGCAATGCATCGGAGCAGAACAGGTTCTGTATGGCCTCATATAGACTGAAACTAGCCTAATCATGTTTTTCATGGTTTAGGAGTGTCACTAAAACCAGTTAGCATATCTGATTAACTAG
The DNA here is from genome assembly GCF_018812025.1 of Megalobrama amblycephala. Lineage (NCBI taxonomy): Eukaryota > Metazoa > Chordata > Actinopteri > Cypriniformes > Xenocyprididae > Megalobrama > Megalobrama amblycephala. The sequence continues at coordinate 43,408,039 of NC_063060.1, read as the reverse complement.
CCATCTCAGACTGAAATCCATTGTATTTTCTTGTATTGATGTAGGAAGCACGGGCAGCACTCTGAGTCTCCCTGAGAAACAGGAGGGCTCGTCTCCCAGAAGCCTCTCTGCGGTCAGCCGTGATGCCCAACTCAGTGAACTCAAAGCACAGTACGTCTTTTTTGTTCATGAATGTTAAAATATTCTCTATTGTTAATTAGAGCTGCACGATTATTCGTTAAAAGATCGTGATCACCCAATCGATCTCATCTCTCGCCTGTGTCTATGACAAAATCAAAGTGAACATTCAAATCTGTTATAAATATTCATATTATCACAAAAGTACTGGATAAAAGTTTATAGTTAAGATATAAACACTGATGTCTACGGTAGCGCAAATCACCTTTTGAAAGTAACCTGGTGCTTCAGATAATGATTGTATCAATTACATCGTTACACCAGTAGGTGGCGACAAGTGGCTTAAAAATGTATTTGTCATTGAACCATTTATTCAAGAGATTTGTTCAAAAACACTGATTATGATTATACACTGATTATATCTTGTTACCAGTACTGAAACAAGTGAAGTCTTTATGAGTGAGTCATTGAATCATTCACTCAATCCGATTTTTTTAATACAAAAAATTAATTCAGATTAAACATTTTAAATAGACTACAGCAATTAACATTTTGTCAGAACCTCTAGTAAATTACATGTTATTTTTTTATAGTTATCTGTTATGAATCATGGGAGATTCGTGATTCTCAATTTATTAAGAATCATGCAGCTCATGTTAATTTCGTTAACATGTAAACTATGAATGTTCATCGACTAAATATGATAAAAAGTGCATTTGACACAGGACTAAGACTAAATTTCAAAACAAATCTGATGAAATTAACATTAATATTCACACACAACCTCATTTTAGTACTAAAAGATCTCTCTCGGAACTGTCACAGTACCTGGAACACAGAAATGCTCAATTTGTTGACACATTTTGCCCTGATTGTGAGAGATATTTACAGTAAAATATGCTGCGCTGAGCTGAATGAGCTGCAGTCTCTTCAACTCTTCTAATCAAACACTCCTGATTCAACTCATCAGCTTGTTAGTAGAGACTCCAAGGCCTGAAATGGATGGGTCAGATGAAGGAGACGTCCAAAATGTGTGCTGCTGGTGAGCCTCCAGCAACAGGGTTGGGAAACACTGGCTTAGAACATAATAGCACATTTTTCCTAAACTAGCAACACTATTTGGGTATCATGTTCCACATGAAGAGTTGTAATAGTGATGCAAACTGATTGTTCCAGAACTGTAAATGAATGCACTGGTATCTTGTCCATGCAGGTTGGCACTGCAACTAGAAGAAAATGAAAACTTGAGAACCACTCTGAGGAACACCTTGAAGGAAAAGAAAGAAGACTTGCAATTCTACAAGGACATGATGGCCCAAGCAGCACAGAGCTTCCAGCAGGCCCACAGAAAGACTGAGACTTAGTTGGGACTGGCTCTTTGATAGCAAACAGAGGACAAAACTGCCATCAAGGGGACGCTCAGTTTATATGTTGCCAAGTCTGCTGTTGACCAAACACACATACTACATTACTTGTTTCATGGCACCCTACTTTCTAAACTACATCAATCCAACCAGCATTGTGAGGTCACAGGAGATAATTGAGAGATGTTTCATGTTTCAGAAACACTTTCTGTTGGAGGAAAAGTTATGAATAGAATAGAATAATAATGAGAACCTGTAAATAGTAGTTAGATGCTATTTATACTGTATGTGCATACAGTGGCAGATACTATATAAAACGGTATGAAATTATAACAACATATCTAGTCTATATGGTTATATATATTAAAGGGAACCTATAATGTCCCTTTTACAAGATGTAATATAAGTCTCTGGTGTCTCCAGAATGTGTCTGTGAAGTTTCAGCTCAAAATACCCCACAGATCATTTATTATAGCTTGTCAAATTTGCCCCTATTTGGGTGTGAGCAAAAACACGCCGTTTTTGTGTGTGTCCCTTTAAATGCAAATGAGCTGCTGCTCCCGCCCCCTTTCCAGAAGAGGGCGGAGCTTTAACAGCTCAACAACAACAAAGCTGGAGAATCTCACGCAGCCAAAATGAGGATTGTCAGTAACGGTGTTCAGCCTTACATTGTTCAAACCGGAGTCGACACTGATGGAGAGACTCAGGAAGAAGTTACAACTTTGAGAATGAAACTGGACGTTTCTGAATGGTTAGTGGATAAATTGATGTAGTTGCTGTGGAGTTGATTCAACTCATCCACTAGCATGTGCCGTCATGTTCATCTTTTGTGTTGAATTGACCCTCGTTTTTGAAGCAGTCCGGCGTAAAATGACGGCATGTCAACAACACTCTACTACAACAACTCTTCCTCTTCTCTAAAGCAGCCCAACATGGCCCCGCCCCCTTTGTTGTGTGTTCTCGGGGGCGGGGTTTATGTAAATTTTAGGGTTTGTGATGTCACTAACATGGGAAGAAGCTCATTGAATGCTGTCTTATTGTCCCAGTCCTTAAAGCCCTCACTCTACCCGTTAGGCACTTTATTTCCACTTTTCAAATATTTTATTCGTTTTTATTTAAAATAAATGCCTCTCTGAGCTGATGTGTGATGGTAAATAAGTGAGATGAATGAGTCTGTAAAAAGGCAAATTCAGACTCAGTCATGACAAAAGCTCACACCACCTGCCTTACTCTTTACACCACTGCTGTTATCAGACAGGTTTCTTTTGCAGTTTTTCTGGCTCAATCAGACAATGTTGGGAGGAGTTAGTGTAAATAGCCTCTGCCAACAAGGTGGGTGATTTGCATCTAGTGCAAATAGAAACATTATCAAGGTAAACCCAAGTTTGTCTTCTTGGCACTCTAAAGTGGAAACAAACTTCCCTGCCTTCTTTTCTGACGCACATAGCTCATTAATACTTGATTTGTGTGTCGTGGTGTGAAACCAAAATGAAAAGCAAAACCAAAATAAGCTGGCCAGAATGTGAAACCCCCCCCTGCTGAAGCGATATGTGTGCGATGTCTTGACCTCGCTCTTACCGTGTTTCTCCTCTTGTTTACATTTACCGTATCAGCCTCGGCATTCATGCTGCCATACTTGAGTTATTCTCTTTCCTATGCGGCCGGAGGGGGTTTGAGGCCTCCCCTCCCAGCGCTGCTCCACCACGCTTAATTTAAACCTGTGGCTGAAGCAGTGTGCTCCTCCTGAAACAGCGCACTATTTCATCTTCCCAGAACCCTGAGGGACACTGGCAAGCCCGAGGCTGTTACGAGCGCAAGGACCACAAGACAAAAATATCATCCGGGATTGGAAATGACGGAAAAAGCAAAATGCCTTATTTACGTCGAAGGAATAAAAAGAGCTTTTGAAATGAGATTTCAGATAAGAGATGTTCATAAATATTTGACACGACTGAGCTGCAGTTGTAAAGGCTTTAAAGGGATAGTTCACAGCAAAATGAAAATTCAGTCATAATTTGCCTTGTGAAAAAAAAAGTACAATTTTAAAAAGAGTACTTATTATGGTAACAATACACTTTACATTCAATTCACACTCATGTATATTCTTATAATCTTTTCAGACATTTAATTGCATGTTATTTACAGTTGAAATTAAAATGTTTTATAGTTTAAATTTATATAAAATGCAATTAGTTGATCTTAAAAGTGCTTTTTTGACCCACTTAAAGGATTAGTTCACTTTCAAATTAAAATTTCTGGATAATTTACTCACCCCCGTGCCATCCAAGATGTTCATGTCTTTCTTCAGTCGAAAAGAAATGCAGGTTTTTGATGAAAACATTCCAGGATTATTCTCCTTATAGTGGACTTCAATGGGCACCAAACAGTTGAAGGTTTCAGTGCAGCTTCAAAGGGCTTTAAATGATACCAGACGAGGAATAAGGGTCTTATCTAGAGAAACCATCGCTCATTTTCTAAGTTTTAACCATAAATGCTCATCTTGAACTAGCTCTCTTCTTCTTCTCTATTTGAATTCCAGAAGTGTAGACGCTGCTAAGTGTATTACTGCCCTCCACAGGTCAAAGTTTGAACTAAATTGTCAAACAATATGCTAGTGCAAGTATATAACAATTAGTTCAAACTTTGACCTGAATGACCATTTAATGAGCGATGGTTTCTCTAGATAAGACTCTTATTCCTCGTCTGGTATCATTTAAAGCCCTTTGAAGCTGCACTGAAACTGTAATTTTGACCTTCAACCTTTTGGTGCCCATTGAAGTCCACTATATGGAGAAAAATCCTGGAATGTTTTCATCAAAAACCTTCATTTCTTTTCGACTGAAGAAAGAAGGACATGAACATCTTGGATGACATGGGGGTGAGTAAATTATCAGGAAATTTTTAATTTGAAAGTGAACTAATCCTTTAAGTACATCTTTATATGTAATTACATAATTACTTGGTTAAAGTTACTACTGAATGTACTGAGAAGCATCGATGGTCAACTAAAATATACCTCAATGTCATTTGTCATGTCTATTGAAACTTGTATGTTATGTATTTAAATATATTTGTAATTACACATTTGTAATAATCAAATTGCAATTTAGTACATTTAAAATATCTTATATCTTTACAAATGTAATATTGAATAACACTACTCTTGAAGTAATTAACAGTGGTATACATAGCAGTATAACATTACTGCCTTCAAAGAAAACTCATTTTATAAAAGGACTCAAGTACACAATTATCTTCTTGTTTTGTGTTTATGATTGAGGGATTGAGTATTAAATCAAAGAAAAATTGAGTGGATGTTCTGATCATCTCATTCAAGCAGACAGACCTAATATTGATGTCAAAGTTTCTAGGTAGGAAAATGAAGTGGATTTGTTTGCCAAAACAAGAGCTGAATCCTATTAGATGAAGCCATGTGATGCATGGTGTTATTAAAGGTCAAATAATCTCTTTCTCTTTGACTAACTAATTAACTAAATAAAATTTCATTACAAATTATGATCAGCAGCACTCAAGCTGATCCATGTTATCCATATGGTTTGAGAATGTCCCGGTGCTTCAAATGAAGTTCACGTGGTCAATCAAATCTTACTGTATATCTTTCATTTGCTTTTAAAGGGTCAGTTCACCCCAAAATACAAAACTTCTGTCATCATTTACTCACCCTCTAGTAGTTCCAAACGTGTACGGATTTCTTTGTTCTGCTGAACACAAAGGAAGATATTTGGAAGAATGTCAGTAACCAATAGTAGGGAAAATAAATACTATGGTAGACAATTGGGGGCGAGAACTGTTTGGTTACTGGGTAAATGACAGAATTTTCATTTATGGGTGAACTGTCCATTTAATGATGAAATTATACTAAAAACATTATTTTTTTTTTTCCCAGAATTTTCAGATTTTCATTATGGTCTATAATATTCCATATTATTCCATATCCATATTTTAGGCTACAAAACAGCTCCTTGATTTGCAAACTGGTATTATATTGTACTGTGGTAATTATGAACACTGGTTTGTAGAGAAAATATTTTTTTTTACCATTTACCGCACTTTGTTATTCTTCTGGTCATCAAATGAATGGGATGTACATTCACAGAAAAAACATACTTCCGCTTTTCAGAATAAGTTTCAATACTTTATACTATTTTATATTTTGAATAAATAAATAATAATAAGATACTAAAATGCTGAGACAATTTAACATGCCAATTTATTTCACTGTATGTTTTATTGACGTGACAGACAATTTCAAAACATAAGAACCAGTGAAGGGCATTATAAAAGCCAGCACTTTGAAATATGTGGCTTTAAACCAAACAGATTGGCATTGTTTTGCAAGACCCCAGTAGCCCTGAAAGGTTTAGATTTATTCCCGAATACCCAGCAATAACCCACCGAGCCAAACGCGTGCTTGTGTCAACAGCGTGTACGTAAACAGACTCACCTATTTGTCATTCCATCTTTGAATGGGCCCTTTCTCTGGGCTGCTCCTCCAAGGTATTCCCTCGTTCCGGACCAGTGCTTCCTCCACACCATTGACTACATCCAGGAACTTGGGTAAATAAGTCCCCGCTGTGCAGGCAGAGGTTAAAGTGGACTGTGCCAGTTTTGACGGCGTTGTGAAAGAGGTGAGAGCAAATCACTGCCGTGTGAATACACGCATTCATTTAGCATCATGATCAGGAAAGAAATGAAACTTGCACATATCCAGTCACACTTCCAGGCTACACTGTAATTACACAGTGCAATCATTAATGAAATAGCTTGTAATTAAAAGAGATTAAATGTAGTGCACATTACTATATTATAGACACCTCAAATGGTGTGAGAAAAACAAAGCAAAACAAAAAACTTGGGCCTAAATCAAGCACCAGCTCTATTTGTTGTTCTGCAGAAGCTTGTAATATGTGGTTTTAATGGTTTTACGCACAACTGTGCATTGCTGAAGTCATTCAATTTTTTTTTTTTTTTTTTTTTTTTTTTTTTTTATGTAAAAGTTTATTGAACCTTTAGACAAAATCTAAAAAACGTTTGCATCAAGTGATGCATCATGGCTCATATTATAGTATGACATGTAGGCTATATGGAGCTCATACTCAAAAACATCACCTCAGTTTTAACTGGGGAAAAATATGCAATTTGGTGCAGATGCTGATATTTATATGGCCAAAAATTAAGATGAAATTCTGATGCTTGTAATGTAAATCAATGAGATTTTTTATAACAGCATAGCAGATACTTACATAAAAATGCATAGAAATATCAGTCTATATCTGCAAATAATAATTTTTAGTAAGATGATATTTAAATGCTTAGTTTTATGATCAAAGCTCTGTATAGTTTTATATAATGCAATGCAATACAATGATGATTGAGAGAAATAAACACACTGATCATATCTGATTAATCTAAAATGACTGGGTTTGTAGGGTTAATTAGCTAACTGTAAGGTATAACTTTGGATATCAGATGCTTTCTCCCTGTATTAATATTACCCAGAATGTAGCAAATATCACTTTTAATTTGAATTGGTGTTATAATCATTGTTTTAACCACAAGATGGCAGTGTATGTCAAATTAGAAGTGGAGAAACGGCCTGAATTGTCCTTCCAGCCTCTCAGGATCCCTTAATTAAGACTAAAATAAATGATGTGCCGCATTAAAAGAGACTATGAGCATAATTACATTCCTCCGTGTGTACGTTAGTCTGGCTGTCATTACGCATTAAGTCATGAGTGAATTTGCATGAGATTATTTATTAGAAAAAAACATGAAATACACAAACGGTACACAGTAATGTCCCATATAGCAGAAATGTTATTTTCCTGACCCAAAATCACACGAAAGTAGCACAATAAAGTCACGGGGTTGCGTCTAAGAAGCCGGGAAACGGGATTGGTGCCCTCGTTGGAGCCACAGCACGTCTCTCAGCGTTACGGTTTGGCAGCAGGTTTTATGAGAGGCCTTCTGGGTGGCAGCTCATGCACCGCTTTAACGCAGATATGCCGTTTTTCCACAATCCCACGGGTGTAGCTCTTTCTTTTAGCTTAATTACTTTTAATGAAACCATTGAAAGAAAAGGGTCAGTTCCTATTACTGTGTAATTTAAAAGATCTGTGGTGAGTTCCTATTTTTGGATGAGTAAAGCGACCTTGAGTCAACGTCTGTATATGTCTGTCCCCTCAAAACTCGTATCCATCGCTCTCACACGATTTTTCCATGACACACTTATCTCAAGATTGCCCTCTGTGGTTCCAGCGGCTATGAATCTGAAATCGGCTTGAGACAATCATTGTAAAATAAAAGCTCCACGTGAAGTTGGATTGGATCTGTCCGAGGGAACGACTGCCAGTGTAGTTAATACCGCATCAGCATACAGACCTGCTGCGTTCATTGGTCTGTAATCCAAAGCATTCAATTGAATTACAATTATCAAGCACCATCTCAATTTTCCAAGTCTGTACCATCACAAGTACATCATGTTACAGGTGTAGCAGGTGGTAAATCCGTGACGCTTGGTTTCCTTCATCTGCCAAGGCTAGTCAGGCATTGCTGCCTTGGAGTCGATTAGTTTAAGCAATTACCTGAGCCATAAATGCCATGTGACAGGGCTTGACATTAACACCTGCAAACCCATCAAATGCAGGTATATTTCAGCAGTGCCGTGTGACGCATTCACTCCTACTGGCCACTTTGGCGGGTTGAATAATATATGCATTTTACTAATTCTCCCAGATTTTGTGCTCACACCGAAAGTGCGCACATGAAGGTGCCTCTCAGTAATAAATTGAGTTATTTTTCACTGCTTATTGCCTATAAACAGTCAAATACACAGAAAATAATGTCAAAATGCCAGTCTTGGCGAATGTAAACAGTTGAGAAAGAAAACACATGTGTAACAGTATAATGCATCTGTGCATCAGGTCTTAAAGTGACAGCAGCCTAATAAACCTGCTGCCAAATAATATTAAAAATATCTATATCGCAGATTTTCCCCATGGTATCAATGTGGCCAGTGAAAATGCTGAGGCTAGAAACCACTAGCCACAGTGACTAGTGAGCAAAAAAGTCTCAAGCCCTGAATGTGACTATAAAGCTGCCTTCACGTGGTATCCCCACTTCTGAAGTCTTGATTGGAGGAGCATGGGAGAAAATAACGTAGCATATACACTAAACCTTACCAATAGTATAAAAAAAGCAAATATTTGCTAAAACAACCTTGCCATTTTAGTCGTTGAGCACTGTTATGGTGATTGGTGTTTCACAGGACTCTCACCTGACCAGGTGCTCACATTGAGCAAGTTTACTACATCAGAAAAGCCAAACATATGGAGGTGATTATGTGATGTAAACGTCAAAACGTATTAGTTTACAAATGATGCACTGTGGTTAAAGTGTTTTGAGGTCTTAATATAGTATTGCGCAAGGAACCACACAAAAATAAGTCATTATTAATCATTAATCTTCTCCTGTAATCATAATTTGTGTGATAAGGCGTTTTACTGCCTCTAGTGTTCATTTCAGCTGGAAACTGCAGTGATTTGTATTGGTACATGTTTGGAGGTTTGCAGAAGTGAAGGTAGAGGCACGTTTTTCCAATGAGCCTAGGTTGGGTGTGTCCCTTTTTTGTGTGTGTTCCTTTAAATGCAAATGAGCTGCTGCTCCCGCCCCCTTTCCAGAAGAGGGCGGAGCTTTAACAGCTCAACAACAACAAAGCTGGAGAATCTCACGCAGCCAAAATGAGGATTGTCAGTAACGGTGTTCAGCCTTACATTGTTCAAACCGGAGTCGACACTGATGGAGAGACTCAGGAAGAAGTTACAACTTTTGGAATGAAACTGGACGTTTCTGAATGGTTAGTGGATAAATTGATGTAGTTGCTGTGGAGTTGATTCAACTCATCCACTAGCATGTGCCGTCATGTTCATCTTTTGTGTTGAATTGACCCTCGTTTGTGAAGCAGTCCGGCGTAAAATGACGGCATGACAACAACACTCTACTACAACAACTCTTCCTCTTCTCTAAAGCAGCCCAACATGGCCCCGCCCCCTTTGTTGTGTGTTCTCAGGGCGGGGTTTATGTAAATTTTAGGGTTAGTTATGTCACTAACCCGGGAAGAACCTTGTAGTCCCTACCAGCCATTTGTTGTAGTCCATAAAAATAATTTCTGTAAAAGAAAATATCTCTCTTTGCATTGAACTGTGAACATCGTAACTTTGCAGATGTTGTTTATGCTCAAACAGCAACATTACACACTAACTAAAGTTAAAAAAGTGAAATCATAATCAACCACGCCTTAAGTAGAAGAAGACTGTTTACACAAATGCCCACTTTAGCACTGTTATCCAACCTTGTGGGAACACTGAGAATGAAACACATGCAAGAATTGCTTTGTGAAATGGTTTGGATTAGAACAACGCACAGAATTGAGTTTCCACAGCAAGAAATACTGTGTTCACTTATGGCGTTATTTTAAGAAATGTGTTTGACCGATGCCTGCTGGACATGACCATAAACAAACAGGCTTCCTTAAGATTGACTACTCGTTCAGACCACCAACTAGTCATTTTCGAAAATTCGCATGCCTCATGCAGTTTAAAAACGGCTGCATTATGTAGTGCAGAAACACATGCTCAGATGTAATATCTGATTGAGTTGGTAATCCAGGAGAGGCACGGCATTCATATCTAATTCCTCTCCCCCTGCACCCCTCCTTTCATAACAGCAGTGTAGGTTGGGTTATTAGCACCCATCACCTAATCCCCAGATCTTAACATTAGCATGACATTTGGCTGTGTTTATTCATTATCTTCTCTTGCAGCTCTCAAAGGGAGTGGAGAAAACCTCGTCAGTCAGGCTGTGGTGATGTATCGGCTGAAACCAATAAGCTGCTGATGAATTCTAACCACATCCTCTCGCCAGCATGATCACGCTCTAAGAAGATCACAGCCCAGAAATGTCAGATCCCTTGAAAGAAGGATGGAAAATCCAAAAGTAAAGAACAAATTTGAATAACATATTCTCTAACTCAGTCAGTATTTTTAAATGAGTGGATGACTTTGGACCCCCAAGTTTGGAAACCACTGAATTACACTATTATGTCAATATTTTCGACCATCTGATCCAACCTCTTCATCTCAACATCACTTCTTAACAACATAAAACAGTACGCAGGCAGATAAAACACTGGATAGCATGAGTTTGGGAACACCTGTTTGTTTGGCCAATGGCAGACGGAGGGTTTGTTTAGGAAACCTGTTCGAAAACAATAATTTAGCAATTCCAAATTCATGATGTTAATGCCGAATTGTCCACATTTATCAGTTTAGCGCTTGGCACAGTGTTATTTTAGTATCATTGAGACACTATTATAGTTTGTATTAATATTTTACATTTACATTTTAGTTTTAGTTATAGGTTTTGTTGTTTTTCATTCAGCTTTTTTTTTTTTAAATGTCTATCATTTTTATTAATTTTTATTTCAATTTTAGTTGTTTTAGTACATTAAGTTAAACTTTAGTATCGTTAAACAGCGATACTAAATTTCTCCACCGATACCGATAGCCAAAGATATCGATAGTTTGAGGGTTCTGCCTTTTATACCTTCTTTTAAATTAATGATAATTTCATTATAATTAATAATTAATCATCATATTTTTAACTATTATATTTTGAAAGAAATGCAAATAAAAACTTTATTCTCTCCATTTTATCAACTTGTTTCAGAGTAACTGTTAATATTACACAGTTAATATTAACACACATTAGCTAAATTCTGAAGATTATATTAATATTTCTTAACTTTCTGAATGTAATTAATTCATATAATTACTATTAATATTGAACATCAAACTGGTTTCTTAGCGTTTTCTTTACACAAAGCACAAATGCAGTGCATTTTCCTGCCCTCTTTTGATTGACAGGATATATCAACCCTGACTATATGATTTTATATATATTTTTTTTATTTCAAACATTTTTCAATGGTTTCACTTTTAGTTTAATAACCCAGATATTTTACGTGACAATGATATTTGAAGAAGTAATATAAATAATAATTTGCTAAATAGCATGAACTGCTTTATGTGAGCGCGGTGTATGTATGTGGCTAAAGCTTGATATAGCAGTTGCCAGTTGAAGTTATTATAAAGTTATGTGGTGATATGGAAATCTGTCCGTTTGAAAGGTATAAAATCTGTATTTTGTGTACACTATTAGTTTGCTTCTGATGACTGACAGCTGCTTTCCCCTCAGTCACACCAGCCATCTGCTCACAGCCTGCCAATGATGATTTAATGATTAATGCAAATATAATTCAATACAGCAGAGATCTGAAATCCTGCTGCGCTAAATAGAGCTCTGATAGTGTCTTGGTGGTGATGCCTGCTCTGAATTAACTATTAAACACTGTAATAGGTTCAGTGGGGCTCTATATATAGATCTCTAGGGATCTTGACTCAATTTTAAAGAACCCTTTATGCAAAAAAAAAAAAAAAAAAAAAAAAAAAATGGTTATATATAAGGAGAAATGTCTTAAATGATCACATAATACTTTCACGTTTAATGGGTTATTTCATTTTTTCTAGTGATAAAGCATGTTTATGAGCTGTTTAATTCATAACATTAAAAATGAATTAAAACAAAATTGTTTAATTAAAACTAAACTCATAAAATGATCTCATGAGGGGAACTGTAATGGTGGCTGTTTCAGAGGATTGAGAGTAGGATCCAGATGCAGCAAACATTTATTCAAACAAACATAATAAAAGTAAATCCAGGCAAAACTGATAAATCCAGACATGGGCAAGGAAAAACTGACAACAAGTGCACACACACGTAACATCAATTGAAGCACAACACCAGACAAAGAACATGAGATATCTAACAAACTTAAACACACATCCCAAAGAGCTGTATATGCAAAACTGACAGACCACAACAGACAACCGCTCGCTTCATAATAACATTGTGTGTCTATCAAAAATGGAGATTAAATATCAGATTCAATAGCAAATTAACCACAAAGACTAATAATGCATTTAGTTTGATGGCATAAGTACATTTGTTAACCTAAAAAAAGGACAGTTTAGGGCAAAATAAGTCTAAAAAGCAAATAAATATATTGTACATTATTATTCAACAGATTTTTTAGCCAAATTTTGTATTAACTTGGGGTAGAGAGTTTGAAGGTGTTTTGTCAAGCTGACCCTTTTTTAGATGTCAATAAAAGGTTGATTATGATTGTCCAATGGCCATGAACGGACGAGTTTTAGTGTTCAAATCACAAAATTTTTCCATATTCTCCATTGTTGCAGCTCCTCTCTTCCCTACAGAAGAGGATTAGGGCCAAGCAATAATAAAAAAATCAAACCATCTTGAGATTAAAGTTGTTAAATTTCAAGAAAAAAGTCGTTAAATTTTGAGAAAAAAGTCGAGATAAAATGTTGAGAATAAACTCATTAAATTACGAGAAAAACTTGTTAAATTTCAAGAAAAAACTCGAGATAAAATGTTGAGAATAAACTCGTTAAATTACGAGAAAAAACTCATTAAATTTTGAGAAAAAAGTCGAGATAAAATGTTGAGAATAAAGTCGTTAAATTACGAATTTGTTCTCATAATTTAACAACTTTTTTCTCGTAATTTAATGACTTTATTCTCATAATTTAATGACTTTATTCTCAACATTTTATCTCAACTTTTTTCTCGAAATTTAACGAAATTTTTCTCATAATTTAACGAATTTGTTCTCATAATTTAACAACTTTTTTCTCGTAATTTAACAACTTTTTTCTCATAATTTAATGACTTTATTCTCAACATTTTATCTCGACTTTTTTCTCGAAATTTAACGAGTTTTTTCTCGTAATTTAACGAGTTTATTCTCAACATTTTATCTCGACTTTTTTCTTGAAATTTAACGAGTTTTTTCTCGAAATTTAACAACTTTAATCCCGAGATGGTTTGATTTTTTTTATTATTGCTTGGCCCTAATCCTCTTCCATACTTCTGTCAGTAACGCTCTGTTTAGTTCCTGTCTCTGTGAAGCCCCTCCTTCTGAAAAGCAAAATGTGCTCTGATTGGTTGGCTGGAGCAGTGTGTTGTGATTGGTCAAGTGCTTCGAGCGTGTTTGGGAAATGTCCCGCCCCTTACCAAAACCGGCAGTTTCAACACACTACTAACTAACTGAACCAGGCCCCGCCCCTTTATTTTGCATATGCCTTGGGTGGGAATTATTTAAATAATGAATATTGTGACATAAATCTCAAGACTACAATGGAGGCGTTTCAGGGAGTTCAGAAACATTGACACTGATACAGGGAATATCTCCCGCTGGAGGGACTTTGCAGAGCTTTTCCATGCTCTCAGACAACAACATTACACAATAAAGAAAGATGGAAATGTGAAAAAAGCAGAATAGCTCCTCTTTAAGGCCATGACACACCAAGTCACACCAGCCCTTTTTCTAAGAGTGTATGGAGCTGTTTATGTGATGCAACCAGTCAAAAATGTATTCGTTTACAAATCATGCACAATGATTTAAGGTGTTTTGAACTGTGCAAAAATATGACTAAATCAATAATATCCCACTGTGAAAAGAAATGAAAGTTAAAACGTGATGTTTTACTACCACTAGTGTTCATTTTCAGCTGAAAACCGCAGTGAAGTTTTGCCAAAATGTAGGTAGAGGCGTGTTTTTCCAGTGAGACTATTTTAGAAAAAAGCAAAAAAAAAGTGAGCATTTTACAGTTCAGTAAATTCCCCTTATCTCAGTGGACAGCTGAACAACTTTGTTCACATAATTATTGGAAAACCTGTTGCCGATCCTTTAGCCAGGCATTGTATTAAGATGAATGTGTGATCAAAATACAAAGTGTCTCCAGAGTGTCACACAACTCCTCTGATCTCATTGTGTCCTTCCCTGTAACTCCCTTCCCCCCACAACTCTCGTAACCTCTCCGTGCTCCGGGCGGCAAGGCTGTAAACGACACCAGGGCTATTAATTAATTAATGGCCTTTAGCCGAGTGGCTGGCTTTCTGCAGCGGCGAGCGTAGTCTCTCTGTGGAGCGTTAGGACAGAGACCAGAGCAGCATTCATGTAGGGGAGGTGGTGGATATTTCGCACTGATCGACTATCAATCACCTGGACTATTGTGGTCCTGCGCAGTTTTCCGGGCAGAAGCAGCAGGGGGAGGGATGAGGCGTGGGAGAAGAAGAGGGAAAATGGCGATGGAGGGGCCTAGGCATCAACCGCCAAGCCTCGTCCCATTGCTGATGAGCGTAACGGCGGTGTTGATCTCACACCACGTCTTCAATGCGGCTGCCCAGATACCAGACCCAGAGGTAAGAGCTGCTTGGATTTTATGGCCCTTAAACTGCATTGCTGCTGTTGTTCTCTTTGTATCAGGCTAGCATGAACTGCTTTTCAGTTTTATGGCACTGAATACATTTACAGACAAAACTGCAGCGATCCGGATGGCTTTTTGAAAGCAGTGGACACATGAGGTTAAAATGCACCTAGTCTCGCAGTAGATTTCTCTAATTACATCTCAAATTAGCGCTTATGGTATTTCAAAAACATTTATTGACAGTCAAATGCCGCTGTACAGTTATATAAGTGCAGTAGTGCAAGGACACTGTTGCATCTGTCAAGACAAAAAGATATAAATAAAATATAAATAAATTCGTCCTTGGTTGCTTCAGTTTCCTGTGAGTTTAGTTACATTAGAGCTCAGTTTCCTGAAAGGTCAGTTCCTCGAAGTTTCCAGAATAAATTAATAGATTCATGATGTGCATGGCAAACATTTTTTCACACAAAGTGTTGAAAGAAACTAATGGAATAGAAGTGGATAATGGCTGTCTTAAACTTCAACTTTGAAGGTTATTAGTCACATTGACACAAAAGATCTCGCCAGCTTTCTGTAGGACTTCGAAACAGAGTTGCCACTGGAAGAATTATTAGTGGTTGCTTGCTAAGACTAGCGTCACTATTACTATTTCTTAATTTTAGAGATTTAAACAAACTCCTAAAGTAAACATTAACGTCAAAATGAAACGGCAGTCACAACACCAGTTTTATGGTATCCTTGTTTCAGTGTGAATTTATGTTCAGGAATTTTATTTTTATGTATTTATCAGGCCGATTAAGCATTTTTTAACTGATCGGTATCAGTTATCTTTACTCTCACATAGCCAGATGTTTAGACCGACGGCAGAAGATCTGGACATTATCGCATCTTTCATCGGCCATGGACCGCCCAAGAGGACATTTGACTGACATGTAATGCAACCAATCACAGTTCGTTTTGTTCCGCGTCATGTTTAGGGTGGTGAAAATGTAAAAATTGATGTTCCTACTATAACAGAGCATTATGCATCGAATAAATTATTCATTCAAGAACGTTGTGCAAGTTCACTGCAACAATGGAGCCGCGAACTTCAAATAATTTTGAAAATCCAGTGTTTAGTTGATCCTGGTAAGCGGTCTTTGTCACAGTTGTGACACACACATCTCTCGGACATCCTGTAGAATTCAACCAACCAGATGAAGACTTTGAAAATCCTAAAGTGTTTCCAGTTAAAGGATTAGTTCTTTTTCATATTAAAATTTCCTGATAATTTACTCACCCCCATGTCATCCAAGATGTTCATGTCCTTCTCTCTTCAGGCGAAAAGAAATGAAGGTTTTTGATGAAAACATTCCAGGATTATTCTCCTTATAGTGGACTTCACTGGACTCCAAACGGTTGAAAAATCACAGTTTCAGTGCAGCTTCAAAGAGCTCTACACGATCCCAGATGAGGAATAAGAGTCTTATCTAGAGAAAATTTAAAAAAAAAAAAAATTAAAAATTATATACGTTTTAACAATAAATGCTCACCTTGAACTAGCTCTCTTCTTCTTCTTCTCTATTAGAATTCTGGCAGTGTAGACTCTGCTAAGTGTATTACTGCCCTCCACAGGTCAAAGTTTGAACTAATTGTTATATACTTGCAATAGCATATTGTATTTGACAATTTAGTTCAAACTTTGACAGGGCAGTAATACGCTTACCATATGCATCAGATGTTCAGCCAATGGTCCGTGTGCGTGACGTCTAAAGCTGAGACTAGGTTATCCTAAGCTTGCAGTAGGTGGCGGTATGCATCTTCAAGGGCGTTTACCAAACACCATATAGTTAAATCTCCAAAAACTTAACTATACAGGTGCTGGTCATATAATTAGAATATCATCAAAAAGTTGATTTATTTCACTAATTTCATTCAAAAAGTGAAACTTGCATATTATATTCATTCATTACACACAGACTGATATATTTCAAATGTTTATTTCTTTTAATTTTGATGATTATAACTGACAACTAAGGAAAATCCCAAATTCAGTATCTCAGAAAATTAGAATATTGTGAAAAGGTTCAATATTGAAGACACCTGGTGCCACACTATAATCAGCCAATTAACTCAAAACACCTGCAAAGGCCTTTAAATGGTCTCTCAGTCTAGTTCTGTAGGCTACACTATCATGGGGAAGACTGCTGACTTGACAGTTGTCCAAAAGACGACCATTGACACCTTGCAAAAGGAGGGCAAGACACAAAAGGTCATTGCAAAAGAGTCTGGCTGTTCACAGAGCTCTGTGTCCAAGCACATTAATAGAGAGGCGAAGGGAAGGAAAAGATGTGGTAGAAAAAAGTGTACAAGCAATAGGGATAACCGCACCCTAGAGAGGATTGTGAAACACAACCCATTAAAAAATGTGTGGGAGATTCACAAAGAGTGGACTGCAGCTGGAGTCAGTGCTTCAAGAACCACTACGCACAGACGTATGCAAGACATGGGTTTCAGCTGTCACATTCCTTGTGTCAAGCCACTCTTGAACAACAGACAGCGTCAGAAGCGTCTAAAGACAAAAAGGACTGGACTGCTGCTGAGTGGTCCAAAGTTATGTTCTCTCATATATTATATTATATATATCTTCCAAAGGGTTTTTTCCCTCCTAGGACTTTTTTCCCAGTGTTAGCACGCTGGGTTTTTCTCCTAGGGGGTTTTTTCCACCCCTGGGAGTCAGCCGACATTGGCTTAATGTAGCACCATCTTGTATATGTTACATATTACCATGCTTGCTTGTACAGCTTATTTTTAACCACTTCTCTTTTTTCTGTGCTCCTAATATGTAAAGCTGCTTTGAAACAATTACCAATTGTAAAAAGCGCTATATAAATAAATTTGACTTGACTTGACTTGAAAGTAAATTTTGCATATCCTTTGGAAATCAGGGTCCCAGAGTCTGGAGGAAGAGAGGAGAGGCACACAATCCACGTTGCTTGAGGTCCAGTGTAAAGTTTCCACAGTCAGTGATGGTTTGGGGTGCCTTTTTGAATGGAATTAGTGAAATAAATCAACTTTTTGATGATATTCTAATTATATGACCAGCACCTGTATATACAAATCACTGCAGTTTCCAGCTGAAATAAACACTGGTTGCAGTAAAACACCAACAACTTTTATCATAATTATTCACACCAATTATTATTACAGGGCAGATGATTAATAATGACTTATTTTCGTGTGGTTCCTTGGTTCCTCAAAACACTTTCACCATAGTGCATCATTTGTAAACTAATACGTTTTGATGTTTACTTCACATAATCACCTCCATATTTTTGGCGTAGTAAACTTGCTCAGTAGTTCTGTGAAACAAGAGAACAAGAGAATACGTTTTTTTTTTTTTTTGGTTATGCGAACATTAAGAGAACATTCCATTTTATCACTTTGCAAACATTATGGGAAAGCTACTTTTGAATGTTCTCTGAACATTCAGAAAGAAGTAGAAGTAGCAACATTTAAAAAAACATTAGACAAACATTCAACTACAAAACATTCCATGAACAATGTATAAATAATGTTTTTGTGCTAATGTTTGAGAACTTTGAACAAATGTTTTATTAATGTAACTGGAAGAATGTTTGTTCATAACTTTAGCTAAAGTTCAGAGAATGTTGGGTTGATTTGAGCCAACTTGGGTTGATAATCGTTCATATTCAGTAACCCAACGATGCTGGGTTGGGAATGCGGCCGTGAAAGAGTTCATGCACGTCAAGTTCCAACCATTCTTTAAGTGCTGACCTCGCATATCGGTATTCACGGCTCTCATGACCGGAATATGTGTGGAAAATAGAAGAAAACTAATCGAAGAGAAGTTGTGAATAACTGCTGAACAGGAACTGAAAAAGTAGGAATGGCTCTTGAGAAGAGCGATTAAAAATGCTTTAATCATGTCGATTCACTATAATACAGTTTATTCCTAACTGTGTATTACTGGCTTTCAGTTTGTGTCTTTCTTGGTGACTTTTACCTATATTTTTGTCCATTTTTAGGTGCTCTTGCTAATCAGTAAATTTCACATTTTGGTTACTGTTGCTTGTTTTGTATGGCAGTAGCGTGTGTTAAAGTGATTTTAATTTACAACCTATTTTAACTAAAATTTTAACCCAGCAGTACTTTTAAATGGAATCTGTACGTTATATGTTTGAATCAATTGCAGAAAATGTTGATGTAATGATAATGTAGAATAAAACTAGAATGTTTTATATATAGATTAGAGCCGCTCTTAAAATCAGCCAGGTAGATGGAGTATAATTAAATTGAACCAAAGTCCCTTTAAAAAGACAAGTCATTTCACTCGGCGGCCATCTTTGAAATGCCTCTCGGGCATCCTGGGCATCATGCAGCTCCTATCTCTTTGAATGGGGAAACATCAAATTCTCCAAAACTGTTTGCCAACCTTATGATTAAATTTCATATTTGAAATCACCAATGAAATCTGACAACAACTGTCTCATAAATGTTTTTTCCAAACTATCGAATCATGACAAAAAAAACTGTATTTTTCAGGCTGGATCAAGCTAATGCGCATGCGCAAACCTAAATGCGCGTCTCTTGTGCCTCATTTCGAGGCGCGCGTCTGACTGTTTCTATAGAAATCAGTGCTTCTAACAGCCGCTGCAGTGACGCGATGACTTTACCAATCGGCGATTGGTTCTTATTTAGAAGGCGGGACTTATTCCGCCATATTGCGCGTTACACTTTCTCCCATTCAAAACAATACGAGTGAGATGTCTTGTGTTATTCTATAGTCTTTGACTGAACGCAGGGGCCACGAGATGCCTTTTTCCAAAGCTGAACTAGAGTACTTTTACAGTATTGACACAGCGTTTTAAAAACATGGCACTTATAGTGTGAGGCACTGAATAATGTCTGTCTGACAAATATATAGAGCAGTGTAATATAATTAGTCTGGTGCAACTTCACATCCAACAAGGTGCATGGAATGGAAAATATGTAGTTTAGGAACAAAACCAGCAACACACAGCAGGAGTCAAAAATAAACAAAAAACTATGAAACTGGAGCTATGTATCAAAAGTTTATTTTGCCAACGCGTTTCGGCACACAGGCCTTCATCAGGTATATATAGAGCAGCAAAGAGAACACAAGGTGTGCTATCTAAAAGACCCCAAATACGCAACATCAGTTGTTCTCAGACACATCTTTAAGGTGCAGGCAAAAGTTTAGTTTACATTCATAACCGATAATACTACAGGTTTCTTCACAGCACCTGTTTTCTACACCCACTGCTAATTAAACACTCATTATAGGGTCAATTACCCAGGTGCCTCCAATTTTCCCTGCCTGGGCAATGTTTAATTCCAACATGAAACATCTTAAGGAACACAAATTTATGGTTTGGTAACATTTTGTGCTCCAGTTGGCTCAGCAGGCAACAGAGTTGAACTGGAAAACAGGATGATGCTCATTCATATTAATAGACACATCAAACACCCAAGTAATCGAAGAGATTTGTTCTTGAATCAGCTGCAAGCAATCTGTGTATTATTAGACACAATTATATCATATCATATAATGCTGGAAGAAGCTCTTCATGCTATTTGACATACTATATGAACACATTTAAATATATGCCTAGTTCATTTTTACATATGTGAATGTGTGCAGATAGAGACGTTTTTGTCTTTGCTTGCTGCTTGTCTGGAGTTGTTAAGGACTGTACCTCAAATAAGAATCTACAATTTTATTTCTCTGGAGGATAGAAGAGAAGAGACATGAAGTACATTGCAACGAAAAATATCAATATATGATCTATTGCCAGTTGAACTCTCCAAACAGTCTGCATCTCATGATTGATTGGCTGTCAAGTACGTTGAATGACTCAATAAATCTTTAAAACCATCAACCTTAATGCTGATATTTAACATGACCTTTTCAGTTTTCAGTTAGACCTACTTGTTTCACTCAAAAACTTTTCATTTAAAGAGATATTTGTTTATTCAAATATTGTTCAATTGTATTGGCGTATTTTTCAATTCACAATTGGTTAGTGCAGTTGTTTGCCTATAGGGTATATGGTTTATAACCAGAGCTAATTGATATTAGAAGAAGATGGTTGAGCCATAGCCTTGTGGATTGAGCATTGAGCACAACAGAGAGTCAGATGCATATAAAGGCATAAATGCCAAAAGTAAATTAAATATATAATCTCACAATTCTCACAGAATTCTGAGATAAAAAGTCCCAATTACCTTTTGTTATTTTTTATTCAGTGGCACAAACAAGCTTCCATAGTTTAGGGTAGGGGTAGATAAAGACGTTAATAAAGCCCAAAATCACATCAATATGATGCTGGTAGCGTTTGCCGCTGTCATTACTGACTAACACAAAAACTTACAAAATTATGCCAAAATGCCTGTTTTGTTAGGTATCCTCGTAGGCACAGTCTTAAATGAGTTAAATAAAGTCTTAAATGAGCACAAAGATTGAGAAAAAATAGGATGCAGATCCGCATTGTGCGGCAGGTCTTAAAGTGACAGCAGCCTAATAAACCTGCTACAGTCTGCCATTAATGTTAATTGAACAAAAGAAAATTAAAATCACTCACTGCTCTTAATTGAATAACTTTTGTAGCTTTAATAAAAATTAATAAATATGAATCTATATTTTAATCTAAAATATATAGTAAAGTCTGTGAAGTGTTTGATAACTGCTTTGATTCGAGATATTTATCGATTTATTACAATATAAAATTATATTTAAAAACTTTAATGTTAGGTGCGATTAATCGCGATTCATTTCAGAAAAATGTGCGATTAATTAGTTCATTTTTTTTTTATGGATTGGCAGCACTGATAAGTTGGGAAAGATGCCACTCCTTTTACTTCTACTGATCAAAAATGTCAGAAATCGAAACTTAAATACATTTATTGAATGACTATAGTTTGACATTTAAACATCAATATTTGTATGATTTAGTGAGCTTTTTTGTCATTGCATAATGATCTGTGAGTTGATTATATGTTAGATATAAAAAAATCTGTATATATATATATATATATGGGAGACGTGTAGTAGTAATTCATTTTTAAGGATTTTGAGGGTAGTTTTTTTTTTTTTAAGTAAAAAGTTAATTGTGGTAATAATTTAATAATTCCATGAATTAGATTTACATTAACATTAGATTTGATTTTAAGCAAATCGTCATTATTCATCATAACACATTCAATGTAATTTCACAGTCTATTGCTATTGTGACTTCACTTCAGTTATAATATAGGCATATGCTGTTCTGTGCTCAAGTCTGAAGTCTGTAAGAAAAACAATGCCGATTTCTCCATGATACTTGAACAGGTTGTTAGGGCTGTTATATTCATCGGTGAGAATTCCTCTAAGAATTATCTTAGTCGCTCTTCATGTAAACCTAGACTGACTCAATTGTGAGTGTAGATCTCTTCTTAAGCCATATAATCAATAGATTATTACAATATTTGCAAAAGTAATGTTTGTAAATCTAAAATTGATCTTAGTTGTTGGAAATCTGAGATTGATCTTTCTGGAACACTATAGCAAAAGATATGAATAACCATCGTAAAGCATCTAATATTCCTTGACTTTTGCACGTTATTATATGTAATTTAGTAATAATACATGCACCTTTCAGATGTATCTCCTTGTCTAGAATTCTGTTATTTGGTTTTGTGAAACTACAAAAGGTTACTAACTGTCTGACTGATGTCAAAGTAGACATTTCGTTCTGCTTTCAGTAATGTTTATTCACAGCTGGAATGGGCTCAGTACAAATCCCTGAGGCACTCCGCTCTCCGATATTACACAGTCAGTGAAATAAAAATGATTTCTTCTCATTCTCTGGCCAATACATCTATCCATTTATCAATCAAACATATAAATATATGCTCTGGAGTTCTGAGGCTTATTCTGTTTCTACACATTGAAGAGTTTCTGCATGTAAATTGTTAGCTTGCTTGTACAGTAGACTTGCTTAGACCTGACCGAAACAGGTGCCAAGCTCCGAATGTCTGAAAGGGCTTTTAGCACTCTCTCTATCGACGTGACACAGCGAGGGACCATGTGGAAATCTTAGGCTTTATTGAATAAGACTGAAACATCAATAGTAATTTACTTTTAGCTGAAAGGACATCTGCTATCTCCAGCCTTACTGATCTTATCTAGCAGAAATATCATTCTAATCAGTCAATACTAAATACTAATGGTTTAAGTCAATACTGATTATTAGTAGTTCTTGCTAATGCAAGCCTCACCATTTGATCTGGTGACACTTAGGGTTGGAGATTTATATAGCGCTTTATACAGTACAGATTGTTTCAAAGCAGCCTTACCGTGATAACAGGAATATGATGCATTTCAGCTGTTGTTCAGAAGATCATCAATTGCTAAATTGGTTCATTTCATCTTTGAAGCAGTTTTTTTGCCTCAACCAAGGCTGTGATTGGATAACAGGACTAACCAGCGAACCATTGCATCTCAAATTACAGTGTTTGTGCGTTTCATCTGCTACTTTGAGTCACAAGTCATTGATGTTGGAGGAAATGTCTTTCCTGACGGTGGAAACTTCCATTTTCTATTCAGATATTTTGCACCAATTTCCCAGGAAGGGACGGTTTTGTTCTTTTGAACACATGGGATGGAAATGCTGCTTTACTCGCAAATGTTTTATGCCTTATTCCAATTTTGAGCACAAGTTAAATTTGCAGCTTTGGATGGACTTGGTGACCCAGAAACCAACCAGAACACAATTGTTATGCATAGGTCAAAAGGCCATATCTCTTTGGCATATTAAACTATAATAACATCTCTGCTAGTAATTGACATCTCATCATACTAGCAGCTACTTGTCACCACCAGAACTGTGAGGATCTGGTCTGAGGTGATGGACAGTCATTATATGACCAACTACATCAATGTTTATGTGGACAACACAGTTCCATGAAGACAGTGCACTGCTTCCTTCACTGAAAGCTTTGTATCACCAAGGATTCATAGATTTATTGAGCAGTACAAATGGCCTTCAGTCCTGGAAACTGGAGACAAGTGAAGTCTGTCTACAATAGATGTGGAGTGATAACCTGTGCAGAGGAACTTGGATAACAAATCAGCATGTCAACACTGACCGAATCCTTGATCCCAACTTTCCACCAATGCTTTATATGACCTGTTGAATTATTTAAACACAAACAAACTCTCACCTTAAAGCGACTGTCACACATGCTGCCTGGAACCTGCCAGAGCTGGAGCCAAACATTCAAAAGTTAGGAATTTAGTTTTTGAAAAGATACTTGATATCAGTGTTATTTTAGTATCATTGAGATATTATTATTATTTTTATTAATATTTTGATTTGGGTTTTATTTTTAGATTTTCCACTTCCATTTTAATTTTAGTACTTATAAAGCACATATTATTATGCATGACCTTATTCTACATCTCTAAATCCTACCCCATACCTAAACATAAATGCTACAACAACTACCTTACTGACTATTAATATGCAGTAAATTAAGTTTATTGAGGCAAAAGTTGTAGTTAATAGTGAATATGTGTTCCCCTTACTAAAGTGTTTCCAAAAAAAAATTACACTAAAACACTTAAAATGCAACAAATGCCTATTTTTTTCCCAAAATGCTCTTGATTTAAAACAACAAGAACAACAAAAACTCTTCATTTTATAGCAATGACATCTGTGTGGATATTCTAGGCATTCTAGCAATAAGTTTATTGAAATATTCAGGTATATCAGTTTTGTTCCCATCCCGCCACTCCAGAAATGTAAGTACTTTCAGCAAATGAGAAAAGACTGCATTGCAGTTTTATCAGTTCATTGAACAGCACAACAATTTCAACTGTTCATAATAAGAGAGTTTTGCTGAGCACCAACTTTTTAGGCATTACGCAACACAGTGTTTTCTTAGTAGACTGACTGATGAAAATGGAAATTCAATATTAGTTTTTCTCAGTTGCTAAAACACAATTCATGAAACGATTCACCATTTTCTCAGAACTATAAACACAATCTCGTAACTACAAATCAGCGTGTACAAACCTCCGACTTCCATGTCAAAATCAGATATTTCAGTCAAAAACGTATTCACTTCTGTCAGAATCAAACTTCGACCATCAATTCACAACACTGTAACAAAAACACCTCTTATTGGTATTCAAGAATAATTTGGCAGCTCAGTGTCTATTACAGTATACAACATAAATGAAAGAGTGCAGATAGAGTAAAATACAACAATGAGCTTTAAATAAAATGATTTAAATCATTTTTCTAGTAGATGAAGTATACGGGTGATTGGGACAGTTTTTGAATTTCTGGCTTGTGCAAGGTTTCTTGTCATAAATGAAAAACATCAGCTCAACACATGATACATTTATGAATACTGAAGATGTTAACTATCCATTTGAGGAGGAAACAATGGCATATTATAATGAAAGGATGTGTGACATACACTTTTATGTAAAAAAAAAAAAAAAAAAAAAATTGGTAACATTTGGGTGATTGGGACAGCACATCTTTCCATTGATTTAGGGTAGTGTAAGCATATTTACTGTATTGCACATGTTAGTTCAAACTTTGATATAATTTTATATGCAATATTTCATTTTCTGTTCATCATCATTAAGAGTCCATGTTTATGTTTGTTCAAAAGTCATTGAAAACATTTAAAAATCAAGTAAACAAGTAAAAGAAAAATGCTATAGGTCCAAAATTCATAAAAAAAAAAAAAAAAAGTAAACTGGTAACATTTGGTAACATTTGGATGAGATGTTGGGTGGGCCCATCACCAATTAAAGGTTTGACAAACACATAAAAAAATTATATAGTAAAATTATTTCTAAATTATTGAAATCGTGGGGGCCCCCTGATCCCAAGGGCCCCTAGAATCATCACCACCTTTAGCCCCGCTAGTGACGGCCCTGATTACAATATTACTGTTTGAGTGCATCTTTAATGAATTACAACCCAAATTCCGGAAATGTTGGGACGTGGTGGATGTTTGGTGTTAGAATTTGGTCCCATTCTTGCTTGATATAGGTTTCCAACTGCTGAAGAGTTTTTGGTTGTCTTTCGTTTAATGATGCACCAAATGTTCTCTATAGGTGAAAAATCTGGACTTCAGGCAGGCCAATTCAGCACCTGGACTCTTCTACGACAAAGCCATGCTGTTGTAATAGCTGCAGTATGTGGTTTTGCATTGTTCTGCTGAAATACACAAGGCCTTCCCTGAAATAGACATCATCTGGAGGGGAGCATATGTTGCTCTAAAACCTTTATACACCTTTCAGCATTCATAGTGCCTTCCTAAACATGCAAGCTGCCCATACCGTATGCACTTATGCACCCCCATACCATCAGAAAGGCTGGCTTTTGAACTGAACGCTGATGCTCCCTCCCTTTAGCCCTGAGGACACAAGAAAGCCAAATTTGGACTCGTCTAACCATAGAACACTTTTCCATTTTGAGACATTTTAAATCAGTCTTGGCCCACAGGACATGACGGCGCTTCTGGACCATGTTCACATATGGCTTCCTTTTTGCATGATAGAGCTTTAGTTGGCATCTGCAGATGGCACGGCGGATTGTGTTTACCGATAGTGGTTTAGTTGGCATCTGCAGATGGCACAGCGGATTGTGTTTACCGACAGTGGTTACTGGAAGTATTCCTGGGCCCATTTAGTAATGTCATTGACACAATCATGAAGATGAGTGAAGCAGTGTTGTCTGAGTGCCCGAAGACCACAGGCATCCAATAAAGGTCTTCGGCCTTGTCCCTTACGCACAGAGATTTCTCCCATTTCACTGAATCTTTTGATGATGTTATGCACTGTAGATGATGAGATTTGCAAAGCCTTTGCAATTTGACATTGAGGAACATTGTTTTCCACAATCTTTTTACGCACTCTTTCACAGCTCTGCCCATCTTTACTTCTGAGAGACTCTGCCTCTCTAAAACATCCCTTTTATAGCTAATCATGTTACAGATCTGATATCAATTAACTTAATTAGTTGGTAGATGTTCTCCCAGCTGAATCTTTTCAAAATTTCTTGCTTTTTCAGCCATTTGTTGCCCCCGTGCCAACTTTTTTGAGACTTGTAGCAGGCATCATATTTGAAATGAGCTCATTTAGTGGATAAAATTGTTAAATTTATCCCTTTAAACATTTGTTATGTTCTATTGTGAATAAAATATTGGCTCTTGTGATTTCAAAGTCTTTTAGTTTTCATTTTATTCAATGCTACATGCAAAGTAAATGCTACATTGCTCAGTACAAGCATAAATATATTACATTGGCTGTGTAGTTCCAAACTTTTGAATGGAAATTGTTAGACAGAATCCCTGTGCAAGTAATGTTGGATCAAGTCTCTTAATCATATCCCATATCCCAAAATTATAATATCTGCTTTATCTGGTATCGAAAACCAGTTGGCAGGATTTTGTCTGATACCCTGTATTTAGTTTAGGATCTAAATCTGTATTAACTAAGACTTAATATTAATTTAAAATCTTCTATCAGCCCAAGAGTTCGACAGAAGAATCCAGAAGAGCAGAAAGCAGGACATAAAGTGATGATGAATAAAAGTGGGCAGGGTTTATTAAATAATCTCTCTAAATAATAGTTTTTTTCCGACCAGCACAAATCCAACTGCTTCACAATAATGTCCTAAAAAACCTTCAGATTGAGATATCTCTTATTTGTGAAGACAAATATTCCATGAAACCCCACAATTATAAGTTAATGGAACATAATAGGTTATAATAAGAAAAAAATAATAGAATAAAATAATAATATAAACGATTAAATTATATAAATGATAATAAAACAACACAGACGTATAGTTGCTCTCTTAAAACCACACACACACACACACACACACACACACACACACACACACACACACACACACACACACACACACACACAAGGTTGCCACTGGAACAGATCCTCAGTGGATGCTAGCTTAGAATCTCTTTCTCTTTTATTTTATTGTATTACAGACTGCCATTTGCTTCCACTTTCCCCTTCCTTTTCTCTAAAAAAGCACTCCAAGCAATTCACAGCCACTGTGATCACCATGAGAAAGTGAAATCTTCCTGCAGTTCCTAATCACTGCTATTGTTACCATTCCCTCCATTTGGGTGGTGCAATTACCTGGAAATAGAAAGAGATGCACGAAAAAAATATCTATTTTTTTCCCCTATTTTCCCTACAGCTCCTGCCAACAGACCCTCCGAAGAAGCCCGATCCGGTCACCTCAGAAACAGTGGTGTTTTGGGGTCTTCGATTATGGCAGGTTGTTGGAATTTT
Source organism: Megalobrama amblycephala (assembly GCF_018812025.1). Taxonomy (NCBI): domain Eukaryota; kingdom Metazoa; phylum Chordata; class Actinopteri; order Cypriniformes; family Xenocyprididae; genus Megalobrama; species Megalobrama amblycephala. The sequence continues at coordinate 43,379,840 of NC_063060.1, read as the reverse complement.
CTCCATGTTCATCCTAGCAATTAGTAAGTGTCTAAAAGTGTTTATCTTACATTTCAAGCAATAATGCATCCAATTAGCACCTGTTTTCAAGGATTGGGCCTGTCAAGCTCCAAAGTGACAAAAAGAGCACATAATACAGCACACAAGTTTTATAGACTATATTTTTGATAACTTAATGTTAGCCTACTTATGGCACATTTTGTGTCCTTTTTGTAGCTTGAAAGATCTAGTCTCCATTCATTATAACTGCATGGAAAAGAGCAACCGGTATATTATTAACAATTCCTCCTCAGAAGAAATAATTATACATTTTTTATTATTGCCATGAGGGCGAGTAAATGATGGAAGAATTTGTATTTGTGTGTGACCTCTTTAAAATGGCAGGCTATGCATATATTTGCATTCAGAATTCACATAAATGGATGTCAAAATAAATACTTAATAATTTACATGTCGTGAATCACATTAAGTGATTTAATGAAATTTCCCCAGAGCAAAATAGCATTTACAGAACAAAGAGATTTGAGACGCTGCGTGTTGTGAAGGACAATCTCTTTCATAGATTTCAAAGCTCTCTTTCTCATTTCACAGTAATAACTCTGTGCTGCATCTTCAAATGCCGAATTCCACGAACGAAAAAAGAGATCGAGGCCCGACATGCTCAAAGGCTAGCCGCGAAAACGTACGCCAACACACTGGAGACGGTGCCCCCCCTCAATGAGCTCACAGACGTGCCGGGAGGTAAGAGCACACTTATTGTCTGATGTGTGACCGTACATCTGTTCTTGTAGCTGTTTTGTTTTGTTGCATATTTGTAATTGTACAACCTCATTTCTATGTTTTTATTTTATGGATAGAGCTTCATACTTACATTTTTTGTTTTTCAAATAAATCATACATTTTTACATGAATTACAACGTGCAGAATTGCAAACTCATTAAACTGAAACTGGTTTAGAGTAATTAATCAGTGGTTATATATAAATAAATCTTCTTTTATTAAGGTTTGTTTTGGTCTATTGGTATTGACCTGTGAGTTCATTATTGGCTTCTGTCAGGTGGGTGTGTTTGATTTCGAAAAGTCAGTCATATCAATTGCCATTAATAATAGCAATTCAATAATAATAGCATTCCCATTATTAGCCTATCAATTTTCCCAATGTGTAATAATCCCACATTAACCTATTCAATAAATGAATTAATACATACATACAGTTGTGCTCATAAGTTATATACCCCTGCAAATTTTTATTATTTTAACAAAATAAGAGGGATCATACAAAATGCATGTTATTTTTTTATTAGGTACTGTCCTGAATAAGATGTTTTACATAAAAGATGTTTACATATAGTAGACAAAAAAAAAAAAAAAAAAATAAAAAAAATATGAATTTATGAAATAAAATGATCCCGTTCAAAAGTTTACATACCCTCGATTCTTAATACTGTGTGTGGTTACCTGGATGATCCACGACTGTTTGTTTGTTTTGTGATGGATATTCATGAGTCAAACATTCACTGATGCTCCAGAAGGAAAAAGTACTAAATAAAAAATAACATGCAATTTGTATGATCTCTCTTATTTTCTTAAAATAATTAACATTTTGCAGATATGTTATGTAAACTTTTGAGCACGACTAGTTCATCTGAACCTTTATTGAGACATAAACTTTGATGGGTAAAGATACTAATTTAAAATGATAAAAAGTTGAGCATTAAAACATTATGGCACAGACAGGGCTTAGATTGAAGGATTAGTTGACTTTCAAATGAAAATAACCCCATACGAAATGCTTTTTCCAGAAATTGAATACGGAAGGCGTAGGATGTAGCGTACGCGTTTTGAACTGCAAGTTTTACACTTTCTTTGTAAGTTGAATGAGGAAGGTGGTCTGGTGGAAGCTAGATATTTTACTTCATAACTTGTTAAATATGGATATTTTTCTTACACAAACACATCACTTCACTTCAGAAGGACTTTATTAACATGTTACGTTTATGATGGTTGGATGCACTTTCTTGAGATTCAAACTTATTGCCCATCTTCACCGCCATTATAAAGCTCGGACGTGTCAGGATATTTATTAATATATCTCAGATTGTGTTCATCAGAGAGAGGAAAGTCATATTCACCTAGGATGGCTTGAGGGTGAGTAAAGCTTGGGCTAATTTTCATTTTAAAGTCAACTAATCCTTTAAGCCAGGATTATGCCTTAGTTCAATTAGGTCATTTAAGTAGCTTTTATAAACGTGCCTTAAAAAACATTACTGGTGTGCATCTAGAGATAAGACAACGGCACTGACATATTTTAAGATATGCTTTCAGTTCAAACAGCTCAAACATGCATTTTAGTCTGAAACTAGATTTAAGCTTGTCTGTGAAACCAGGGGAATATAATATACAACAAATAATGAAGTCGTCTTCTGTGGAAAAAACAAGCAGGTATCGTCCCCTTAGGTAGAAATAAAGTGTTATTTGTGTTTCTTATAATTGACATTGAAACACTTGCTAAACAACTCAGACTCTGACTCATCTGATCACTGCTAATCATTCCCAAAGTCCTCTTCTTCCTTACTGACTTTCCACATGGCCTAAATGTATGCAGATTTCCATCCTGACAGAATTCCTTTTTCCATTTTTCCTTTCACACATTTCTTCCACATATAATTTTTTGCATCTCAGTTCATATCTCTTGTTCCAGCTGATGTGTCAGATCTGTCTTTTTCTATTGGTATTGATCTTTGCCTCTGCTTATCTGTATTCTTTTCCCTCTTTTCACTACCCCTGTGTGTTTACTCAGCTCTTGCGGAAACGCCAGCGCTGCAGACAGTCTCTGAGCAGGTACAGGCTCGTGGTAGTGGACAACTTCCTGCGGTCAGGGAAGAAGATGAACCTGCCAATCCAGTCACTTAGACTGTGCACTTCCTGTTCTTTCTGCCTGTCTGTCTTCAGCCTGCACTCCTGATGGCTTAGAGTAGAAAAGGCTTTCAAGACCATATATGATGAAGCTGGTGTTCTCGAGGTTGTGTTTTGCCTGCTGTCAGTAGATGTAAGGGAAAGATGCAAGTGTAAATGAATCCTTACAAAATTCAGGCTTGGGTGCATCTTAGAAAACATAAAGTAATGAATGAGTGAAAAGCACAGATCTTTACTTTTTCTTTCTCTGTCTGTGTCTCTTTTAAAATCCACCAGGAATCAGTATTAGGTGCATTTACTTTCATAACATACATTTCTGGCCGTACTGTGCGTGATTCATTGGTCTGAAGTTTTTTAAAGGAAAAAAGGTGTCTTCATAATCTTTTATCACAATGCAATTACAGTGGCCCAATATTGCACAACACAACAAAATATAAAAATCAAACAAGTTAACCTCACAGCAGAATCAAGCCACAAAACAAAACACTCCTTTCCTGAACAGTTTAAAGGAGGGCGCTCAGAAAATTGTTTAAGTGCATTAAGAACTTTAAATAATATTCTGCATTGCATATCATTAATTACTCACCCTCATGTCGTTTCACACCCGTAAGACCTTCGTTCATCTTCAGAACACAAATTAAGGTATTTTTGATGAAATCCAAGAGTTTTTTTTTTTTTTTTTTAAATAGAAAGAAATGAAATTACTGTCATTCAAGGTCCAGAAAAGTAGTAAAGACATTAAAATAGTAAAATAGTCAACGTGACTACAGTGGTTCATTCTCTCACGCTGTTTACGTCCAGTGCTTCCAAGTTCTACATCAGAACGCCGGTTCAGTATTAAAGTAGTGACTATGTTATCAAACTGCTAATAATGTGTTGTTAATGTTACACAAACCATGTTCCCGTTCTTCATCTCAGAGTCAAACGGCTGCCTTCTAACAATCAGTATCCTTAGTAATGCTTTGAACAACTCAGAACGTCAGTGGAGAAAGGCATGTAGTTCATCATAACATCGTAATATACATCATACACCCGCAATATTGCTAAATCAACACAATTTTTCATATCAATAGAAAAATAAAACGGGAATAACCTGGCTCCCTTGTGCGGTCAGTAATGATATGCTAAAACCCGCCGACATGGTGTTGTGATTGGTTACATGTTTGTGACGTAAGAAACACCAGCGTTTTCAAACCATGTTTTCTGTAGTTTTAAAGAGAAAATACTCAGCAATGTTGACTCATGAATTTGCACATGGTTTGTCTTAAAGCATATTAAAAACACCACATAGACATATAAACAACATTAAAAACTTGATCTTCTCCACAGGGGGTCTTTAACATCTAGCTTGATATAAACGTGGCACTAGAAACTGAGCTAATGTATTAAAGGTTTATTAACGTTACTGTGGTATGAAGCAGGGCGGGAGCCTGGGACATTCTGCAGTCGTCCTTTCATTTTGTTGCTTACGTTTATTTTACGATTAACTTTGCAGGTTCCTGCCTCCTCCTTCCCTGAACTTGAACTTTGTTACAGTTATTTGATCACATGAATTCACATTATTTTATGTCATTCTAATGAAGTAGTCACAAATGCTTAATATTACCTTTTTGTTTGTTGAACTGTATAAAATCAATGTCACATTTGCAGTCGTGTGGATATATGGGAAAAATTGCATTCTTGCTTGTACACTGTATAATATATGATCAACATTAAGAACAAGAAGAACTCGCACAGGATATGTTTCTGTATCGAAGAAAGCTTGAGTCTTAAATCAATCTCTATGCACAGTATGCATCTATATTTGTTCTTCATGTTAGCAAGTGCTAAATCCTCACTTTTACAAAGGTACATTATCGAGGACGGCAGTAATGTAGAGCGATTTGCTAAAGCAGCATATTCTGCATGCAACATACCATATGCTTGTGTGGATGCAACCTGTTTTGAATGCAAAAGATGAGGTAATTTGATTGGATGTCATGCATTTGACCTTTTACGACTAGCATTTTCATGTTTTTACACCAGAAGGGTTTTAATGTTAATCTGAGGTGGGGTAAAATTAAATTTTTTAATTGTGTACCCTGTCTGCCTTCTCACGTACCCTAGTTTGGGAACCACTGTTCTAAGTCCATGTAAAAACGAAGAATACTGTGGGCTTTAAGGAAGTGTTGTGCTATTTAAAGGGGAGGATCATGCATCAATAAGTAACTAATGATTAATTAGCTAAGTTAAACCTCATGATAGTAGTTAGTTAAGTGCATTGGTGTGTGGGATAATTTCTTGATTTCAATGTTTTTACATTTTGTTGTGTTGTGCACTACTGGGCCATCGCACACTTTCACACTTAGTGAATGTGATCTCATTACTATTTGAATGTGTTTTATGTAAAGAGCGGTTCTACCGCACATACATTTACTTACATTTGCATAGACAATATTGATGTATTGAGAGCATCTAAAATGCAAATTATTTGTGCATGAACTTTATAGATGTACATGTTTTTAAGAATCCTTATTTATGAATATTGAATACACAAAATGAATTGGTTAAAACTATTGTTTTTCTGATCATTGAGATGCAAATCGCATTTGTTTCACAAGTTTAACTGCCCATACAGACTATCTCTCCACCCAGATACATATTTTATATGAATGGGATGATAAAGACAGATTTAGTAAAGAGGAAAATCTCTGAATATAAATGCTGTATAGCGCTCCTTAAAAGCGAGAGCCTACTAGTGTATTTTGGCGCTTGACAAAAACCCTCATCTATACAAACTAAACACAACTTCAAAAAACCAAGAAAATAAATAATCGAATCCAGATTGAATATCCTTGATGTCTATACAGAGTCATGCGGTGCAAATGGTCTGATAAGGCCTCTTCTAAGCCCACTTCTGTGCTAGACCGGGGCTGCACTGATGAAAATGGCTCTCATGCTCCAGCCCCGCATGCAAACTTAAAAGTGAAGGACCAGCATTTGTATTTATCTTAGCCATCAGACCCCCAACCTGCTGCACCAGTGCTGCCCCGGTCGCAGCCAGGCCTTGCTTAAGATGCTTAGATTGGGGGAGAGGAGGAGAACTGCCCTAGCATTTGTCACAAAAGAAGTGCCAGCGAGTCTCTCTGGCATGAGCCGACAGAACAAAAAATTCATGCAGGAGGTGGGGTCCTCTTTAACCATGAATGCATGCCCAAAACAGAGACAGGGCATGTAGGTGTTGTTGCCATCCTGTGGAGGCATGACTGCCTTGCACTTGGGTCGACTTGCCAGATGCTCAGAAACCCAAAACACCATCACATAAAAGCCAAAAGCCTGCTGAATTGTGTACACAGTCCAATGAGATAGCCATTGCATGCATGCAGAAAAATGTAAGCCCCCTAAACTGGCACAACCATGTCAATTTTTGACTTCATTCTACTGAATGAGGAAGAAAAAGTGTTAAGCATAATTGCTTGATTGTGCTGGAGTAAGTATCTGTTACAGTCTTTGTGCAGAGACAGAGCTTGTAACTCGCTCACCCTTTTAGCTAATGTAATAGCCAAAATGAAGGCAGTTTTTATCTACAACCACGTGAAATCTGATGTGAGCAAGGGCTTGTAGGATTACTCGACGAGAGTGTCAAGGACCCTTCCAAATTCCCATGTTGGCAGGGTTATAACCTTTTGAGGGCTAAACGTTTCACCCCTTTAAGTTAACTGATGAATCAGAGCCCTGTCTGTCTCCGGCAGGCTACCCAGCATGAGAAACGACTATCACTGCCAAAAATCTTTTTAGCATAGTCAGTGATCTCCCAAGCTCTTGAAAAAAAGACAGAATTACAGTTGCATCACAAGCATGTGGATTTTTCTGGCATGCTTCACACAATAATTGAAACATCCACCATCGATAACCACTCGATGATAACTAGTAGATATTTCCCTTGCACTCTGTAAGGTGTGCACCACTGACTGAGAGAGACCCATTAGCCGCTTTTCCACTGTCGGGTCAGTGTGAGTCAGGGCTTTCAACGGGCCAGGCTGGGCCAGTTGCCTCGGACCTGTAGCACTGAGCCCAAAATCATGCTGCGTTTCCACCATCATGCCTGAAGCTTCACTAAACCTGCCCATAACCCTCCTCTCTGGAACGTCACACAAACCCATCATTTCACCAATAAATGGAAGTTTTATCAGAAAACTAATCAGAAAGAAATTGCAAGATTGCAAAATGAACATGATAAAAGCAGCTGTTTGTTGCTATTTTTGTTGTTTACTTAAAGCTTTAAAACCCAATCACCGATGTTTTACCATGGTTTTACAATATAATAAGTGATATGTTGATCATAATGAATTAATTTGTGTTTACATCACATTTAGACAGAGTGATCATTTCTACATATTTACCACCAAAAATACAACCTGAGGAGCACTCCAGTGACAGTCCCAATACAGTTATATTTTCAGTCAGAGAAACAGAGGAAGTTGCTTTATTTTATGACATATGCGGAGCTAAATATGGATATCAGACAGTCCGGTAAGAGATGAGACGTACTGACAGATAAAATAAATACATGATTGTGATAGCCTGATTTGTCTGATTTCTTCAGTCGTATTTACCATGTTTACTATAGTAAACATTACTATAGTAATGGTTAGTGTGCATAGACTAAATATTCCTGCCTTATACAGTGATCAGAATCCACATCGGATCACAAACAAAAGTTATTTTAAACACTCACTGCTTTCTGAAAGTGAGTTTTGAGCTAAAATGATTTTAAAAGTCTTTAATGCCGATGTTAGCTGGCATATGAAATCATCTGCGGCACTGCAGTCTCCAGACAGATAAACTCCGCCTTTGTTCGTAACCACTCCCTCAAGCCCGAGCTGGCCTTCTTTGGACCGAGATATTTGGCGAGCAAACAAAAAGGGCCGTTGGCCCTGAGGAAACCCTGACAAGGCCCGATCAAGCCCCGGAAGTGACAGTGGAAACACGACTGGCCCTGGCATGCACTAGCATGCCCGCCTTTGGCCTGACAGTGGAAACGCAGATATTGATAGGATGCGGGCCCTCTCATGGGCCAGGCCCACAGACTAAATCCTTGAGGAATTGGATGGAACAACATTCCTTGGGCCTGAGACAGTAGATACCATCTAAGGAGAAGCTCCAGGGGAGCCCCTTCTAGGACAGATTGAAAGTCATGAGCTTCTATCATGAGGTTGAAGGTCAGAAAACCATTGCATGTGTGTCCAACTAGATGCCACTAGTATGACCATGATATTCTCCATGCCAATTTTTGGAAGGAGGTGCTTTGATCCCTTGTCTTCATCAGGAGTTGAAGCGTGTGTGCGGAGCTTGGTGTCCGGATCCCGCCGCTCCTGTCTAGTTCGGTTTTGGTTCAGTGTCAGGGTGCGGACATTCATGCTCCATATTTTTCATCATCTTTTGTTGTGAGGGTTCATTCCCTCACCTCCTATGGCATTGTACTTTTTTGTTGAGTGCCTGGACAGTTGTTTTTGTTTGGTGTCTGCATATGCCTTCTGTTTTGTTTGTTTCTATGTGCCATGTTCTCCTCCATCTTATGTCTTGACCCTGCCCTCCTTGCTACCTAATTGTTAGTTACCTTCCTCATTTACTTCCCTATTTATTCTCCCTGTGTTCTCTGTTTTTGCCTTACTTCACATTATCCATTCCTGCTGCCGGACATGTTTTCCCCTACAGGGTAGTTTTGGTTTGTTTTTGAGGAAGAGCTCACTGCTCCAGCAATGAAGAAAGTAAAGACAGACAAAAAAGAAAACCACAGAGAGGGGTCCTGCGGGAGCTGGAGAAGAGTTTATTGCTGTATCTGCTGGAAAGAATAACTAAAGAAAATACTGAGCAGAGAGAGAGATAAAAAAAACAGCAGTGTTGAAAAGGCATTATTGCCTTTTTGCTTCATGGTACCTGAAGCAGAAATTTATCAGCAGATCACAAATTCTTTACTAGCCAGTGTAGAATAACAAGATCCGATAGATATGAGGGGACAAGACCAGTTGAAGCAGGGCCTTGAAGTCAATCTGATATCTGACTGGTAACCAACGAAGGGATGATAAAATAAGAGTCTGTCCCTCTTTCTCATACCTGTCAGTAATCTTGTGGTGGCATGTTGAACCAGCTGCAGTCGGTTCATCAATGACTGGGAAAGGCCTAATACACAACATTGCAATAGTCCAGTCTGGATGATATAAATGCATTGATGATCATCTCCAGATCTAGAGAGTCTGTCCCTCTTTCTCATACCTGTCAGTAATCTTGTGGTGGCATGTTGAACCAGCTGCAGTCGGTTCATCAATGACTGGGAAAGGCCTAATACACAACATTGCAATAGTCCAGTCTGGATGATATAAATGCATTGATGATCATCTCCAGATCTTTCACTGAGAGCATAGGTTTTATCTTAGCAATTAACCTTAGGTGATAGAAACTATACTTTTCACAACAGCGTTAACTTGTTTTTCAAAATTCAACTCAGAATCAAATAATACACCTGCTTTTTGCATATGGGTGAACATTTCTAGAGAGGGACCCCAAGTATTTAGAGATAAGGGGTGAAGAGCTAAGAGGGCCAAAAACAACAACATCAGTTTTGCTCTCATTTAAGTGGAGAAAATTCTCAGCCATCTAGTCTTTTACATCTTCAATCAAGACAATTACTAATGTTGAAACAGGACCTATCAACCGGGTGTAATGGGACATACAATTCTGTGTTGTCTGCAGTTGCTATGTGATATTTCCCAAAAATAAACCACAAAGAAACATATAGGGTGAATTCAGGATGATTGGGACACTTTTTGCCATTGAGATGACTTGGAAAAAGTGTCCCAATCAACCTGAATTCACCCCTACAGTGAAAACAGAATTGGGCTCACAATAGACCCTTGAGGCATTCCACACGATAAAAGAGCCGGAGGAGATGAATGATTACCAATTCTAGCTTTAACATACCGATTGGAGAGATAGGAAGAAAATCAGAACAAAGCAATGCCGCTAATACCAACCTCCTGCTGTAGGTGATCTAAAATAATACTATGATGGATTGTATTGAAGCGGTTAAATTGAGCAAAATTATCTTCTATATCTATATTCTATGTCTATATTTGGGTCTTTTGTGCATGTATTTTATTTTTATTTTTGTGTATTTATCTGTATTGCTTTGTTTGCTTAATAAAAATATGTAAATAAGTAAAAATAAATCAAGCAAAGTTAAAATGGGCGAATTGGCACAATCTAAAGTGAGCAAGAGGTCATTCGTTATGGTCTGTTAAACATGCAGAAAGTTGAAGAAAAATCTTCTCCAACACTTTTGACAAGAAATGCATTGGGGAAATAGTTTGAAAATTATTAAAACTGGACGAATAGAGATTTGGCTTCTTCAGAAACGGCCTTATCACTGCGTGCTTAAAACAGGATGGAATAACATCTCTAAAGAGGCATAATATCATATGCCATATGGTGAGGTAGTCGGTTTCAATTTATTAAGATCAATTGGATTAAAATGAGCAGGATTGGAAAAATTAATGGGATGATAAACACAAAGAATGCAAAAATATAAAGTCTCAATCTTACTCAATCTAAATAACACAACTCAGGGGTAGCGTCTGGGTATGATGTTGTCCTAGGATGTTGTCCTATCAAAAGTATTAAACAGCACCTTTATATTATGTGAATTGTTAGATATTAAATCTGAAATATACTTAATTTTAGCTGCTTTGACAGAGAGTTGATAGCCAGACAGGCAATTCTTAAAAATCTCCAGAGAAACATGTAACTTATCTTTTTTCCATTTACGTTATGCTTTATGGCATTCCTTCCTATGAACATGAGTATGGTGTTTAAACCATGGGTGTGAGCTAAATTTGGAAACCTTAATGTTGATTGGGGCATGTGAGTCTAAAATAATTCTACAAGTCTCATTAAACAACATAATAAGTTTATCAGTGTTGTGCCTTCCGTGATGCTTCCAAAACACTTCTTACTAAGGAATCTGAGAAGACATTAGAACATTTCTTTATGGTTACACTTTATTTTAAGGTGATGGTGTTACACTGTACTTACTCTAGGTAGTGCGAGAATCCGGCCAAGTAACCGATTCCCCATTACGTACCGTGTCCTCGGGCGTGGGTTTTTGGGCGCTGCGCGCTGACCGGTCCAAATTTTACTGGGTAATATTAATTAACTGCATGTACTTACTACAGAGTTACGGTTAGGGTTTGGTTTAGGGCTAGTTACTTGTAATTACTGTATGCATAATTTACTGTTATTACTATAGTAAGTACATGTAGTAACAAAAAATAAAGTGTTTTAATGGATTGATTACACAAGAATAATGCACATCCTTCCAATTACTCTGAGGCAAATAAAGAAGTATTACATTAGATAGAACAAGATCAAGGGGATATCCATGTTCGTGTGTGGGACCATTAACATGTTGAACGAAATGAGTCAATGAATTGTACAAATTCCTTCACCAGGTGATGAGAAGGGCAGCAGACATGAATATAGACATGAATATTAAAGTCGCCCAAAACTAGCAGTTTATTCTCTGCAGGGACAATATTAGACAAAAAAGTCCAAATTCATGAATAAAATCCTTATTATATTTTGGCGTTCTATAAATAAGGGAATAAATCACCAGGCTAGATAGTTGAATTCACAGTAATTGCAACTGAAATGTGAGGTATTGAGCAGTAGGCAAAAGCCTACATTTTAAAACGTTTAAAAAATAAAACCTCCTCCTCGGCCCCACTAATCTGGGAGAATTAAAATAATTACAGTCTTCTGGTGATAAGTCTGCAAATGCATCCAACTCACCAGCGTTGAGCCAAGTTTCCATCAAAAATAAAAAGTCCAATTCTTGTGATATAAAAAAGTCATTTAAGATAACTGATTTATTGTAAATGGATCTCGTGTTTCACGTCGCGGGCCGGTGTCCAAGAGCTCTGAAGATGGTTTAGCGTATTCCAAAGAGGAGAGATTCTGAAAGTCGACACCCCTCTTGATGCAGCTTTGTCTTGATGATCCGTAAAAAGAGTATGGAAAGACTGGAACAAGACAGGTAGGCTGTAGCTCCAACACATAGTAAAGTTTAAGCTGCCTAGAGGCCCAACGTGGAGAAACATTGGCATCTCCTTAGCCTACAAGAAGTCCACTGCGCTTTTCTTGCTTTCTAAGTTGCTTGTTACAATGAAGAGAACAGCCGGTCGAGTAACAGGTGACCACAGGAGAAGGAGAAGAAGCCCTTGAGCTGAAGAAGTGATCCTCAATAAGGGATGCGTCTGCAGCAGTCCGTAGTAGAGAAGCATGCAGCGTTGGTGTCTAGAACTAATAACCATATAAAACACCGGGTATAAGTGAGAGCTGACAGCATGCCAGCAATCAGCCTGGTGCCATCTAGAATTAGGCTTAAACTTGAATAAATAATTAACCTTTTAACTTTCTGACCAGACTTATACAGGTGTATCGTGCCTATTGATGTCTCCTATAAATAAAAATGTTACATAATTATGAATATTGATATGTTGTTATTATGATGGTCAGGTTGAAATTTCCAACAGATTTGAAGTAAAGCTTGAAGAGGAAGAAATAATTCTGCCTGCATTCTGCTTGACCCCATGAATCGGACTGATGAGTGATTATTGACAATAGAAGTTAGTTTAGCTCACACTCCAGCAAAATGTAACCCCAAAGCAAAGGAGACACTTTTAAATTGATTTTTTCCCCCCAGCCAACTGGTGGATGGGAAAGGTATGGAATCTTGTTTCCGCCACGGAATTAAAAAAAAAAAAAAAAAAAAAAACTTTTTATCTCACAATTGCGAGTTTACATCTCGCAATTCTGACATTTTTTCTCAGAATTGCATGATATAAAGTTCCAATTGTGAGTTATAAAGTCAGAAATACGAGATATAAACCTGCAATTACGAGAAATAAAGTGAGAATTGCATGATATAAAGTCAAAATTGTGAAATATAAACTTGTAATTGCAAGAAATAAAGTCAGGATTGCGTGATATAAAGTCAGATTTGCGAGAAATAGTCAGAATTGTGTGATATAAAGTCGCAATTGTGAGTTATAAAGTCAGAATTGCATGATACAAACTCAAACGCAATTGCAAGAAAAAAGTCAGAATTGTGAGATAAAAAGTTGCAATTACCATTTTTATTTTTTATTCAGTGGCAGAAACAAACTTCCATACAAAGGTAATAATAAAGTACAAGCATTAATGCAACTGATGACCGATGAACCATGATTTGCTACTTGCTATTGTATGTCAAAGGCAGATGGTATTCATAATTGAGGAGTTGGAAACGTTCTCTTGAATAAAAAGTGAGAAACTGTATATTCCTGTGTGTTCCAGATGAGCGATCAATCATTTTGATCCAGACATTCAAATATTCTAGATGCAAATGTGCATATGCGAATGCTTGGCAAATGCAAGTGTTGTTGCTTCAGTACATGTTTAAGATTCTGCCATAGGTAGCTATAAACATGTCAGCAGGTTAACTAACTTCAACCTGCTTATTCAACTCTTGTTCTACAGTTCAAATGAAAGAGTGTATGGTAATGCTCACTACATTGCACAATGTTTAGAATGCAATGAGAATTAACATATTATAAAATGCTATTAAGTGTTCTTCTTTAGAGTATGTTTCAGGCCTTAAAGCTTTTGTCAATTCTTAGGAATCAAACCTCAGAACTACAGTACAAACAGGGTCTTTAACACCACTACACACTGCACTATATACAGTGTGCACCGTCACATTATGGGTCGGCTGTCAGAAAGAAGAATATTTATAGCCTCATTATTTCAAGAGGCTCATGTTTGATGAAGCATTCTTTGACAGACTGTAAATAGACAGGATTTTCTTTTACAGAACAACGCGTCTCAGAAAACTGTAACATGCACGAGATGGAATGACATGCGGAGCTCAGCACTGTCGTTCAGATTGCACACATGAATGAGGTGTAGAGAATTGTACGCACACACAGTGTCAGGGATAACGGAGTGTGTTTGAAACAAACAAACCCACTGAGGCTCGCACTTCCCCACACAAACCCTGAGTTAATTATATTCATCATTAGAGCTAAAGACATTCTAATGGGACTCTCCCAGATACCACGGAGACCATTTAGCACAGGAAGTGCCCCTCGTCAGGCGCCTTTCGAATGCCTGTTCCTTGTGTTCATAGATGGAATGCGTTACACACTTGTGGCTTTCTTCTGTGGACATATGCATTTTTCATAGGCAGCTATGCAAATAATGTCAGTGGGTTTCCACTGCGGCTACATCTGGATTAATTAGGTCACCCATAAAAAATGTGATTTAAATATCCCTCAAAGAGGAGAGGCCTGATTGTGCGGTTTACGATCAGAGACATGTCGTATTGCTTATACAGCACAAGAGTATATGTGTGATCAAAACCTTGATTCAGTCAACACTCTTGACAATTGTTTTTTTGTAGTAGTATGCTTTATATAGTGCTACTTTCCTATCACAAAAATAAAAAAAAAGTCTGCAGCGTAACTGGGACAGTTTACAATGTTTAACTTTAAACAATTGACTTCATATAATGTATCTAACTCAATGCATTTAGGCATGTAGACATGATCTGCTGAAGTTCAAACTGAGCATGAAAGGTGTTTTAAGTGACTTTGAACGTGGCATGGTAGCTGGTCTGAAAGTGCTGATCTAATGGGATTTTAACGCACAACAATCTCTAGGGTTTACAGAGAATGGTCCCAAAAAGAGAAAACATCCAGTGAATGGCAGTTCTGTGGGGCGAGAATACCTTGTTGATGCCAGAGGTCAGAGGAGAATGACCAGACTGGTTCCAGCTGATAGAAAGACAGCATTCATTACAACCAAAGTATCTCTGAACACACAAGCAGATGAGTTCCAGCAGCAGAAGATGACACTCCTGTCAGCTGAGAACAGCAAACTGAGGCTACAATTCACACAGATTCACCAAACTGGACAATAGAAGACTGAAAAAATGTTGCCTGGTCTGTTGAGTCTTGATTTCTGCTGTGACATTCAGAACGTAGGGTCAGAATTTGGAGTAAACAACCGGAACATCCTGCACCGTATCAATAGGGGCTTTCACACCGAATAGATTTAGGAACTCAATTATTGGAACTAGCCACTAGGATAGTTCCTCGATAACTCATTTCTCCCCCGGGCCATGTTCCTAGTTGCATTCGCACCGGTAATAGGAACTCTGAAGCGGCCGACAGCAGCGTCTTTAAGCGCAACATTTACAAACGCTAAAAGCCGGTGGATGGAGGATGCCTTGATCGGAACTGTGTTTGTTGTGTGTCATGGGTTTCGTGATAACAATGATGGAATGTAAATGCATAATTTACGTGACTGAAAGAGCAAAAAGTGGGGCTTTGATGAAGATGGAATCTCCTATGTCATTATCAAGGCGGAGAAAAGAACACAACCATGCAGACAACAGGTAGATGCCGTTATTGCTGTTTTTCATGTTCATAAACTAAATGTTTACATGGCTTTTTAAAAATGCCGGGTGCCAGTGTTTGACATGCGTTTGACCAAGTTCCTATATAGTTCTTATAGTGCTGGTTTTGATCCTACTGTGAAGTAGGAGCTAATTTTGTTCTCCCAAAAGGAGTTCCTAGAACTAAAATCGTTCCCGGTTCAAATTGGTTTCTTGAACATGACAGTGAGTTTACTATACTCAGATGGCCTTGAAAGTCATCAGATCTCAATCCAATAGAAGACATTTGGGATGTGGTGGAATGGGAGATTCGTGTCATGGATGCGCATCACTGCGTGATGTTATCATGTCAATATGGACCAAAATCACTGAGGCATGTTTCCAGCACCTTGTTGAATCTATGCTATGAAGAATTAAGGCAGTTCTGAAGGCAAAAGAGGGTCCAACCCGGTACTAGCAAGGTGTATCTAAAGTGGCTGGTGAGTGTATATATATATATATATACATAAAGTTGCTGTTTGGATTTAAATAGGCTTAAGAGTCTATGATTGGATCATTACTGCAGTGATTATTATGTTTCTAGCATGTTATATGTTTGGCAACAGTTCTTCTAACCCTAATTGATGGAGTGTGTAGCTATTCATTTCTTAAACAACCATGTAGGAAGACACATCATGGCCATATTCCAGGATGAAAAAGCCGAGATTCATCAGGCTCAAACTGTAAAAGAACCGTTGGGAGGGAGCATGAAGAATCGTATACTCGAATACCATACAACTACCCGACCTCAGTATTTTTCTGCGGTGTATACAATAAAGGTTGTGAAACAGTTGCCTAATATTAACTCTACTTTGGTGCTACATTGCACAATACCAAGATAACCGACTTTCTCGTTTATATTAGGTAATATTTGACAGCTGTTTTACAATAGAAATGTTAAATGAATGACTGATATAATCAGGGATGCAGGGCATGCCCTCAAACACCACCGTAAACTGAGTTTTTGGACCTCGGTAATTATAAAACCCTGCGTATAGCCCTGCTATAACCCTACTGAAAAAGGAACTCATCACTTGTGCCAAGTAGCCATGCCCACAGAGTCCAAAAAATGCATTCCAAATAACTTTATTAAATATCAAGTATATTACAGTTGGCTGTTATTGTGCAGTGTTGGAGAGCATTTCTGACAAATTACATCATTGTATCATTGTAAATGAAACTGTAATGTGGTCAACTAACCTGAGACGACTTCATAACTGTGGAGTTTCTGAAAATAAATCAACACTGTTGGTTTGCCTTTCAAGCATTTAGAATTCAAATATTTCAGTTGTATAAACATTTTTTTTTAGTTGGTTTGTTCTGTTGTGAATACTTGCTTGTTGTTGGTATCTAAGCTAATTCTTGGTAGATATTGAGTTGTCACAAAACTGCACAATAAAATCAGTTTGAAAGCTTCAAGGTTTTCTGAAAGTATTTCATTATCCCTGTTTACCTTCCTTGCTTTTAATGAATTACCCAGAGCATGACCGTTTTCAGGCCCAGAGCCGCTGAAGAGCAAAGACAGAGAATCGTCCCAGTAATTCTCCAAAACCTGCTTCACTCACACACCTTAGTAACCTTGAGATTCAATCCCTGACCTTTCAGCTCGCAGGCCAAATCATTAACCTCACTGCTGCCTGCCACACACAGACTAGAAGTTATTTGAGAAAACTGAAGATATAAAAGCCATGGAATCCATTTAGGCTGTGCAATGTTATCAACAGAATGCTGTAGGCGCATAAAAATTGGTCATAAAAATGCATAGAGTAGTAGGTGTAAAGAAACCATTATTACACACTTAGAGAAATGTCTTTTTCGGACCCCTGCACTTTTCCCCGAAATAATGTTTCCTTAAATAATTTATAACCCAGTGGTTTATAGTTAAAAATCTGTGTTCGTGCTGCTGCACTGAGCCTGAGAAAGAAGTTTTGAACCACACAGTAGTTATTTCTGTTGCATATATTTAAATTGTTACAGAAGTACTGAGATAAAAGTTTAAAGTTAGGATATAAACAATGATATCTATGATAGCGATCAAAATAGAGCAAACCACCTTTTGAAACGAACTTCGCGCTTCAAATAACAGTTTTAGCAATTACATCTTATGCCACTAGGTGGCGACAAGTGACTTTTAAAATGTATTTGTCATTGAATCATTCCTTCAAAAGATTTGTTCAAAAACACTGATTCATTCTGTAATGAAAAAAGTATTTATTAATAATTTTTTAAATTATTAATTCAAATTAAACATTTTCCAGCAATTAGAGTCCAGCAAATAATATTTTGTCAGAACCTATAGTAAATTACATGTTATATTGTTTAGTTTTATATTCAGAATTGTGGGAGAATCATGATTTCTATTTGAATCCAAAAAAAAATCATGATTCTCATTGTATCCAGAATTATGCAGATCTAGCCTATTGTTTTATTTTGTAAACTCTCCAAAGAAGACACACACAATACTTAAATATATATCACAAACTGACTGTCAAAGTGCAAAATTGCTACAAACATCAATGCAAGAACAAAATGCAGTAGTCAAAATGCAGGTTAAACTCACAGCACATGCAGTGATGAAGCTCATTTACTGTGAACGGAGGCGTTCTAAGACGCGAATCTTGAGCTGCTTGTGTGAACACAGTGCGCTTCGTTCTGAAACCTGCCGTAACCTATTTAATTAGATCACAGAATTTGCTGTGTGATAAGCACACTAAGTTATATTGTGATTTTTTTTTTCGATTGACATGATGCTTTGCCAAAGCAATGGTGCAAAACAGAATGTAGCTTTTAGTCGTGCTACACCGCTACTTGCTGGAAAACGTAGTTAGTTACTGGAAAAGCTGCATTGTTTTAAAAGCAACTGAACTTCTGTCAAGCTACTGCAAAAAATATAGTAGTGTCGCTACTTGTAGTTAGCTACTCCCCAACACTGTAAATATCTTTCAGGCATCGGCGAAGCATTGACGCATCTCTCAAATCACGTCATTGATAATTCAGTTACAAACAGTGATTGTCACTTCATCTACATTAACTGTTGGTGAACGGAAAATCAGGGCTATAATGATGTAGTGTGTTGATGTATAAGCAAGTAAGTACTGCACAGTGATATGATGAAGTGGAGTTTTGTGTCAGAAGGTGAAGCTCTGCTCGTAAACACATAAATCAAGTGAACTGACACGCAGCACAATCAATTCCTATGAATTTCCATAAAGTTTTGTTTTGTCACAAACATATGACAATTTTCTATACTGAAAATGTAAGTGATATTGATAATCTTGGCCTGATTGCTTCTAATAAATGCAAGAGAGGCAGAATAAATGAGGTCCAAGATTGCAGTTCTCAGGAATCAAGATTTATTCTCCAAAGCAGATAAAGTCTCGCATTTAACCGTGTGAGGGCTGTGTGATCATAAGACACTGATAGACCCTATTTCAGGGGCTTCAATTCTCCCATCTTCTGTCAAATCTGTGATTAACTCAGCACCCTTAGTGCTCAATATGCTTAATGAGTAATTGACTGTAAACTGATAATGTCATAGCAGAATATACCAGCAACATACACCAAAGATTGAAGTATATAATTAACTATTGACTAATTATAATATTAAATTAGACACCAAATCCAAATCCTTTTAAAGTCTACACTACACTTCTGCTTTTTACAGTCGATTGCATAGCCTTTCAAAATGTCTTTGTACTGTTTTTAAGTGACACAAGCGCTTATCAAAGTGCCGTCTGTTGTTGTGTTCTCCTCCTTTTCTTTTGTGACTGTGGAACAAGCCAAACACTGCAGCTCACATATCTGAAATCGAGTTGTAATGGCAAGATTATTGCATTTCGTGCTCAACAGACACGACTGTGATAAGATACAATGCACTGCAACCTTTGATGCAGTGGGAGTAGATATAAATATCAGGGTTGTCGAGTCACATGACTTGGACTTGAGTCTGAAATTTGATGACTTGCAACTCAATTTTAAAATAAACAAAAAAGACTTTTGATTTGACGTAGACAATATAGACATGAATAAGACTGGATACCATTTTTTTTTTTTTTTTTTTTTTTTTTGATATCTTACTAGTCATGTCAACTCTTCTATCTACCAAATAGGCAAGTGCTTTTATAAATGAGCAGAGATTATAATAGTAGTCTTAATTGCAGTTTCTTAATGATAAGAGAAATTGTACTAATAGAGACTTTACTGAGACCAGCACAAATTTACTGCACAAACTTATAAAATTGGTATAAGAAAGGGGGAGTGAGATAAAGATAATATGAAAGAGATAATGAAATGGCATGAAATACAACACCGATGTGTGTGTGTGTGTTTTATTTAAGCCATTGCTATTAAAAGTTACACTCTTAGATCCTTCAGTACTAACTTTAACCACATTTAACAGTACATTAGCAACATGCTAATGAAACATTTAGAAAGACAATTTACAAATATCACTAAAAATATCATGATATCATGAATCATGTCAGTTATTATTGCTCCATCTGCCATTTTTCGCTATTGTTCTTGCTTGCTTACCTAGTCTGTTGATTCAGCTGTGCACAGATCCAGATGTTAATACTGGCTGCCCTTGTCTAATGCCTTGAACATGAGCTGGCATATGCAAATATTGGGGGCGTACATATTAATGATCCCGACTGTTACGTAACAGTCGGTGTTATGTTGAGATTCGCCTGTTCTTCGGAGGTATTTTAAACAAATGAGATTTATATAAGAAGGAGGAAACAACGGTGTTTGAGACTCACTGTATGTCATTTCCATGTACTGAACTCTTATTATTTAACTATGCCGAGGTAAATTCAATTTTTGAATCTAGGGCACCTTTAATAAATTTTAGTTATATTACAAAGCACAAAGTCCCTCCAGTGGGAGTTATTCTCTATATCCCTGAAACACTGAGTTTTCTTCCGTCACAATATTCCTCATTTAAATAATTCCCACCCATGACATATGCAAAATAAAGGGGCGGGGCCTGGTTTAGTTAGTTAGTTAGTTTGTAGTGTGTTGAAACTGGCAGTTATGGTAAGGGGCGGGACATTTCCCAAACATGCTTGAAGTGCTTGACCAATCACAACACACTGCTCCAGCTGACCAATCAGCACAGTGTGCTTTTCAGAAGGCGGGGCTTTATAGAGACAGGAACTAAACAGAGCATTACTGACAGACTGGGAAGTGAGGAGCCGCAACAATGGAGAATATGAGGAAAATAATGTGATTTTTGACATTAGTTAATTCTTGCTTTTGATTTTTTGGGATGAAATATGACCTGGGCATGTTCCTCTCCCATGTCTCCTCTCCACAAATATATACAGGATTTTCATTGATTTTCTTTGCTTCATGTTGCCTAAATGAAGCCATTGCTCTTTTATGCTCAGATGTTTTGTTTTCGACATGAACTGTGACGTTCCTTGTTTTGTTCAGGGTGACTGATGTATTAATATCCACCAAATGAAAGAAAATAGAGTTTTCATACAAGATGAGACGTCACATCATCTTTCTTCACTTCTGTGACAGACTGAACGGACACATTAAAAGTGTTTGTGAGCTTTCAATATTAGTGTCTTGAAAACATGAAAACATTTTTCCACCTGAACAAAGATCCGACATGTTTAAATGTGATAAACTGCGGTATAAAAGTTGCTTATTTCATTGTGAAACATATGTTGAGTTAGTTTCATTACTTCAGAGCTTGGCTCGCTCATCCCTTGACTGCTTTACATGAGGATTTTATCATGTTTGTTCCAATTATAAATGCATGTTATTAAACACGACAAAAATATTATTCTTTCAAAAGCAGCATGTATGTCTTGTACACGTCCTAATATAAATCATGCAGTAAGAATGGCCCCTCAGAGGAGGAATGCGCTGAGATTGTGTGCATAGGGTGAAAGTGCGGGAGGGAAAATATTACAGTTGGAACATTTTCCCATAAAAATGTTTGATGGAATTCAGAGCAGCCACAGAACGATTCAGACAATCTCAACCCTTCCCTCTTCTTTTAGAAAGTCTATCGCCGCACACACGTTTGGTTGTGCGCAGCGAGAGAAAAGGGCTTTGTTAAAATCTCAAAATACACTTGCTGAAGCTTTAATTTACCGTTGTTATTATATAGATATAAAAGGCTGAAGAAAGATGATTGTATGTTTTGAAAAGGCTGAAAGAATGAGGGTTTTGGGTGCATGTAAAATCATCTTTTGTCACACCGTGTCTGTCAGATTAGGTGGAGTTTTCTGAGCACAGTGAAGACAGCGTGTTCACTCACAGGACTGCAGTCCACCAGCTGATCAATCTGAAACCAATTAACAGACATCATCTCCTGTCTGCTCCATTCTCAGCTCTTTCTGAACATCTCTATCAGTGGCTGCTCAATATGTAGCTATGTTTCCATCAAAAATGAATTTAACTTATGCACAAAATTGGAATATGACATAAAACATTTGTGAATAAAGCACCGTTTCCATCCAGTGAGTTGAAGAGAACAAAACTGTAACTTCCTGATAAACTGGCACTAAAGAAAAGTGGAAGTTGCTGCAGTAAGAAAAGCCACTATATAAAATAATTTCGTATATAATAAATTATTCGCGTCTCAGGGCACGCTCTTGCTTCTGGAGGTGAATGCCGGCTGTTTGACAACACAGTTCTGCGAGGAAATTATACTGAACCACTTTGACAACAGACTTTGCTCAGGCATTTCAGAACAAACAAAACAGCATTTCAGATGATTAGTCCAGATATGCCATCCCATCGCAAACCTACATCTTTTTTTTTGATGCACATTGAGGAATTTATTCAGAAAATGTGTTTCCATCATAGTTTATGCACGTTTTCTTATCAGATAAAAAGTTTATATGACTCAATTGAGTGCAAAAGTTTGTTTTTTTTTAATTCATGTGCAATTTGGTGTTTCCATCTAACATTTTTTTTATGCAATATCCCAAAATGCGCATAAAAATAGGTGGATAAAAAATAGCTAGTGTATTGTAGTGTCATTCAGATATTATTATTGTTTTTCTTAATATTTGGAATTGTTTTTTATTTTCATATTTTTCATTTTTTTTTAGTTAAAGTTTTGGTGACAATTTATTTCGATAATCAACTTTAAGCATTCTTCTAACTATAAGTAACTTTGTCAGCTAACTCTCATTAGAGTTTTAGTAGACTGTTAGGTTAGGGTTAGCAGAATAAGTTTTCATGTAGTTGCACTCTAAAAAAAGCTGGGTTAAAAACAACCCAAGTTGGGTTGAAAATGGACAAACCCAGCGATTGGGTTGTTTTAACCCAGCGGTTGGGTTAAATGTTTGCCCAACCTGCTGGGTAGTTTTATTTAAACCAACTATTGTTTAAAAATTGCTATATGGCTATCTTAAAATGAACCCAAAATAGTTGGGAAATTAAAAACCAGATGCAATTAGAGGCAACAATAATAGACAAAAAGTGAATGTTTATTAATAAGCTTTAATATTTTATTAATATAAATTTAATTGTTTAATAGTTTATTAATATAAATCCAACTGCTGGGTTAAAACAACCCAATTGCTGGGTTTGTCCATTTTCAACCCAACTTGGGTTGTTTTTAACCCAGCATTTTTTAGAGTGTGCAAAGCTACTTGTAGTCTGTAGAATGTAGTTAGTGAACTACCAAAATTAAAGGGTTAGTTCACCCAAAAATGAAATTTCTGTCATTAATTACTCACCCTCATGTTGTTCCACACCCGTAAGACCTTCTTTCATCTTCAGAACACAAATTAAGATATTTTTGAGGAAATGGCTCGGTGAGGCCTGCATTGTCAGCAATGACACCAAACTTCTCAAAATCCAGAAAGCTTCTAAAAACATATTTAAAACAGTTAATGTGACTACAGTGGTTCAACCTCAATATTATAAAGTGATGAGAATATTTTTTGTGCGCCAAAAAACAAAATGATGACTTTTTGAAAACAAAATGATGAAGCAGTGTTTTGAAATCGCCCATCACTAGATATTGTTGAAAAGTCATTATTTTGTTTTTTTTGGCGCACAAAAAGTATTCTCATCACTTTATAATGTTAAGGAAGAATTGTAGTCACATGAACTGTTTTAAATATGTTTTTAGTAGCTTTCTGGATCTTGAGAAGTTTGGTAACATTGCTGGCAATTGAGGCCTCACTGAGCCATCGGATTTCATCAAAAATATCTTAATTTGTGTTCCGAAGATGAATGAAGGTCTTACGGGTGTGGAACGACATGAGGGTGAGTAATTAATGACAGAAATTTCATTTTTGGGTGATCTAACCCTTTAAGTGTTACCAAAGTTTTAGTAATTTTGTTAAAGTGTGAATAGTGAAATGGGACACAGCTAGAGTTGTTCTCAAAATAACATTAGTAACAGTAGTATGTATGGTTGTAGTGTGTAAATCTTTTATACGCTGTGCTGGATTGTGTTGTTCTCATAGCTGGAATGCCTTAGCTTGGTATAATAAAAGTAGTCAGGTTGACTCATTCATATTAAACTTTATTATTGTATGAATATCACAGTGGTGGCTTTAATGAAAAAGATAAACAAAAGAGTCTTTAAAAGGAAACATGCTGGAGATAACTAAGAAGACTGAATAGCATCACCATGTAAATCATTGATGATACCGGACAATGAACTGAGAAAACACAAGGCTGAAATACATGGAGAAAGTTTTCAACAGATGTGGGAACTGACTAACAACAAGGGAAACTAACTAGGAACTCAGGCAGGTAAAACAGGAACGAAACACAGTAAAAACAAAACCAAAACAGACTAAATGTTGACAATGAAGTTGTATATTTTTTGGCTGATTCAGATGCACAGTTTATGTTTCAATTGGATTTTAGGAAAATTCATTCTACTGAGACGGCTCTTTTAAAAGTGTTAAATGTTCTCTTACACACCGACTCTGGGTATTCTTTGGCTTGCTTAGTCGGGGACACTTGACATTTTACTTGACATTTGATATTCAACAGTATTCTTGCCATTTATTCAACAGTGCTTTGATCTGCCTGCACTGACACTATTCTTTAAGAGCTGCTGTGCAGCCAAAATTATGTACCAGTTATCAATGTAAAGCTGCTTTGACACAATCTACATTGTAAAAAGCGCTATATAAATAAAGGTTACTTATTCTGTAGCACTGGTAGTTTTCGACTCAAGCGCCACCTTTGATACAGTAAACCTGTTTGTCCCTCTTGGCACAGGCAGTGGGCGTAAGTGGGTCTGCCCTCAGCTGGTTTCAATCATATCTTACAAACAGGAGTTTTTCAGTCAATATTGAACAATTTCTCTCTGGTTTTGTCCTTCTGACCTGTGGTGTCCCCCAAGGTTCTACTCCAGGTCCCATATTATTCTCTCTCTGAATGCTTCCACTTGGTTCTGTCTTTGAGAAGTATGGTATAAGTTACAATTGTTACACAGACGACACACAAATATATCTTCCTTTGAAACATACGAATGGTTTAGACCCTGTGGTCCTTGCCTCTTTGATATTAAAGCATGGATGTCCTTACATTTCTAAAGTCTGAATGAGAGTAAAAAAGAGATTGTGGTGTTTACCCCTTCTGATGCCCAGAGTATACTGAACTTAAATCTCTGTGTTTTAGCACCTTATGTTAGGCCATATGTGAAAAATCTAATGGACAGCACATTAAAGCTGGATAGACAGGTTAATCAAGTCATAAAATGAAGTCCTTTCTCTCGTTTAATAATTTTGAAAGAGTTATCCATGCTTTTATCACCACTAGGCTTGACTATTGCAACTCTCTCTCTATCTGGGGATTAGTCAATCTTCTTTAAATCGACTTCAGATGGTTCAAAATGCAGTTTTAACACGAGCTCGAAAGCGTGAGCATATCACCCCTGTCTATGGTCACTGCATTGGTTACCTGTGTGCCACAGAATTGATTTTAAAGTGCTTTTATTGGTTTTTAAACCTTTAAATGGTTTAGCACCCCAATACCTCTCTGACCTGTTGATACACCACCAATCACGGAGAGCTCTAGGTCTGCCAATCAGAGGATCATAGTGTTCCCTAAAACCAGACTAAAGTCTAGGGGTGATCGGGCATTTGCTATAGCAGCTCAGAGACTCTGGAACAGCCTACATATTCAAATCAAAACTGCTCCCACATTATCTATTTTTACATGAAATTTAAAATCATTTTTATTTGATCTGGCTTATAACCCGTGATGTGTAGCACAAAATAGACTGTGACTGGCATCCATGAGTGTAAAGTTGTGGTTTGGTGTCACTTTGACAAGAAGCTTATAAGTATACAAATAATGTAATATTGGTAACACTTTATTTAACAGGCTCCTTTTTACATGTAGTTACTGTAGTAATAACAGTAAATTATCCATAATTACATGCAACTAACCCTAGACCAAGCCCTAACCCTATAGTAAGTACATTTAGTTCATTAACATTAATCAGTACTTATTTGTGTAATTACACTGTAACAAGGACACCCTAAAATAAAGTGTAACCGATTTTTACTAGCATTTGGTGGAGACTACAATGCAAAAAAAGATTTTTCATAGTTGTAAATAAAACAGTGATTATTGCAATAGCTTTACAAGAAAATACTGTTGAATTATTTATTTTTCAAAATGTCATGTTTAATTCAGTCCATTCCTTTGTAATTTCTGAGTGAAAATTGTAATTCTTACAGCATTATTTTTTTTTTTCAGTGTAAAACATTGGTGAAATATTTCATCAAATATTACATCAAATAACTGTTGACCTAATCCTGATCTTTCTCTTTGGTTTAGCGGCGAAGCCTACGGAGAAGGAGGAGGTGCCAACCGTCGCGGGAAAGGTTGACGCAGAAAAGGGAACAAAGAAGAAGGATAAAGACGGCAAAAAGGAAGGCAAGGGTGCGAAAGAGGGCAAAGAAGGGAAGGGAGAGGAGAAAGAGGAAGCCACGAAGAAGAAGGGGGAAAAGGGAGAGAAAGGGGAAAAGGGAGAGAAAGGAGCATCAAAGAAAGAGACTTCAGATGGAGGGAAAGGTAAAAAGGGAGGTGGAGAAGAAAAAGGAGGGAAAGGAGGTGGAGCCAAAGGCAGTGAAGCCAAGAAGCCTGCAAAGAAATGAACATCTAGTCACCTTAATGGTGTGTGCTAAACTTCCATTAGCCATTTTATAATTGATTTTTCTAAGAAAATTTGTAAATGTACATTTACAGTTTGTTTATTTCATTGTAAATTGTAAATATGGACAATAAATGATTCTCTGTTAATTATACATTTTTCATTTATTTCTTATTCACATGATACACATGATCAGCACTAAATAATACAACACTGGTGTACTTAGAAAAGTTATTTTGCATTTATGTAACATATAAACAACAACAACAATGTCAAATTTTCATTTTTTAAAATATTTTAAAGGAGTATTTTCTCAAATGTGCTTCTATGGTGCTTGTTTGGAGCTCGACATTGAAGAAACGGTAGACAAAAGAGCGGTTTCTCCTGTGTTTTTAGATAAAATATTCCTTGCTGCAATGTGTCAGATTCACTTTTCTAATGATGACATGAAGAATGATGGGTGATAAAATGCACAGGAGTAAAGCTGAACAGTTGAACAGTCATTCAAAGCAGTAAAAATAAGATCATTTTCTTCATTGATCGATCTGTTGGCTGTACAAGACACCTCAATCCTGAAGATCTGAACTACACCCACCATTCCCAATCAATCGCCGTTCGTCTAAAACAAACAGCCTGAGCTGCTGTTGAGGACCAGGACACATAACAAGAGCAAACATAGATGGCATTTTATAAATAAGACTGAATGGTAAAAAAAGACATTTTCTTCCTCAAATTCAAGTTCAAACATGTTATATAGAGAAAAGCAGAATGCATAAGTATATTTATTTATAAATACAGTAAAGGTCTGAATGTATCGACAAGCAAAATCGTCCGGCAACACTTTACTTAAAGCTTTTATGTATAATGCATTATAAAAGTAATCATAATGTACATTATAGTGCATTATATCTTTTCATAAAAAAGTGTAACCAAAGTTAAAATGCATTATAATATTCACAGATCCATCTGTAATTGGTTATTTGTCGTGTTTTAATGCATTATACTTTCTAAAGGTGCATTATAAAGCATTATAATTACACAATAGGTTACAATTATTCATGAGATCATATATATGCATTGTAATTTTTTGTTTGGAAATCTTAAACTTTTTTTTTTGAGGATCTTAATTTCAGCATATGTACTGCTGTATATTGATCTGCCAGCATATGAATTACTGCCCTTTCATAGTCATATTACATTCCCGAATATATGCAGAGGAACACATTGAGCTCATAACTGGATGGACCTGTTCATTATTATGTAAACACAATATGAATGTTTATACATGGAGTAACAAAAAGCAGCATTAGATTACACATAACAGACCATGAGCCTCAAAAACTGTAATACTGACCAACAGATGATGGCTTCATGAACAATCCCCATACACACATAACAAACCCTGTTTGTTCTTCCTTATGGCTGTAAAAACAATGAAAAAATGAAATGATAGTATTTTGGCATCTGATGGTTTTCATCTTCCCGTATACAGTAATATATGACAAACATTATGAAGTGATTGACTGAGGCAGTGGAGTGAAGCGTACGTATAATGAAAGACTTTTCAGGATGAAATCTATATGCGACACATACGACTCATTCATTATACGATAATGATGAAAGTGAAGTTCGGGTGTTTTCAGTAAACAGCTCTAATGATGCTTTTAACGCTGAGCAATAATTCCTAGAAAACTCTTAGAGTGCAGATCATTTCCAAGAATGTGTATTTATTATATATATTTGTTTATGGCCTGACACTCGAAATATAGTCTAAACAGGACACAAAATAACAGAAGAAAATGCAAAATGAAAGGTATTCTGGGTGCTGACAAAGGATATATTGCAAGGCATTATAATAATGATGATAAAAAGCTCAACAGATCAATATTTGCTCCGCATTTAATTATATTTATGAAAACATTTTAATTAAATTTTAATTTCTGTTGAATGCAAATGGTAAGGATCTGTTATATAATGTGATAATTATTGTTCATACATGGAGTTGGAGATATGGACGCACACTTTACCTTTTTATATTAAATGCCTGTTCATAACTCGTCCTCTTTTGAACACCTCATATCATTTGGCTTGTTAATAAAAGCTGTTTTATACGTGATCTGACTAAATAACAAAGGTTCGGATTATAAAGATTTTGTACTGGACCAGTAAACTCTATCAAACACCCTAGCAACACCTTAGCAACCACTCAGAACAACTTAGCAACCATTCTGACATCCACCAACAACATTGTAACACTGTAGTGGGTTTGAGATAATCCAGTTTTTATAAATATTATTATTGACGGTATTATAATAAATCTGCTATAATAAATTGCAATGGTTAAGGCAGCCAAAAATGACCCTGAAAATGAAACATACAGACACAGAATTTCTCTTTCATGCTATGTGTCTTTCAAAATGCTTTGACATTTTACAAATGCAATAATCGCTTCATCATGACGGGCAATAATGTACTATATGGATCTACAGAGATTCAGAGGGAATCACCTTTTGTTTTCACTGTCAGACTCACGAAGAGAAAAAAGACCGTTTGGCAAGACTTGGCAAATCTACACTGCAAAAAACAGATGTTTTTCCTCAGTATTTTTGTCTTGTTTTCCAGTAGTTTGAACACTGATGTGTGTCTGCAGTGTATGAGAACAACCAACCTATAATGGTAAAAATCCACTTTTTTTATGATTCCCATAAATCAAAAGCAGTCTCTTCAAACGAGCTGATTCAGATTCCCCCCTACGATGATGTCATGGAGAAGCCCCGCCCACAGCCAGTGACGATCTGCCCTATTAGCATAGACACAGCCCTGAGTGAGAAGCACAGAGTGCGTCATTTCTGTATCCTCACTGTAGCAGCTGGAGTTGTACAATATCTGCACCAAAGAGGCTTTAGAAGTGTTGTGTTTTGGGATGTACCAATGAACATAAGAGTCTCCATAGACTCCCGCCATCTGAGGATGTTGTGGTTAAGTTGAATTTTTAAAGGAAATGTCCTGAAGAAAGTAGGTAAATTCTTATATGTTTGTACCAATCTTTTTATGCCAAACTGCTTCACGAAGAGGGTCTTTTCAACGCCTCCGATTCAAATATATAAGGCGCTGAACACCACTACTGACAGTTTCTGACATTTTCAGTGCGTGAGATTGTCCTGTTTTGTTGTTGCAGGTATGCCGGAGCATGAGCTTGTGAAGCTCCGCCCTTTTCTGGAAAGGGGGCTGGAAGCAGCAGCTCATTTGAGATGTTTTGGGATGTACCAATGCACATATGAGTCTCATTAGACTCCCGCCATCAGTCACTGAGGACATTGAGGTTTAATTTAAAAGGAAATGTCCCAAAGAAGGTAGGTAAAGTCTTATACGTTTGTGCCAAACATTTTATGCCGAACTGCTTCACAAACAAGGTTCTGTTCAACGCTGGATTTTCACAAAGATTGATTCTGAAACATATAAGGCTGAACATCTCTACTGACAGTTTCTGACATTTTCAGTGCGTGAGATTGTCCTGTTTTGTTGTTGCCGGTATGCCAGAAAATGAGATCTTGAAGCCTCACCCTTTTCTGGAAAGATGTACTAATGCACATAAGAGTCTTCATAGACTTCCGCCATCTGAGTCACTGAGGACATTGTGGTTAAATTTTATTTTTAAAGGAAATGTCCCCAAGAAAGTAGGTAAATCTTACACGTTTGTGCCAATCATTTTACGCCGGACTGCTTCACAAATGAGGTTCTGTTCAAAGCTGGATTTTCACAAAGGTTGATTCTGAAACATAAAAGGCTGGACACAGCTAATGAAAGTTTCTGACATTTTCAGTGCGTGAGATTGTCCTGTTTTGTTGTTGCAGGTATGCCGGAGCATGAGCTTGTGAAGCTCCGCCCTTTTCTGGAAAGGGGGCTGGAAGCAGCAGCTCATTTGAGATTTTTCGGGATGTACAAATGCACATATGAGTCTCCATAGACTCCCGCCATCAGTCACTGAGGACATTGAGGTTTAATTTAAAAGGAAATGTCCTGAAGAAAGTAGGTAAAGTCTTATACGTTTGTGCCAATCATTTTACGCCGGACTGCTTCACAAACAAGGTTCTGTTCAACGCTGGATTTTCACAAAGATTGATTCTGAAACATATAAGGCTGAACATCGCTACTGACAGTTTCTGACATTTTCAGTGCGTGAGATTGTCCTGTTTTGTTGTTGCCGGTATGCCAGAAAATGAGATCTTGAAGCCTCACCCTTTTCTGGAAAGATGTACTAATGCACATAAGAGTCTTCATAGACTTCCGCCATCTGAGTCACTGAGGACATTGTGGTTAAATTTTATTTTTAAAGGAAATGTCCCCAAGAAAGTAGGTAAATCTTACACGTTTGTGCCAATCATTTTACGCCGGACTGCTTCTGGATTTTCACAAAGGTTGATTCTGAAACATAAAAGGCTGGACACAGCTAATGAAAGTTTCTGACATTTTCAGTGCATGAGATTGTCCTGTTTTGTTGTTGCAGGTATGCCGGAGCATGAGCTTGTGAAGCTCCGCCCTTTTCTGGAAAGGGGGCTGGAAGCAGCAGCTCATTTGAGATGTTTTGGGATGTACCAATGCACATATGAGTCTCCATAGACTCCTGCCATCTGAGTCACTGAGGACACTGAGATTTAATTTAAAAGGAAATGTCCCGAAGATAGTAGGTAAATTCCTATATGTTTGTACCAATCATTTTACGCCAGACTGCTTCACAAAGAGGGTCTTTTCAACGCCTCCGGTTCGAACATATAAGGCACTGAACACCACTACTGACAGTTTCTGACATTTTCAGTGCGTGCGATTGTCCTGTTTTGTTGTTGCAGGTATGCCGGAGCATGAGCTCTTAAAGCTCCGCCCTTTTCTGGAAAGGGGGCTGGAAGCAGCAGCTCATTTGAGATTTTTCGGGATGTACAAATGCACATATGAGTCTCCATAGACTCCCGCCATCAGTCACTGAGGACATTGAGGTTTAATTTAAAAGGAAATGTCCCGAAGAAAGTAGGTAAAGTCTTATACGTTTATGCCAATCATTTTATGCCGGACTGCTTCACAAACAAGGTTCTGTTCAACGCTGGATTTTCACAAAGGTTGATTCTGAAACATAAAAGGCTGGACACAGCTAATGAAAGTTTCTGACATTTTCAGTGCGTGAGATTATTCTGTTTTGTTGTTGCCCGAGCCTTTTTTGGAAAGGGGGCTGGAAGCAGCAGCTCATTTGCATGCAAAGGGACACAAAAACGGCACGTTTTTGCTCACCCCCCAAAAGTGGAAATTTTAACATGCTATAAAAATGATCTGTGGGGTATTTTTTGAGTTAAAACTTCACATCCACACTTATTTTACATCTTGTAAAAAGGGGCATAATAGGTCCCCCTTTAAGATATGAAGTCTTGAGTAATTTTTACTTCTCCAGTAAATATACCTTGATTTAAGAATGTTGAGACATTTGCACTGGAAAACAAGACAAAATTACTAAGGAAGAAAATCATTTTTGCAGTGTGCTGATAAACTCTCAAGGCTTAGAGACATATAAATATCACATTCTACTAACAAAAACCTGCTATTATAATACATACATCGCCCCTGCTGACAGTTGCATCATTCTGAACTAGTGTAAATAAAATGACATTAGTGCTGATCAAAAACATTTTTATGTAGGCTTATTTAAAATATCACGGATGTCTTATTTACAATTCATGGTCCACCGTGCCATATATTTCATATGACTTGCTTATGAAACAGAATCACCATTCTTCATCTAAGGAGGAGATACAACAACCTGAAAGCGCAGGCGTTGTGTGTTTACAACGCAGAAACACACGTGTAATATATTATGGTGCTCACCATTACCAAAATCTGTTCTCGTCCTGCAAACACTGCTGGTGAAGAGGCCGGTGCCTGTAGAAGATTCCAGTCTCGCAAGAACATTGTGGCTCATTTAAAAGATACGGATCGTATCTGGTCCATGAGGTTAGTCAATGTGTCTCCAACACATCTGAGATGGTCCCACAAGCCAAATTGTGAGGAAATCCTGAGAAACAAAGGACTTGCTAATCCTTCAACGTTTTTCTGTACATCATTTGTCATCTTTCTTAAGTCACATGACGGTTTCTCTTTCCTCCTCCACCACCGGGATGTTTTTTTCCACCTGGAAGTTCTTTGAAGGTTCCTCCTCTTGTATGTGGAGCTCCTGACCCGAGGATGGGATGGAGTTCTCTGAGACGGAGCCATTCTTCACGTATCCCGGAAGGTTCCGGTGGCCGTTGATGGTGACGGGCCCCAGGCGGGTAGTGAGGTGCAGGGCCAGAGGGCCCCGTGCCGTCACATTTGTGACGCTGGTGTGAGACACCATGGGTCCATAGCTGTATGTGTTGCTGCCGCTCCGGGCTTTTCTCTTGAAATCCAGAGCGAGTGTCCTCCTACTCCATGACTTTTTGATTTCTGCTTGGACCTACAGAGTGATCAGAATGAGAATAAAACAAGTTGTTTCAACTTCTGCTATAAATAACTGCTAGTAATAATAAAGAAATGTGTTAAATGCTATTTACACAGCAGTATAAATGGATGCTGCTTTATTGGGACATTACATAACCCTACCCATTAGGCACTTTATTTCAACTTTTCAAATACTTTCTTCATTTTTATTTAAAAAATAAAACACCTCTCCGAGCTGATGTGCAATGGGGAAAGAGAGAATAATGAGTTTGGAAAAAGTGGCTACTGCACTGTTATTCTTCTAGTTATTTACCTATAGTAGCTAATGAAACGCTCTTGCAGATACACAAAAAATAGCTCCCTTCAGTATTAGAAAACAAGGTCTTTCTTTCCAATAAATATGAATTTAAAACCAGAATACAGGGGCTCATAAAATTAAACAAATTAGGTTAAACAATTCAAGAGCGTCACCAACAGTTAGGAGAATACATCAGTCAAACTGAAATAATTCAAACTGAAAACAAATCATTTAAATTCAGAATTGAATAGTAAATAAAATAGTATAAAGTGCTAGTACAAAAAATAAATAAATTAGGGTCCTAAAACTGTCAGGATCTGCTATTTAAAAAATCCCCACCACTAAAACACAGACACCTGGCAGCCTGTCCAGAACATGCAGAGACAAGCAGAGTTTGTGTAACTTCTGTGTATGTGGCCATTAACAATTACCCGACAAAGTTTTGAGATACAGAAGCTACAGAAATTCATTCTTACCTCTCCATTGCAGAAGCAATATATAATTGCAACAAAGAATCCCTGGAAAACATAGCATGAATTTCAATATAAATATACAAGTTATTGCAAAATATTTTGGTGCCTATGTCCAATCATAATTGTCTCCATCTTAAGAAGTTTGAAGTTTTACCTGGAATGAGTTAAAGAGCATTTCATAATGCATCTGGATTTGCCACGGGACCCCAGACACTTCTGTATAGGGCATTGCCATGAACACGATGTAGTGAACGCCAAACAACGGCATGAGGACCAGAGTCGACTTTAACAGCTTTCTGTGGGACACAAACAAGATAAAGAACCAAACGGCATTTAAATATACACTACAGTCAGTGTGTTCTTTTTTCTTTTCTTTGAAAGTAACTAACACTTTTATTATCATTAAATTGATAAAAATAACAGTAAAGACAATTATAATGTTACAAAAGATTTCTAAAAGATTTTAAGTAAAGGTTATTCTTCAGAGAGTCTTACCTGTACTGTTGTCTGGTGTCACATCTCCCTGCATTTGTTTCTCTAAGTTTTGTTGCCAAGACTCTGATTATATTCAGGAACAACAAAAAATTTACCTTTGGGGAAAAAGTACATATTTAATGGATCATAACTAAGACTTATAGACACATTAAATACCTCCTGAAGATTCTTACACTGTATTCACATTAAAGAAAATGGCAGATAAAAAAACAGAATATTTGAAATTTACTTGAGACACATGTATGAATCATGCAAAGGTCAACAGAACTTAAACTACTAGTCAAAAATTTGTACACACTTGACTAAATTTATACTTCTCATGATTTTAAAAATATAAAACTTGTGCAACAAAAACTCTTTTTAAAATGCATTTATTTTTACTTATGGAAACGTACAACAATTGCTGTGAGAATAGGGATCTGCACAATCCATTTCAGGTTTCCTGCACTTAAATCCCAGCACCTGTTGATTACAAACCAGATCATATCAATCCAGACATCTTATTAATATTATTTAATATATAGACTACTATACATAGATACCATGTTTTTACAAGAGTTTTTGCAAAACATCCTGCATGTGCATACGCTATTTACCATGCAGAGAATTTATACCATGTTGAATTAACGAACATTAACTGTTCAAGCACAAACACTTACTCTGTGTCAGCAAGAGTGGCTCTCACGCTGGCCCAGATGGTGACAAACATCGCAGGAACACCTGTGTAGAGAAACCTTTAGTGACCAAGTTCAACATACAGAAGGACATATGAATTTATTTTTATACATCGCTCAAGGCTAATAGGATTGACCTTAAAAAAAAAAAAAAAAAAAAAAAAAATACTGTATGCCATGATTTTTTTATGCATGTATACAGCATCATTTACATTTTTTTCTGTATAATATATTCCAGCTATAATTGAAAATGAATACAACATTTTTTTTTAAATAGTAAATTTCTGGTGGGACCAGTGAAAATGCTGGCAGAGCTTGTTTATATATCATAGTGTAAAGCTAAAGTACTGGCGCAGCAGAAGAAAAATCCTATTGTTGAGCCCTGGCTCTGCGACCCTCTGCAACAGAGAAGTGGCTTAACGCCACAGCATCCACATTGTATGCGCTGTGCATGTCCAACTTTTCCGCACAGTGTGTACAATGCAGGAGCCGTGGAGTCTAAAGTACATCCACAAATGTGTCTCCAAAAGATACAGCACATGCAACTGCACTGCACTGGAAACAGTTAGCAACACCTCAAACTAACTGCTGCCATTATACAAGAGTAAAATCAAAACTCTGTTTGATTTACTAATTAATAGCCCACTTAGTTATTCATTCCAAATAAAAAGTCTGAAGAAAGCAGTAATTATTGGACATGATTTGGTGTCTATAGCCAGAAGCTGAATAATTATGTCCTAGTGTTGTGTACTTGAGATAAAGTGTACGTGAACAAGTTTACTCACCCCATCCAATCAGAGTAAAGCCCCAAAGGTACTTCCTGTCTGAGAAGAAGGTCATGAAGATAAGGCTGTGCAGGTACAAGCCTTCCACCAGAATCCAGTAATAATTAGTCGCCAAGAAGTACAAGAAGAGAGTCACGGCAACCTTACAGCCAATCTTGAAGGGTAAAGAAAAGTCGATTCAGAACATATTGATTAGAAGAGGTGTTCATTTGCTCTTGAGATATAGACTACATGTAACTTGACCAACCCCCAAAAATCATTCTATACATAGAAGGACAATTTAAAACAAGTTTTGAAAGATAATGTGAGTGCACGGTTACTCTCGTAACCTTTGTTCCCTGAGATGAGGGACATTCTGTCAGAAGCTGATATTATGTGGAAACACCTTTGACCGCCTCTGAAAATACTGAAGCCTTATTGAAACTCAAACTGGCCAATGCTGTTTAAGTGCGCCAAATGGAAGCAGCTCGCAGCCTATATAAAGCGGCGTCAATCGGCAAATCCTCAGGGAAATTGAAAGGGAACCGGTGGTTGCTGGGTGACTGCTTACTGATCCAAGACAAAAGAAGCCACCCTCAACTATCTATTATATCCTGGTCTCTAGATATGGCTTGGGACCCATATTCATGCCAAAAGAGAATATCCATAATCCTTCCTGATACTGGGTTTGAGTAACTACTATAATAGTCTTAATTATAATATTTAATTAAAAATGAAATGTATTACATAATTTAATTCCTATAAAGCTTAATTGAAAACCTTGTTTATGCATAAAATCCTGGTTATGCATACAGTGTATGTGGAAAATTGCTACAGGGTCTTAGTGGCAAATGCTTTCAGATGATAACGGTGCTCTCACCAACACAATATGACATCGCTCTGCTATGAACTTTACTGTGAGATATGACTGTATGTGTGCTGCACTTACAAACTGGGTTTTGTTGGCAGGAGGGGCTTCTGTGATGGATTTGAGATCCTCCACAGTGATGCGTTCCATTTCCTGTAATGCAGCACCAGAGTACAACACCACATCTTTCACAAATATACTAATGGCCCTCAACATGAACGATACAAACAGGTGCATGTGGATGTAGTTTCTGGTGCAGTGTAGCCGCCTAAAAGAATAAAACAGAAAAAAAAGAGAGAAATGAGGTCAAACAGATGTTATTTTGTAATTAGGTGTAAATAGTGTGAAGAATCAAGGTACATAAAATCACAGAACTCAGTACTATGCAATAGCAGATACTTTGAGCTGTGTATGTCTGTGTTTGGTTGCTCTCCAATGCCCTTTCACAGAGGCTAGAAGAACAATACTCATCTTAATTAGGGCCAGATGAGTCTGCCGCTGACTGTAACACATTCTTTGGATTTAAAGGGTTCAGAAAGCACAAATGTTGAAAATCCAGGGCTCAAAAAGTAAGCTATAAAAACAAAATTGCAAGCATGTGTTACTCAGATTCCCTTCAGTTTGTCTACACTTTCTCAAACTAGTTTGACCAGAGCAAGTCTATTAAGGTATAGCTGCTCCAGATTTGTTGCAGTCTCATCTCATAGTGTTTACAATACAGCTGTCAATATGTAAAAACTATACAAATCTATTACATATATATATATATATATATATGTCTGTATTTATATTTTACTACTATATAGATATGTTTGAGCCCACCACAAACTACTTACCAAGAATATAAAAAGTAATAGGCAGATACACCGATAAGGCTTGGTAAGTAGTTAATGATGTAAAAGAAAACATGATTCATCAGAATAGGTCACCTTCTTGCATTGCTCAGTTCTGATGCTCACATGTCCACTGTTGGCTCTTTCAGCGGTGGACAGGGGTCAGCATGGGCACCCTGACTGGTCTGCAGCTATGCAGCTCCATACGCAACAAACTGAGATGCACTGTGTATTCTGACACCTTTCTATCAGAACCAGCATTAACTTCTTGAGCAATTTGAGCTACAGGAGCTCGTCTGTTGGATCGGACCACACGGGCCAGCCTTCGCTCCCCACGTGCATCAATGATCTTGGCCGCCCATGACCCTGTAGCCAGTTCACCACTGTTCCTTCCTTTGAGCACTTTTGATAGATACTGACCACTGCAGACCGGGAACACCCCAGAAGAGCTGCAGTTTTGGAGATGCTCTGACCCAGTTGTCTAGCCATCACAATTTGGCTCTTGTCAGACTCACTCAAATCCTTACACTTGCCCATTTTTCCTGCTTCTAACACATCAACTTTGAGGACAAAATGTTCATTTGCTGCCTTATATATCCACCCACTAACAGGTGCCGTGATGAAGAGATAATCAGTGTTATTCACTTCACCTGTCAGTGCTCTTAATGTTATGCCTGATCGGCGTATATGCACAGCGACAAATATTGTAGTTACAATATACTGTTGTATGGATATTTTCAAGCTCCCAACTCTACCCCGTTCCAATGAAAATAACGATTTCTTGCCAATACAGATACACCACCTATCATTATGGTTGCCAATGGTCTGTCTTTATTTTATGGTAATGGATAGCTCTCTGTAGATGAATGTGAGCTATTCCCAACATATCTGATGCACCGCATCCAACAATCTATCACTGGAAGTTTCAAAGGCTCACCAGACCAGTCGTAGAGAGGAGTTAAAACCCCAAGATGAACAGGAAAGCTGTCAACCCAGTGGAGGGCTTGCAGAGATAGTTCTGGGCATACTGGGGAGAAACCAACACCAGTCCTGTTGGTTGCATTTGCATTAAGAACGGAGGAACTGACCCACCTCCTGATTAAGCCTCTCAATCTGCCCACTGGAATGGGGATGGTACCTGGATGTATTATTTACACTGATGTTTAGTAGATGGTAGAAGGCTCAGTCAGACAAAAAAAAAAAAAAAAAACGCTGACTTTCGATGACGGTGTTTTGTGAAACACAGAAATCAAGCATTCTGCATCAGTTCAGGCAGGCCTCGTAGTCAAGCTCCGCTATCAGCAGATTTGCAAATTCCAATCCCACCCATATCAGCTGATCCGATTTCTATGGACTCCATTGGGAACTCTAAAATAAGGCGCATTACTTAAACTGCCTGCTTGGCTGCTTCCACTGCACGCTGCTTGCAACCCACCTCCTCCCCAGCTCCTCCTTAAACTTGTGTTTAACTTAATCAGTGTCATTCAGTTGTCATTGATGCATGCTCTGTTCTCAATAGGGGGATTTTCTGCTGATCTCCCAGTTAAAAAATGGGAGGTTGTCCCCAGAAGCTGCTGCTGTTCCCGGTCTTGGCTTTCATGGAGCTCATGATAGGATGGGTAATTTAGAACAGAGCCATACCGCCAAATTGTAACTTTAGCAAAATATGGCAATAAAAAAATGACAAAATTTTGTCTTTTGTAATTTTTGACAGCCTAAGGAGCAGGCCCGTCTTGCTTTGATTTTGGCCTCATCCATGCAAGCACCTCAAGCACTTGACAAGTAGCCTAGGAAAGAGATGGTTGGTACATTTCGGCATTTCTCAGCTTTCACAAACAGTTGATTGCTTAGCCTTTGTAGCTCTTCGTCAGGTGCTCCAATGAGGTGGAATGGATCAAAATGCCATCTTTTTACACAATTGTTTACAATTGATTTATTTATCATGTCCTTAAAGATTTAAAAACTTAAAGAACTGATGCAGTGTTGGACAAACTAAAAGGCATCACTTTGTATTCAGAATTTCCCAAGCTGATAAAGGCAGTCTTTCATTCTTCCTCACTGTGGATACGGATGAGATTATTGACACCGCGGTGATCGAGCTTAGAGAAAATGTGACCTCACTTATCTGTTCTGTTGATGCTATTACCAGAGGCAGGGAGTATGGGAACTTTAAAGTTATGGCATTGAGTACTCTGTAGTCAATACATGGCCAGAGATTACTATCCTTTCTCTCCACAAAGAAAAAAAAAACAGCAGCAAGTGAGGTAGTAGATGAAGCCCAAATGCAATGCCACAATTCTCCATCGCCTTGGTCTCGGGCAACAACAGGGGGTAGCCTTTAATCTTAGGAGATTGAGCACCAGTCAACAGATCAATGGCACTGTTGTGGGGATGATATGAGGAAAAAGTTCAGTGGCCTTGGCAAGTTAAACACCATAAGAAAGTCCTGATATCTGACTGGTAAGAGGCATGGCATGGAGTAAACAGCTTTCATGCAGGCGAAGAGGCAGGTTGCACTCCACTTCGGGATCTCTCCCAACCTCCAGGTGATGACATGCTGAATAGCTGAATCTTTTTGTTATGTAAAGGTCTGACAAATTAACTGGCTGGGTTACTTGTGAGTCAGAGCATGCTCACCCATAAACGCTGTGACAGACAAAGGAGGAACACATGGCACAGTACCAGTGGCTAATTTGTGGATAATGGCAGCATTGATAAAATGACCAGCAGCCCCAGATTCAATACATGCTTGAATAGTGGTTTGATTATAACTAAAAGTGTGTATAATATAACAAAACAACCAGGAGCCATCAGATTTATCTGAAAGAGCGAGACAAGGTTTTACAGTAATGGAAACATGAGGATTTGAGCTCAATGTAGTGGTGCTAACAAGCATTTTAATGGGTGGAATCAATCTGAACGAAAGTGAACAAATCAAATCATCAAGGCCAACAGTGAAGGCTACATGTTGTAGTTAAAATAAGTTTTTTAGGTAATAAATAAGGTGATTTAGTGCTAAATATGACTACCTGCAGGGTCTATCGAAGTAAATAAGTACAGCTAACGGGATAATGGAGGCCACTACGCTTTGTCGTGGTCACATTCAAAGTTTCATTTTATTGCTCCCATTGCCAAGTGTGTTCCAGATTTCCAAAATTGAGACAACTGCCCTGCTCCTACTTCAAAGACTCTGCCCTTTGGAGTGGATGCTTAGGGGATGCTCACTTCCCACTGAAATTCGCCCAGTGAGATTTGACATTACTGCTGAAAACTGTGTCATAAATTGCTTGAGCCGACAATTTGGAATAGTTATGTGAATGCAATGTTTGAATTGGACTACGAATGAGACCACATACAGTGGCATGAAAAAGTATGTGAACCCCTTGCAGAATCTGTGAAAATGAGAATAATTTTAATAAAATAAGAGGGATAATAAAAAATGCATGTTATTTTTTGTTTAGTACTGTCCTGAGTAAGATATTTTACATAAAAGATGTTTGCATTTAGTTCACAAGACAAAACAATAGCTGAATTTATTAAAATAACCCCATTCATAAGTATGTGAACCATTGATTTTTCATTTAGTACTGCCCTTCGGAAACAACAGAAGATACTTGCATGTTTCCCGGCAGAAAAATTAAGTACAATTTACCTTGATCTTTAAATTCAAAAGTTTTCACCCCTCGGCTCCTTGTTTCCTTCTGGAGCATCAGTGAATGTTTGAACCTTTTCTAATAGTTGTGTTTGAGTCCCTCAATTGTCCTCAGTGTGAAAATATGGATCTGAAAATCATACAGTCACTGCTGGAAAGGGTTAAAATATGCAAAAATGCTGGAAAACTGAACAATCTGCAGGAGCTGGAGGATTTTTCTGAAGAACAGAGCTCAGTTTAACTGCTCAGGACAAACAAGAGACTCATGAACAACCATCACAAAACACACAAACAGTCGTGGATCATCAGGTAACCACACACAGTATTGAGAATCAATGGTTCACATACTTATGAATGGGGTTATTTTAATAAATTCAGCTATTGTTTTGTCTTGTGAACTAAATGCAAACATCTTTTATGTAAAATATCTTACTCAGGACAGTACTAAATAAAAAATAACATGCATTTTTTACTATCCCTCTTATTTTATTAAAATAATTCTCATTTTCACAGATTCTGCAAGGGGTTCACATACTTTTTCATGCCACTGTATCTATGCATAATGATTTTACAGCTTCAAAAGTCTTGGAATAAAGCAAAAATCCATTCATGGTGCATTTTATGGTTAATAGCTGTCCCACAGCAAACAAAGTCATAATTAAAAAAAGAATGAAGTAATTATTAAATAATGAGTGTTAAAATTAACATAAATATTCAGGCTTGCTTAAAATAATGGGATATCTTTTGTGATAAAGTTAAATATAGCACCAGAAATCACACATAACAAAATTAAATTAATGATGTAAATGTGACCTTAAAATCTTATCATTTGTTTAAAGAATTCAGTATTCAATAACATAAAATGCTGAATAAACTTTTTACGTTTCTAAAGCTGTTCATGCATAAAATGTTTATGTTGTAGATGTTACCAACATGTGCTATTGTGCAAAACATACAGGTGCTTGAACCAAACATGCATGTTTATTCATGAGATCACATTGGATGTCTGACATCATAGGCCACTTTTGTCTCAAACAGATCCTGTATTGACGTCAACTAAGAGAGCACAGGAATGTCTGCACCAAAATGCCCCTTCGTTCAACACAGACAGCAATCAAAAGCAAACAAGAGCGACTTATGAGAATGGCTGATCAATTTTGTACTAGAAGAGCACAATTTCAAAAACTGTTTCAGAACCTCCACTGGTCAGTAATGATTGCGGGTGTTTGTTGCTTTCGTCCAACACCAGATATTCACCGCAAATTGTGCACAAATTTCAGTGATTTTTTAAAGCTAAGATTATGATTGCTGGTATGATTTACTGAGTGTTCTGAGATTTACTGAGGCTCTCTAACAATTTTGGGCTTTTATATGTGATCTCAATTAACTGTTGTTGAGCGGAAAATCAGGGCTAAAATCACGTAGTTTGTGGGTGACATTGTCTGCAGTTAGTTTGCTATAGCCTTAAATGAGACGTCTTAGTTGTATTGTTAAAGCTTAGTTACCATGGTGTTGGACTTTTTTTTCTTTCAAAATTTCTATAGATATTGTGATAATATTATTATTGTAAATTCTTTTGGCCAAAATAATCATGTAGTGAAAATATGTTATCGTGACAGTCATAGATGACTGCATATGTTTTGTTGTGGTTGTTGTTTATTTTAATTATTTTTTAAGACATCACACACTTGTTGACAAAATAAACACTAGAACTAGAAACATTTATATTGACTATAGAAATGGACACTTTAAGGTTTTATTTGTTTCCATTATTTTCCAGGCCTGTTTGAGTGGTTGCTAGGACGTTGCTAGGGGGGCTAAACAGACCTGATTTGGTGATTGTAGATTTAAAGTTCTAGGATAAATTACATTTAGAAATTGTGGTCTCAAATTAGGGATTTAAAAAAAAAATGCAGAGGCAAAAACTAAAGTCACTAAAATGGTCATAAAAAGCTACATCCAAAATGTAATCACAATAATAACAACAATAATAATAATACTAATAAAATAAGAAAAAAAAATATTACAGACAAATTGTAAACTCAACCAATAGGGCCGATTGTTACATATGGAGCTGATTGTTACAAACTATATTTTTGTTCGGAAAAATATACATTTATTTGAATGATATGTATATCTTTACTGGCCCAAATTTTAAGATTGTTATCATATAAACTTATGTGGCCATAATTCTATTGCAAAAGCCATATAATTGAAAATTGTCATTTTCTTGCATGATCAGTATCCATTCCAATTGCTGCGTCAAAACGTGTCATTTCTTACTAAAACGAACAGTTCAAATGTTCAATTCAGTCCCTTCTTCAGAAAGACACTGAAATGTGAAGCCTTTTATTTGTGTTATTCCTCTGCCTCCTGGAGAGGTTTATGGTGACTGCGTGGAATCGGTTCCCTCCTCGTCATTAGACTAACTGCTGTTTAACCACCATCCCACTGGGAACGATTGATCGGGAGGTTCCGGAGAGCAGATCTGGCTTCTCGGAGCATGCCTCAGACACTGGAGGTAATGTCTGAGAGTCACCGCACTGCATGGCTGATGTCCTAACGCTCATGCACCTGAGACCATACTGCTGACACTGTGAGTGCAGAGCATGGAAAGGCTGGCCGCGGTTCAGCAGCAGCCCAAACGAGCCCTTATTAAAGTCATTTTCCTGACCTGCATTTCCGGGTGCCTAGGCCTCTTAAAAACACGGAGCACTGGAGCCGAGTCAAGCTAATCTGGTGCCTGTCAGCGGCTCGTTCCGCACACGACCCGACCCTTTATTTGAATAAGCCCACTGGATAAATAACGAAGGGAACCTCTTTGCATTAATTAGTAATGAAAATGGAACGATTGAACGCAAAAGTAATAAATGCACTCATATGTCTTAGTATTGAAAAGGGGCCAGCACACACACTGGGTGAACTATTAGAAAAACATTCATTTGATGCAGTTCATTTGGAAAACTGATCGCTTTAGTCAAGTCAGAACACAAAGTTTTACTTTGGTTTTAATAGTTTCTCCACAAATTCAAAAACATTAACCCCTCAAAGTAATTGTGCCTCATTCTTGAATCACGAGGAGAACATATTTCTGTGTAAATCATTTGTAAAGCCATTCATACACAAATGACAAGTGACAATTTCAGTAATGAATAATTTAGACAAAAATGTTCTCTGCTCATGCCTCAAGAGAAAAAAGCACATACCAACTCCAATTAATTGCTAAAAAAACATTCAAAGTCATTCAAAGAGGCCCAATTATGCCCTTGTACAAAGTCATGATTACTTGGTGTTGAATTTTTGGCTCTA
This sequence comes from Megalobrama amblycephala, assembly GCF_018812025.1. NCBI lineage: Eukaryota > Metazoa > Chordata > Actinopteri > Cypriniformes > Xenocyprididae > Megalobrama > Megalobrama amblycephala. Next base: position 43,335,487 of record NC_063060.1, on the reverse strand, counting down.
CTAGAACAGGTTTTAATGCTTGAATGTTCAAAAATCACATTATTTTCCTCATATTCTCCGTTGTTCAGCTCCTCTCTTCCCAGTCTGTCAGTAACGCTCTGTTTAGTTCCTGTCTCTATGAAGCCCCTCCTTCTGAAAAGCATAATGTGCTCTGATTGGTCGGCTGGACCAGTGTGTTGTGATTGGTCAAGCACTTCGCATGTTTGGGAAATGTCCCGCCTCTTACCATAAACGCCAGTTTCAACACACTACTAACGAACTCAACCAGGCCCCGCCCCTTTATTTTGTGTTAGCCTTGGGCGGGAATTATTTAAATGAGGAATATTGATTCCTGGAGAAAACTCAATGTCTAAATGTGGATACCATAAAACTAGCATCAAGTGATATAAAAATGGTGCATTATATTAGATTGTAGCCTAAGAGCAGCTGCAGTGTGTGTGTACTGTAGATCTATTTATCACTTAATTGTTTTATAAATCAACACAAAATGACTACTCAGCCTTTGTTTGAAAAATGCATAATTTATGGCTGTAAATCACTTAATTTTCTGTAAAGATTATAGCTGTGTTACGCTGACATTGTTAAAGCTTGCAGATATGCTGCCACGCTGACATGTTGTAAGCAAGATCTATGCAAAAACTGTATGGATCAAAGAGAAAAGCAAAAAAGAATAGAAAAAAGAGTAAAATATCAAGACAATATCATACGAGAATCACACAAACTTGTTTTCTGCACAATGCCCAGAAGGAGGAAAAGGCCCTTAAAATTGCTTTTTGAAGATTTCTCATTTGTGAAGGGATTCATGAATCCTTTCTGTGAAAACAAGGATGGGTTTTCTCACCGAAAGTATCCGAGGATGACTGTGGCCACCATAAGTGATCCCAGAGAGATGGAGTAGCCCACCGTGTAGATCAGGTAAAGTCTGTCAAAAACCTCCTGAGAATGAAGACGACAATAAGAGAGTGAGAACAATAACAGCACCAGTAACAGAACAGGACAAGTACATTTTGAACGTGGTCCACCTTATTGTGATGAAATGTTTTACAGAAAGCAAGCAGTCAATCACTTCAGCTCACTTGAGTTTGCACCAAAACTCGTTATGATCAACAATGTTGTCTGCACTGCATAATGAATCTCTTGTTTTCACTATGTTTGCACTGTGTTATGATGAAAGCGTTCGCGAGAGTGCAGAAACTGAGTTGCGATGGCGAGATTATTGCATTTGCGCTCAACAGACATGGCTGTAATGAGCTGTGCTCAGTGCTGCAGCCTTTGATGTAACGTCTTGTTAATTTACAAGGACTTTTCCTTGGACTAGTCTAATCTGGAACCATTTAATTTGTTCTTCCACTTTGACCTTGGCTGAAACAATCCCACAGTTTCTTTATGTTTACTACTATTTACATCACATGAAACTCATGTCTGCAGTGTCTGATTTCTGTTTGGGCTGAAACTCAAAGCTCATGCAGTTGCATCTTTTGGTGTGTAAACCAAAGCAGAGCTGGTAAAGGAATTACCAACCGAATCTTTGCCTTTGGCAGTTTTTCCGTCAAAAACACAAATGTTTATTTGGAGAGCAAGCTGACACCCTGTGACTAAGGTGTCTGCTCACTGCCTCATGTGAAAACAGTTTGTCTTGAAGTTCAGAGGCCTGACAAAAGCTAAGCAGTGAGCGGCCACACTTTCAACTCAGATTACTTCAGGCTGCAGTCAGCCGAGTGACTTCACATCGCGACCGCACTAACTGAGCTATAGCTGGATCAGCGGCATGCATTAGAGGAGAGCAATCCGGGGCTGATAGAACAAGAGATTTGCCAGCTGTTAACATTTAGCATGAGGGGTGATGGCCAAACCCAGCCATCGTGGCTGCATTTATTTTGCATGGATGAATTTTTCATTAACTACAGAAGTGGCTCTTGGGACTTCATCAAATATAAACATGGGAAGCAAAAAGGCATGACCTCAATATATAGATCTCCACTCTCAATCTACGGTGTGACAGTTCAAAGGATAAATAGTAAAAAAATAATAAAAAATTGGAAACTATATTTGAATATTTGAACATCAGGGTGCAGTGAGCATCCATGGATCTGAGAAGAGTGTCTGAAAGGCTAATCTACAAAGCAAATTATACCTTTGTGACAGAATTGTTATGAATATGAATAAATTGATCCAGAGATTATCTGACCTGTTAATGAATGAACAAATGAGATATGAGCAACGTGTGTAAAATGTCTGAACTGAATTTTGGCAAATTAGTAGTATATTTTGGCAAATTTAGTTCACCCAAAAATGAAAATTCTGTCATTAATTACTAATGTCGTTCCAAACCCTTGAGACCTTTGTTCATCTTCAGAACACAAATTAAGATATTTTTGATGAAATCTGATTGCGTTTTTTTTTATTCCCCAAAGAAAGCAACGTAATTACCATCATTCAAGTTCCAGAAAAGTATTAAAGACATTGTTAAAACTGTCACTACATCAACTGTGTAGGAGACTGACAGGGAATATAACAAATTGTTGAATATTCTCGTCCTTTCATAACATTAAGGTTCAACCGCTGTAGTCACATGGACTATTTTAACAGGGTTCCCACTCATCCTGGAAAACCTTGAAAACCTGGAAAATTGATGACAAAGTTTCCAGTCCTGGAAAACACATGGAAAATTAGAGAAAATGAAAAATGTCCTGGAAAATCTTGCTGTTGTCCTTGAAAATTATTTTTTAAAAAGTTCTTAGGTTTTTCTTTAGTTGAGAACAAAAAGTTTATTACTGCTCAAAAACAATTACCGTTAGTTGCAGAAAGTGTGATGTTCAGAAATGCTGAGTTTTGACAGTATTTTCAATGATGATGTTTAGTCTTGTGTTGCCACTTGCAGCAGTTGGCTAATGCTCAAATGTATGCAGAAAATGTTAATTAGTAAGCAGCTACCAAATTCAGTAACTTGCTAACTAATAATTTTGATGCAATATAAGGTCAATAAGAGATTCATTGCGCAGTGTAGCCAGCTTCATTGATTATAACAGGAGTTTTCACAACAGTGATTGACAGCTGCAGTGATTAAAAAAGGAAAATGTGTTTATAACCCATTCGCAATTTGAACGTTTTTCATGCTGCTAAGTATACACACTGCAAAGTTTTGGGAACGATTAACTTATTTAAATGCGGGATTGAATCCAAAATTATATTGATTGACATGGTGATAACCAGCATTGGATGGGACAGAAATAACTAATAGACCTGCCACATATTCTATTACGTGTTATGGGTTTCTTTGTTGTTCATCGATTTTGTCTTTGACTAATATTTTTATTTTCAAATAGTTAAACAAAACATTAAAATAGTTCCACTATTTTTTGCTATGATATGGACACTGGTAATGAGAACAATTTGTCATAATGCTGAATAAAGTCATAGTTTTTGTTATTTTTGGACCAAAATGTATTTTCGATGCTTCAACAAATTCTAACTAACCCACTGATGTCACATGGACTACTTTGATGATGTTTTTATTACCTTTCTGGACATGGACAGTATACCGTACATACATTTTCAATGGAGGGACAGAAAGCTCTCGGACTAAATCTAAAATATCTTAAACTGTGTTCTGAAGATGAACGGAGGTCTTACGGGTTTGGAACGACATGAGGGTGAGTCATTAATGACATAATTTTCATTTTTGTGTGAACTAACCCTTTAAGTTAGTGAACGTAAACCTGTTACTTTTGAATGTTGCCTGAACATTCTGAGACAAATTAAAAAATGTTAGACGAAAACGTCCCGCTGAAATGTTTCTGGTAAAAACGTACTATGAACAATATATAAATAATGTTTTTGTGAACATTATTAAAGACCAGATAACTTCGAAGGAATGTTCTATCGACATTATTGGAAAAAAAAACATTTGTTCGTAACTTTGAGAGAACCTTGTGAGAACGTTCCCTGTTAGATGGGATGTTCTGTAACCTAGAGGTTCAACAAGTTTTGGTGAACTACATTAATTATGACGATTCCATTGATTAAATTCAATTCAGACTTTGCAGTGGAATACTCTTTCCACTGAGGGTTCAGTTTATGTGCATTCCTCATCTAAATGGTAAATAGTTCTGCCCGCAGCTCAGCTTTTCGCCAGTCTACGCCAAAATGAAAAGCACACAGATGAGAGAAATGAATTTAAACAAAGCTAAACAAACAAAAGAGTTCAGTGTTAACATTGATGACTAATGAACTGTGTCTACACAATGTGGTTTGACTTTAAAATACTGTCATTTCCTCTCATGTTGTTCCAAGCTATACTCCAAAGCCATGATAACTTTGTGTGAGGAACAAATCAAAATGCAAACAATTAGGTGGAAAACACTGAGGGCGGAATTTACTAAATAGGTGCATCAATTTTGCACATGGTAAGTCAACACAGATACCTGTGTCTTATTCACTAACCACCCGCAGACAGTGCTGAAATTGTGCTGCGTTTTCAATATTTAAATGAAGACATTGACATTCCTCTCTGCGTAGACCTGCCTCATTATACACTGTGCTTCATTCACAATGAAGCAATATGTATGAATACATGTATATGTGTACACCTCATGCAATTACTGCCAAATGAAGTAGTGCATGAATGTAGCCTAGTGGGAAAAAAAAAAAATTACTTAAAACGAGCCAAAGCAACACAATTGTTGCACAACACTTAATTGCATTGTGTTCAATCCACATATATATATTATTTCTGTAGGTATTTGTGGTTACCATTGTGTTGAAGAGTAAAGCCTGATTGAAGACTATGGTGTGTGTTGCTTCACAGTGCACTGTAGCTGTGCTAGTGTTTCAGTTTACTGAAAAATGTAGAATTTACTCAATATCATTGAGTTGATGTAACTAAAAACATTGACTAAGTTAAGCTAAAAGTTACAGTGTAAGGGGCTGTTCACACAGAATGCATTTTTCCATTTCAATGCGCTACTTTTTTCCATTGTTTTTCTATGTAAACACGTGCTAGATGGATGTGTATGGCCGTTGCGCTTACGTCTGTTGCAGCATCTCGCACATGAGCGCCACATTTTTGAGGCCCTATGTCAACTTTTACATGCGGCGCTGCTCATCAATGTCAGTTCTAAAACAATGGACCAATCAGATGATCCAGGAGGCGGGGCAAGCGTTGTGAGCATGGCATGTTGTTGGCATGTTGTTTTTTTTCAATGTCAAAAACAGTACTGTAGCTATCTGTTTGGCTATTTCTGTTATTTGCGGTATTGCATCACATCTCAAAAGCGCGTCTCGAGACCCTCGTGTTCTGCACTGCACTTTTTTAAAACCATTCCTGAGTGCTGCGTCTTGCATTTTTTGACGCACGAGTGCTAAAATGTCTTATATACACTGTAAAACAAACCTATAGAATCTAATCAAAGTGACAGTTTGCACTCAGTTTTTTTGGTTAGATTTTCATGCCATGTTTTGAGTAAAGAGTACCAACATTTAACTAAATGTAAGAAACGTCTACACAGTGTTGTGGAGCAGCTAACTACATGTAGTGATGCAACTAACTTAACTACATTTTTCAGCATTTTTTTTTGACAGTAGCTCAGTTGCTTTTAAAACAAGTGTAGCTTTTCCAGTAGCTAACTACTTTCTCCAGCAAGTAGCGGTGTAACGTGACTAAAAACTACCATATGTTTTGATGAACCTGCAATGCATTGAAGCAGCGCAGCGTCTTCTTATTAGATCACATCCTGAAATTGTGCTTTACCACCATCTATTGTTATGTCACGCATTTTACAGTTCACAGAGATCGTCTGATGATTACGTACAGGAGTGGGTTGGTATTTCACTTTGAAGACTTCAAGCACATACAGGTGAATAATAGCTTTTTTTTAAATTGATTAATTATCCTGCATTATAAGACTCTAAGCAATATTTTAACGATCTAAGTGCATGATCTAAAGCGCATGGCGCAGGTGCGCTCAGGGCGCGTCTGAATCCTCTATTGCTAGTTTAACTGCTGAAAAAATAGTCTGCGCAACAGGCGTATGGTCCAAAAGGGTTGTCCCTAGTCTCTTAATGAGTCATGGGTGTGTTTTGGGCATAACATGCAATAAACCAATCAGAGTCTCATCTCCCATTCCCTTTAAATGTGCCTGCCTACAGGCGCATATTACTAACACACTCTTTAAATAACAAAAAAATAAATAAAAAATACTGCGCCATTGACTTTAGAGCAGCTTTTTGTTGGTAAATGGCGCAGACGTTGTCAGTTGCCTCAAAACAGCAATACGCCAACAATGCACCTGAACACACCTCGTTTTCAGACCAGCAGCCTGCCCATGGTCGAACAGATAGGCATGAGTGCATTTGCTATTTAAACAACGTGGCACTGGATGTAAAAATGATAACTGCGTCGGTCTGACACACTCGTGTCGCATACTGTAAGGTCAAAGGTCTTACCCTCTCTTGGTCCGGTGGGTAGAGGAATTTGGCACACTCGCTGTAGTTAGCCCAGGTTTTGTTGTTATTTGAAGCCAGTTCCCAGGTCCCGTTGTTGTCGCAGCGCCGGTAGGCATGTCCTGGAGACACAGCACAAACATCCTCTAGCAAAGCATCCGTGTCTTCAGGAAAATCATATATTGATTTTCTCAATCAGAATGACAGAATAGAGCTAAAGTGTAGGAAATAATCAATGTTTGCCCCATTAGCATTAAACAGCAGCACACTTATGGATTAAATTATTGATAAAAGGAATACAATAAAAAAAACAACCGATAGATTTGAGTAAGATGTCCAATTAGTGCTTTCGAATGCAGATCTCTAGCTACTGTAATTAATGCATCTCTAAAGCACTATTGTACATGGCATATTTTGCTAGGAACCTCTGTGTTTGGAAAGCAGCAAATCAAGTTGAAATGTGTTTCTAGGTTTTCATTTCCACTGTTAGGGAATAGTGTGGAAAGTAATGTGTACTTTTTGCATTTAAAAAGTATGTGTGTTTTAGAGCTATAAAAATATTCAGTATAACAGTATATTTTTCAGCCTTTTAGGGTATTTAGTTCAATATTAATCATGTATTTCCATTGAAGTGGTTTATAAATACTCATTGTAGCCAATCAGAGGTAAAATGTTTAATGCAAATCATAAAACTAGTTTAAAACAATGTTGTTTACACGGTTTTCCACTGATAGAATACAAAGAAGAAAAGATATTTTATTATTTTCATTAAAGGATTAGTTCACTTCTGAATGAAATTTTTTTTTGATAATTTACTCACCCCCACGTCATCCAAGATGTTCATGTCTTTCTTTCTTCAGTCGAAAATAAATTATGGTTTTTGAGGAAAACATTCCAGGATTTTTCCCCATATAGTGGACTTCAATGGGGTTCAACGGGTTGAAGGTCCAAATGTCAGTTTCAGTACAGCTTCAAAGAGCTCTACATGATCCCAGACGAGGAATAAGAGTCTTATCTTAGCTGCTTTGAAACAATTACCAATTGTAAAAAGCGCTATATAAATAAATTTGACTTGACTTATCTAGAGAAACCATTGGTCATTTTCTAAAAACAATTTGTATACTTTTAACCACAAATGCTCATCTTGCACTGCTCTGCGATCAGCCATGCATGACGTAATCATGTTGGAAAGGTCACGAGTGACGTAGGTGAAAGTACAGATTCAGTGTCTACAAAGTGAACGTGCAAAGATTAAGCCAAACGCTCTTTACAAAAAAAAGGTAAAACAATGATGACTTTTCCAATGTAATGCGTAGAGCATTGCAGAGCAGTGCAAGATGAGCATTTGTGGTTAAAAAGCATATAAATATATATATTTTTTTTTTTAGAAAATGAGTGATGGTTTCTCTAGATAAGACTTATTCCTCGTCTGGGATCATTTAGAGCTCTTTAAAGCTGCAATGAAACATTTTGACCCTCAACCCGTTGAACCCCAGTGAAGTCCACTATATGGAGAAAAATCCTGGAATGTTTTCATCAAAAACCTTCATTTCTTTTCGACTGAAGAAAGAAAGACATGAACATCTTGGATGACTAATCCAAGTGAACTAATCCTTTAATAATATCTAAACAACATTACATGCTGATAAGCAGAATTTACCTAAAGCTAAAATCACGAAACATATCACAGAGATGCATGTGACCTTTTGTGAGTGATAAAAACAAAACTCTGAATCAGATTCTTCTCGTTCTTCAGAATTTGAAAAATGATGCTTTGAAACAAACAGTGTTAACTGATTCAAGGAAATGAATGAGCGAATGAACAAACTCACCAACAGCCCTACACTGTAAAAAATAATTTTTTTGAAGTTGTAAATAGAAATGACTATTTTACTAGTCTGATTCATTGTATGCACTGCGTTTACTCCAACACTGCCGAATAATAACACGACTCTAGTATTTTCTTAAAATTTGGAATGTTAGCACGTTTTATATTGTTTTCTCCCTTGGATTATTTGCTGACAATATTCTTATTTGTCCGTCACTTGGCCACTTTCTGCTAAAAGAATAAATGTAAATGTAATGAAGTTAGGAATCACACTGCTAGTTTTCAGTTCACTGTCTAGGTACATGATACATTATGAAAACACACCTTGTTATGAATGTACAAATGTATGTACATATCCCAGAATGTTTGTCTAAAAGACGTGACAAGAATTGTGAGCTTCAACAATGATGCTCTGTATGAGGAGAAAGGCAGAGATTCTGGAGAATGTGTCTTCCAAATAAGAGTATACTGGAGGTTATTCATTATTGTCAGGGGATCTCCATGTGCTTCAGACATGTGTCAGTTAACCACAGGTCAGCAGCTGCAGGCTCACCTTTGTGGTTGAAGTCATATATGTACTCTGGGCAGGCAGTGGACACCATCCTTCCAGGAACTCCCTCAGGCCAACATACGATGCCATCCCACTCCGGCGAGCAGTAACCCTCTACAACACAAAGACGATTGACATTTAGATAAAGTGAACTCCACTCTCCACCCACCCACTCCAGCAATACATGAATAACCTCCTCTGCAATTTGAGCACAGTTATAGAGGAGAGAATGTAGCTTCTCTGACACTTGGACACATTTAGATATGCTCTTTCTGAATGACAAGGCTACAATCTCTACTATTCTCTCTGCTCAATATAGTCAGAACAGAACAGAATGTGTCAAACACTGTAACAATCAACTGCTGTCTATCTTTCAATGCACTGTTATCTTGTCTGCCCTTTACGTGCATGTACTTTTGTAGTTTGAAGTCAACCTGAAATGACATTTATAATCTGTTTAACTTAAGTAATCTGATGCGCAAACCCATGTTATGCGGATTATGAGTGAAAAGGAAGCAGATGAAAAGTATAATGAAAGAAGCATTTTCAACTGTAATGTTTTGGTAAAATGCATCAAAGTTTGACCACATGAGAGTCTACCAAGGGTGTAATGTTACACAAACATGACGGTTCGGTACGTACCTCGGTATTGAAGTCACGGTTCGGTACGAGTTAACTAAACATAAAATTGCTTCTTTTTTATTATTATTTTTTCATTAGACAGTGGTTTATTGAACAAATGGTCTCTCTCTCTCTCTTTAAATAAATTAAAATATATTTAATATTTTCTTAAGGATAAAAAAACTATATACAGGGAGCCCCTTTTTTGCACATTATTAGAATATTAAAGGTTACTATTAACAACAGAACTATTAAATCATATATATATATAGAAATTATAAATTGCACATAAGGCAGGTTTTGCATTAACTTTTAAATCTAATTATAAAATTATTTTTCAATTATTTTTTTCTACTCCAATTAATTTTTTAAATATAATCATTTATACAGTTACTGTCGTAACTTGGTTCCATGACAAATTTATTTAAACATATATGAAATAATTTAGACATCACTAACAGGTAAAGTAAATAATGAATATACAGGTGCTGGTCATATAATTAGAATATCATCAAAAAGTTGATTTATTTCACTAATTCCTTTCAAAAAGTGAAACTTGTATATGATATTCATTCATTACATACAGACTGATATATTTCAAATGTTTATTTCTTTTAATTTTGATGATTATAACTGACTAAGGAAAATCCCAAATTCAGTATCTCAGAAAATTAGAATATTGTGAAAAGGTTCAATATCGAAGACACCTGGTGCCACACTCTAATCAGCTAATTAACTCAAAACACCTGAAAAGGCCTTTAAATGGTCTCTCAGTCTAGACTGCTGACTTGACAGTTGTCCAAAAGACGACCACTGACACCTTGCACAAGGAGGGCAAGACACAAAAGGTCATTGCAAATGAGGCTGGCTGTTCACAGAGCTCTGTGTCCAAGCACATTAATAGAGAGGTGAAGGGAAGGAAAAGATGTGGTAGAAAAAAGTGTACAAGAAATAGGGATAACCGCACCCTGGAGAGGATTGTGAAACAAAACCCATTCAAAAATGTGGGGGAGATTCACAAAGAGTGGACTGCAGCTGGAGTCAGTGCTTCAAGAACCACTACGCACAGACATATGCAAGACATGGGTTTCAGCTGTCGCATTCCTTGTGTCAAGCCACTCTTGAACAACAGACAGCGTCAGAAGCATCTCACCTGGGCTAAAGACAAAAAGGACTGGACTGCTGCTGAGTGGTCCAAAGTTATGTTCTCTGATGAAAGTAAATTTTGCATTTCCTTTGGAAATCAGGGTCCCAGAGTCTGGAGGAAGAGAGGAGAGGCACACAGTCTACGTTGCTTGAGGTCCAGTGTAAAGTTTCCACAGTCAGTGATGGTTTGGGGTGCCATGTCATCTGCTGGTGTTGGTCCACTGTATTTTCTGAGGTCCAAGGTCAACGCAGCCGTATACCAGGAAGTTTTAGAGCACTTCATGCTTCCTGCTGCTGACCAACTTTATGGAGATGCAGATTTCATTTTCCAACAGGACTTGGCACCTGCACACAGTGCCAAAGCTACCAGTACCTGGTTTAAGGACCATGGTATCCCTGTTCTTAATTGGCCAGCAAACTCGCCTGACCTTAACCCCATAGAAAATCTATGGGGTACTGTGAAGAGGAAGATGCGATATGCCAGACCCAACAATGCAGAAGAGCTGAAGGCCACTATTAGAGCAACCTGGGCTCTCATAACACCTGAGCGGTGCCACAGACTGATCGAATCCATGCCACACCGCATTGCTGCAGTAATTCAGGCAAAAGGAGCCCCAACTAAGTATTGAGTGCTGTACATGCTCATACTTTTCATGTTCATACTTTTCAGTTGGCCAAGATTTCTATAAATCCTTTCTTTGTATTGGTCTTAAGTAATATTCTAATTTTCTGAGATACTGAATTTGGGATTTTTCTTAGTTGTCAGTTATAATCATCAAAATTAAAAGAAATAAACATTTGAAATATATCAGTCTGTGTGTAATGAATGAATTTAATATACAAGTTTCACTTTTTGAATGGAATTAGTAAAATAAATCAACTTTTTGATGATATTCTAATTATATGACCAGCACCTGTATAAGCTAATATAGTGCCAAATATTTAGTGAAATGCTCCTCTAGAGTTCATTTCTCCAGTGAACTAACATGCTGTGGACACTAAATGACTTGCCTGAGGTAAATGTAAAGCTGCGTGAGATATTATTCTCAAGCTGTTTATTGATGTCTTTGGTTAAAACACTGATGAGAGATTATATGTAAACATATTTATGCATAGATCATCTGTTCTTCTGCGCTTTTTCAAGTTGTGGTGGTTAGCAAACAGCGTTGCCCCCTTCTGGATTGGAGTGTAGATCACCTGTGACTGACTGTATTCATCCTCTGATTGCATGAACCAAACCGTATGGATGAATACATGTACCATTACACTCCTAGTGTCTACACTATGAAAGAAATCCGGCTGAATGTGTGTTTGGCTACCTCTGGAAGTGGTCGAATGTGGACAAGCTCAAAACATTTTTAGCCCCTGTTTACACCTGTTTTTAAGCATTGTTCCGGATCAATGAAAACACAGGTATAAACAGGGCTTTAGAGACATTCAGGAGTGAAATACCTTGCACACAATCATGACCTCTCCGAGGTTCCTCTTTCTTCAAAAGTTCTCAATAAGTCCTACATTATACTTCTACATACATCTTATTACATTATACATACAGTACACTACATTTGGTTACACTTTATTTTTAGATTTCTTTGGTACAATGTAATTACATTTAAGTACTGAGTAACATTACTTAATAACATGTACTTAGGGTTAGGGATTAGTTTAGGGTTAGTTGCATGTAATTATGCATAGGTAATTATATATTTATATAATTATATAATTATAATTATATAGGTAAAGACATGTAACATGCAACAAGGACACATACATTATATATACTTGTAATAAGATTTGTAATAATACTGTTGACCATATCCCAACTTCAACAGCAGCAAATGTGAATCTGGCACAATTACGCAGAACATCATGTTAATACACAATAAGTACATTTTGGTTACACTTTATTTTAAGGTGTCCTTGTTACAGTTTCATTATACATGAGTACTGAGTAATAATAAATTACATGCACTTACTATAGGGTTAGGAATAGGATTAGGGTTTGGGTTAGTTGCATGTAACTGTGATTTCGCTTTTTTTTTATTTTTTTTTTTTATTGACTGAGATATTTGGAAATCAACTGATATTAACTTGAATCACTTTGTCCTCTCAGGCTACAGCGTTAAATGTTGATTAACTTCAATACTTACAGAGATACAATTATAGGTTAAGACTATCAAATGCTGTTTATCAATTTTTTCATTTTCCCTTTTTCTGTTCTGCACCTCTATCAATTTTGGTCATGTGACAGACTTACAGTAATGTCAGATGGTGAACGGCTGATAATATCACTTATATAATAAATAAAATGTTAAACAAAAGTTAATAATATAATGACATTAGCCTTGTTTTATCATCCCATTTTCATTTCTACACCTTTTTGCAATTACAAGTTTGGTGGATTTCACTTCACCCGAGTGTCACAATATCTTCTATAGCACACCATCTTCAAAAGTGGAGCATAAATCTCTTTTAGTTGCTTAAACAACTAAAACACACAGGAAACTTTTATCATACCTCCTTTCTTTGTTTCACGACATGCTAAAACTTCACACTTCAGGACAAACTGACACCAAGAGCACAAAGCAGCTTCTATTCATGCGCTAGTAACAATGGTTCATGTCATTCAACTCTTTGAAAATGAAATAGTGTAGGAACAGAAGAATGAGGCGTAGATATAGACCACCTACAATATTTCAAAGTCTGTTCTTGTATGAAAAATTAAAAATGGCCACTTTTGACAAAGAACTGAAATATCTGGAAATATATCAATGACAAAGTTTTGAATGAGTCTGAATAATAAATGACTGAAGAGAACACATTGCTTCTTTTGTTAATTGTTTGGTCCCACTTTATATTAGGTGCCTTTAATTACTATGTACTTGCATCAAAATAAATAAACAACAGTTAGTTGCAATGTACTTATTGTGTTGATTTTGTATTATAAAACACTTGTGCTGCTGTTGAGGTGGATACGGGTAAGGTTAGGACAGGTTTGGTGGTGTGGGTAGGTTTAAGGGTGGGTTAAGGTATAAGGGAAGGTCAACAGTGTAATTATAGATGTCAATACAGAAATTAATTACAGCTCTAATTAAATAAGGGAAAGTCAACAGTTTAATTACAGATGTCAATACAGCAATTAATTGCAGCTGTAATTACATGCAGGCATTTTTAGATATGTGCAATGTAAAAACAGTAAGTGCACAATATAAAAGAAACAAAATATTAGTACATAGTATTTACATAGAAGTTCAGCTTTCTTTAGTGTGTAATGTTGCTGTTTGACCGTGAAAAAAGTCTGCAAAGGTACAAAGGGAGTTATTCTATATAATATCAGTGTCACTGTTTCTGAACTCCCTGAAACGCCTCCATTGTAGTCTTGAGTTTTCTTCTGGGAACGAACACGTCACAATATTCCTCATTTAAATAAGGAAGCCCCCCCATTCCTTTTCAGAAGGAGGTTCTTCATAGAGACATGAACTAAACAGAGCGTTACTGACAGACTGGAAAGAGAGGAGCTGCAACAATGGAGAATATGGGAAAAATGGTGTGTTTTTTAAACATTCATGCATGAAAATCTGTTCTAGTAGAGGCATAAACAAAATCAAGACTTTGTTAAAAGGGCGTTATATGGCCTCTTTAACTCTTTCCCCGCCACTGACAGAATTTTTCAGTCAATCCATGTATTCACTGTTATACGGTAGGGGGCACTGTTGTACATCTTCTGAAAGAGTACAGCATCTCCGGTTGCAAAAACAAGTGAAGAAGAAAAAGCAAAAACTAGTGACAGAATCATCACAAGTAAGCTAATGTGATCATCAAACATTAAACAGCACATAAATCAAAACTGCCTAACGTTACTGAATGAAATGTCGAACTCATGAAGATGAAACGACTGTGAAGTTGTGGGGGTGTTGATGGACTCGATCTACTCCATCTGTTTTGATCATCCTTCTGAATCCCATCTAGACAATGTCTTTGACAAAAACAAGATTTTCTCAACTTTTTGTTGAAAATGTTTTTTTTTTTTTTTTTTTTTTTTTTAATACAAATTGCCCACATTGAAGTGTTGATAAAGAAAGAATGCATGAAGCTGATCCTTGTGTGCTTTCCTCAATATTTTGTACTTCCTTTTCTCTTGGCCTGATTGTTTAGTGCCACACGTTTTGTAGGCTTACTTGTTAGTTGAGTTCGTCTTGCATTGCCCTGTCCTGTTATGACCCTTGCCTGTTATCAATCTAAGCTTAAATTAGTATATATACACCCGGTTTTACAGACAGGGCTTAGATTAATCCAGGATTAGGCCTTAATTCAACTAGGACATTTAAGTAGCTTTTATAAACGCCTTAGAAAAAAATAAAAAATAAATACTGGTGTGCATCTTGAGACAAAACAATGGCATTGACATATTTTAAGATATGCCAGAGCATTTTACTTTGTGACTAAGTTTAAGCCTTGTCTGTGAAACCAGGGGTCATTATTACAAAAGAAGCTAATATTTTTCTATGCATCTAGTCTAGCAACTTTTACAGCACTGCCTTTACCAGAAATAAGCATGCCATATTGTCTGGTTGCGTTGTTTACATGCTGCTGCTCTGTTGTCATAAAAAAGTCACTTAAATATAATATTTGAAGTTGTAATAGTTTTAGGTTTCATCATGAATATTTAAGAGATGTAAATGTTCCTTCCAAAACAAGGTGACGTCAATGGTTCCCGAAGAGACAATCTTTCATTAAAGCTATACACGCTTAGAATTGCTTAGTCCAGTTAATCATGTGAACTGATTCTAATTACACGAGTGAATTCATTCTCTTTCCAAGTTCACTAAAACTCAATATTCTCATTCATAGAAGTTTAGTTACTCAGTCTTCATAAGCAACAGCATTATTCTTCCATTTGCATTCTTAAGAAACTAAATTTGAACTCAAATTGCATTTTTTCACTCTACGCATTACTCAGTGTTCTCCATTAGTATATTAATGATATTGTTTCTCATGCATGATCGAACTCCTTGAATTCTTTAAGTAACTTAAGGTGAAACTCATACTTCTTTACAGGCACAGTGAATAGAATCGCACTGGCTTGTTATATGCTCCATCTGTACATGCATTTGTTTATAGTATCTGAAGGTCAAATACATATTCTAGCTCTTTATGTATTTCCTGCATGACACTGCTGAAAAATCTAAGCATTGTATGCTAAACAAAGCACTGTATGCAAAGAATTCATTATCTGATATGCAAATACATACAGATTTGCACTGCATGAACATCTCAATAAGCTCATGCGATGCCTATTCATTCACTTTTAACGTGTTCTTATTCAAGCAGTGTTTAGTCTTCATTAGCCTTCATTAACCCATAAAAAAATTTTGTTGGTATGAATTCATGTACTTAAGTTGATTCAGTGATGTTTTAATTTAGATGTTACCATATTTTTAGTGCTTTTGACATTGAACGCAAAAGCATATATTCTTGCTAGCTTGCTTATGGTTTATAATTTCACTCGTTGCATCATGCACAGCTTGTTAAATATCAAACATGATTAATGCTTCGTTTAGAAACTGATAAATTCAAACAGTGCAATGTTTTGTGATTTGGAATAATAAAGTTCACTTATCTTAAGACGTTAAATTTCAAAGAAAGACAACCCAGAACCAAATTATTAGTTAATAGCAGCTCATTGGCTGCAGATGCAACAGAGACCAATCAGCTTGCGCCGTGTTGTAAATGACGTCATAACGATCAGATTGCGTTAAGGACCTATTAGCCTGCGCCATCTAGAGTTTCATGACAGAACTAGATATTTATAGTAAATAAAGCTCGAGTTGAGAATCGTCTCACTCTTAGTTCCTCTCTCCCCACAGGACTGACAGAAATGCCTTTTCTTTTTTTTCCCCCCAAGTTTTCTTGGCAACTCTAGTATTTCTGGCTTTGCTTTCAGTCGCTGTTATTGAAACCATCTGCCCCCAACTTGCCACAAATAACTAGTTGAGGATAAATCTCAGCGTATGGCTTTACTGCAGATCCATTATTTTCCTATGCCTGTAATTAAAGATTTTCAGAGGGAAAATCAAAGCGTATGATGGAGCACATTTTATATGCCTGGAGACCAGCTTGTCAATTTTTGCGAATGTAATTAAAGGCGAGTTTCAGACAACAGGCCTGTTTTGCAGGTCGCTCGTCCTGGAGGGAATGTGCCATGTGTGTTTCACATTTCCAAAACAACAATAGCCAAATGCCGAGGTTTTCATCTTACATATAGAGCATTAAGCCGCAGACCACCTCCAATAGCCTTCTGGTTTCAGATATAGCTCCACACACAATCGTCACATATAATTTCCCAACATCCAAGGTTACGAGGAAGCTATAAACATATCTGATGAGGTTGTGGGTATTGATGATGTCATTTGGGGTTTCTGAATAATATTTATCTTCTTGCCCCCTTCTCACATGAGATTCGGAGCGGCTGGCATGAATTGTGCCGGGGTTTTGATATATGAAAGCTTTTATAGCAATCTGGTGGTGTTATTTTACACCCAACCGCAAGGTTTGAGCGTCAGGCTATTTTCACACACAGGCCAGAGAGTCTCAGGGCTTGTGGAAGCCACATCCCGGCACTGTGCGACCCAGGCCGAAACCTCAGTGTCTCTTTCAATGGGAACCTTGTTCATGCCCCGCCATGGAGACTTGGTCTTAACCGAAGCACAAACGTGCAATAATAACAAATAAAAGCTCTGCAGTGCAGAGCGCTCTGAGGCCCAGCCTTGACTTGAGGTTGGGCTCTGCCACCTCCAGCCTGGACTAGAATAGATAAACCGACTCAGCTAACTATTTGCTGAGCAAACACGACGATGCAATGGTCTAATAATAGTTGGCTCAACGGTTAGTGGAGAGCGCCACATAAACTGCAGCATAAAAACGTCAAGGGTGGTCTCACAAAAGACATGGTCAGGGGCGAAAGCAGAAGACATTGCTGAATCAATCCCCGTGTCAGCAAGACGGAGGGATGTAGCGGCAAGCCGTTTCCTTTTGATGGTGAATACTTGAAAATAGACTTGTTTTTACTGTAGGAAATCTCCTTAATGTGCTATGACATGCATTTATTGTACTAGGGCCAGAACTGTCTTTGGCAATACCTCACACAAGCAAGAGAACGTTGAGAATTGCTTTGACGGCGACGGAGAGGAAGACAGCGATGAGTGGTTAGTGTAAAATTCGAATTAGAGACAAAAGGGAAAGGAAATGCATCCATCCAATTTCCAAACTGTTTGTGTTATGTAGGGTTGCAGTGATGCTGGAGTCCATCACAGGGCGACACACACACAACGTCTGCGACACTTTACAAGTGAAATGTCCATTGGCAGTGAGTGGCACAAAAAGCATGTTCAATTTCATTTGAAACAGATGAATGTGAATCTGGTGACATTTTATTATGCTGGTTGTTGTATGTGTCACAGCAGTTTGGAAATTAAATGTCACTTTTGAAAATAATGTACCACCTACAATAAACCAGTGATAGAGCTAACAAAAACAAATTTGCTGAAGCAACCATGCATTTTTAGTTTGATTCTACTTTGAGCTCTTTTATCGTGACTCGCATTTCAAGTGTACCAGGTGAGCTACTGAGCAAGTTTACTAAATCAGAAAAGTCACACATATGGAGCTGATTATGTGATGCAAGCGTCAAAATGGCTACGTTTACATGCACCAAATTTCGTCAATCCGAATGAAGTGAATCCGACTGCAGATCTGTTTACATGTACTCTAAACATGGTAATCTGATTCAGATATCCGTTTATATGTGTTTTATATACATTCCGATTAAAACTTTTGCGCACGCGCTCTGCGTGTGACGTCATATCCATCACACATGCGGTAACCCGGGTTACGTCAACAGACCATGATCATGTATCGACGATAGCCAGAGATATTGTCAAAAGCATCAAATCTTGGCAATATTAAGAGGATTTGGCATTTCCAATTAATGTAGGCTTGTTACATTACTATTAGGTTAGGCTTTTTCTTTCAATATTAAATTAATATTATAATAAATTTGCCCCGCAATAATTTCATAGCGCATCACTGCATAACTGACGTGCTCTGAGGATAATATAAGATTAGGCTATTTGCTATATTTGAAAATGATTTACATTTTTTTAGGTCTTAGCCTATACAATGAATTATAGGGCTATAAAATTATTAAGTGTGTAGGCTATAATATTGTCATCAATGAAAATTAAGCACAGCTTTACTTCAAGCACTGACTTTAAAAACAACAACAACAACCTATTTACGGCCACAAGAGAAATAAAGATAATTATATACCATTATCAGCATTTTATGTTGAAATTTGTCTCTCTGAGAGAATACGCTCCGTTAATGCAGCGTCAGACAGCTCTGTCACTTTTTACTTTCACTTTCTGTAGTGAATACTGACCGAGGTTGAGACTTTTTCACCGGCATAACTCTTGTGCAAAGTTTGCACATTGCTTCTTGTGTGATATCCATCGGCTCCCCTTCTTGTTTTAAAACAAAGATTTACAATATAATGACGAAGGGATACATACGCCACTGCCTGTTGGCATATATCTTTACAACTAAAGATGTGAATGTGAACTTGCACACTGCGTAATGCGTGTCAACATTGCACTACGCATGTGCCCCAGAGACTTTTCAATACGACTGAGAAAGTAGTCGGATTCAAGTGTTTACATGGTAATATTTTGCTGTTGGATCGGATTAGAAAAGGAATAAACCACCCTTCCAATCCGATCGAAATTTCATTCAGATCGAGCTCAATCGGATCGATTAAGGTGTTTACATGAACGTTTTTCAATCCGATTGAGCCGTCAATCTGATTACAAATGGATTATTTGGGTGCATGTAAACATAGCCAATGTATTTGTTAAAAATCATGTACTATGGTGCAAGTGTTCTGAGGTCATAAAGTCTTTATTAATCGATAATCTGCCCTTGTAATCATAATTTGTGTGAAAAGGAATGAAAGATGTTGGTGTTTTATTGCCTCTAGTGCTCATTTTGCCTGGAAACTGAAGTGATTTGTATGTATTGGTATGCGTTTTCCAAAATGTTCTCCAGTTCACCTGTGCTGCATGGCTTTGGATTTGGGAAACCAGAGCACCCTGAAGAAACCCATGCCCAGACAGGGAAAACATGCAAACACCACACAGAAAGGCCATCTGGCTCAGTCTTAAAGCAGACCTTCTTGCTGTGAGGTGACAACCACCATGAGCCACCATACTCGCCTAAACACAGGAAATGTGCAGTGTTACTCATTGAGGCTGACAGACTACATGCTAAATGCTGTTACAATCCCAGATGCTGCAAAATTGTATAATACTGTTGGGATTGCTCTGATATGATGATGTGACCTGCTTCAAAAGACCTTGCAAAACAACAAGAGCCAGTCATTTCAGAACAGAAAGAAATACACACGAAAAGGTCATAAACAAACAAGGATGTCTAAGATGATGAAAATGAAAAATCTTTTTTAGGCTGAAAACCAAATAGGTTTCATTTGTTTTTGAAAAACGTTTCCATACACTCCAAAATTTCCAAATGGACTGTCCATAAAATAATATAATTTTCCTAACCTTGTATATATGTGAATGCACATATCTTATTCATTCTTTTCAAGGTAAAAACATTTTTTTTTTGTACAGACTAATCTTGCCATGTCAAAAAAGGTCAAATTTCAAGGTTGGTGTTTTTCATGCACATAAATGGTTTTATATACTGCAGTTTTCATTGCATTTAGAGTTCCTCATTCAGAACAACTTTGCCTCAAGGACCACTGGGATAAGTCAAATTGTACCTTTAATATTTGAGATAAAAAAAAGAAGAAGCTAACTAATCCTAGTGTCGTACAATTCTCTGGACTCCCTAGGTCAATATTACTGTATCAGTTTTAATCAAGTTTGTTATTTAAAGGGCATGTTAGTAATATGAGCCTATAGGCGGGTGCACAACCCACGTACACTCTGTTTGGTACACACACATCAGTGAGGCGCAGCAGCACACAAACATTTTTAAATATTAAAAATAAAAGGATTCCTCTCTGGAGAAGCATTCAGTCTTTCCGCTTGCAAATTTTGCCATGTAAATAGCGAATCCACCATGGTGCAAGCGCACCTGGCTTTTAAAGGGAATGGGAGATGAGAATCTGATTGGCTTATTGCACGTTACGCCCAAAACACACCCATGACTCATTAAGAGACTAGGGACAAGCCATTTTTTTCCATTGTTAAACTAGCAAAAGAGGATTTGGACACGCCCTAAGTGCACCTGCGCCATGCGCTTCAGACCATTTGCTTAGATCGTTGAAATAGGGCCAATGATTCTAAAGAGGCATGCAAACTTTTATGGAGAATGGGCAATGGGTGGCAATACAACAGTTATAAATGTTAAAAACACTGTATTTCTATGGTAATTTACCTGAAATTGCTGAAAATTGTCTTTTTCATCTCTGCTTATAGACTTGCTACATAATACATACGCTAATATATCTTTATGAATACAGTTAAAAGTCTTAAGTTGTGATTTTTAAATAAATTAATAGATCCAATTTTTAAAAAAGTGTCACATCATTGACCCAAATATAAAATGCACTACAACCATAACCAGTGTCTTCTAGTCTCAGCACTTCAAAAACAGCAAAAAGACATCATGCATACTCTTTGTCAGAGATAACATGCTTAGCCTAATTTCTTCTGCTGGTCCATGATCAGAAAGACGTGTGCACCCTTCCAAAAGGGGTCAGGAAACAGCCACCAGAAAGAGCACAGAGTCATCAGGTAAACAGGTCAGATCTGACTCAACCGCCCCACAACACAGGGCCAAGACCAGACAGCAGGAAATCTCTCCCAAGATCCGCCACATATAACGTCACTTCACATTACTGGGGGGCTTTGAAAAGATTTGATAAAAACAATTTTTTTTTTTTTTTTCATGAATGAACATTGCATTTGACCTATGCTAATAACTGACTGCATGAAACTTACAGCCAGGGAATCTGAGGTTTATTCTCTGGATGCAATAATGAACATCTGGAACAAACAAAAGAATTTCTAAAGCTATATTTAGTTTGTGCGTAAGGGATTTTTTTTTTTAAACCCATTAGTCACTTTGTTTTTGGGATCCGAAAATAGGCGGATTTGGACTTGGGTCGGTCCCGTCAAAAGGTAATGTCACTGTCCTTACTTGCCATGCTGCTGTTTGGTTAGGCTCAACCAGTCAATAGTTAGTGTAATTAGCCTTTGCCAACAAGATGGGTTATTTGCACTCATTTGAATTGAGTTTAATCGGATCGACTGAGGTGTTTACACGAAGGCTTTTCAGTCTGATTGAACCATCAATCCAGTTACTAACAGATTATTTGGTTGCATGTAAATGTAGATAATGTGAAAGAAAAAATATATATATTATATAATGTCCAATGGAGTCTGAGACAATGCAAAAAAAATAAAAAAAATAAATAAAAAATCTAAATTTAAGCCTGCATGGACATAAACATTTTTTTTTTTTTGAAAAATGTCAAACAAAGAATAGTTATGATATAATATAAATAAGAACTATATCAGATTTAAAGGGGTCATGAATTGAGAAATCATATAACAGGTCATCATACTACAAGAATATCCAGAAATATTCAGAACTAAAACCTTCCTTGTTGAAAAACAGCCCAGATTACGACTCGTTGTGGAATGTGCCTCTTTATCACGTCATAGAGAGGTGAAAGACCGCCTCTGCAGAAGAAGATCAACGCCTACTTCTACATCGTTACCACTTTAGCCCCACCCACTGATTTGAGCACAACAAGTAGTAGGTAAACAACAGACGTGAAGCTAACACTGGATCGAGCAACTAAGTGATAAACTTGTCTTTGAAGAGAGCAAATGTTGTGAAATGTCAGGCTGTGGAAAAACACAGTAGCTGCACTGGATTTGCAGAGAGCCTGAAGTTAAAAAACGACGCTGTGCCTTCTATATTGGATCCGACAGGAATGCCGCAACACATCTTTGTGAAAAATAAAGTTTTTACTGTGTCACTATTGATTTGTTACAGATCGTTTGATATGTACTGATTGTGTACATGTCTAACCAAAATCACCAGTGATTTCTGATATGTAATAATTAATGTACAGTCATATGTTTTTTATCTCAAAATCGTTTGTCAGTAAATCAAACCAGTGACTAAACTTTCAACTTCACATCATTTCTTTTAGTAGGATGAAAATAATCTGTTATTTAAACTGTGGTTAAATCATATATAGAAAGCGACCAAAGAACGCTCCCTTTACAATCGCTGGAGCTGTCAATCAAACAGCGCAAGTTTATCTCGTGCCAAAACTCCCGTTATATTCAACAAATCTATTATTTAAATTGTGTTTGCACTGTTAGTTATGATGAAAGCATTCGTTAGTGTGCAGAAATTGACGAGATCACTGCTTTCATGCGCTCAACAACATGTCTGTGATCAGCTACATGTTCATCACTGCAACCTTTCATGCCACTATCTAAATATAATGCTATAATCAACACTTTTCACGATTAGTAAACCTTGAGAACTGTAACAGTAAAAACGTACTAAATTTTTTTGAGAGCTAAACATGTAATACTTAGCTATTTTCACATGCAAAGATGCCAGCCAATCACAACAGTGGGCATTTACACTAAATCTCACAACAGACACGCCCCTTAAAACAGAGCGTTCAAATCAGAGGCTAAAATCACGGTAGAAAATGCCTTTTATTTCTAAATTCTGACAATTTGTGATGTAAAAATCATACTAACATTATAAGTGCACCCCGGGAAACATTATAAAATAATAATTCAATGCAGTTCATGAACCCTTTAAGACATTATTTGTAAATCAATAATCAAACAAGCAAATATAAGAAGAATAACTTGCTTATTAATAGCTTCAAGGTAACTGTTTCAGTAATGGTATAACTATACAAAACTGGAAAAGTCAATGTATCAAAATTCTAAGCAATTCTGAAATAAATAAAAATAAATAAATAAAATGATGAAGTTTATATTTCAACTCAGATTTCAGGGATTCGTTTCCCGTAACTCGCTGCTGAACCATTACAGTATGATGCATCATTGGAGAAATTACCTGCTAATCACGACTGTTTCACAAAACTGTAGTAACTTGTTCGTTTGAAATTGCGATACATCCACTCAGCCTTGAAAAATGCAAAATAGACTT
The DNA here is from genome assembly GCF_018812025.1 of Megalobrama amblycephala. Taxonomy (NCBI): domain Eukaryota; kingdom Metazoa; phylum Chordata; class Actinopteri; order Cypriniformes; family Xenocyprididae; genus Megalobrama; species Megalobrama amblycephala. The sequence continues at coordinate 43,311,665 of NC_063060.1, read as the reverse complement.
GTAGTCTTAGACCCCACTGTATATTATAATTATTCCTGTCTGTTATTCATCATTTCCAAAGACACTGGAAATGGTTTTGAAAGAGTGAAAGGAGCACAGTTGTCCATCTTGGCAGTGACACGAAAGAGACGTCGAGAGGCATTTAGTGTGACAGAGCTCAGGCAAGCTAACCTTGACTGCATCTGAATGAGAAGTCACTTGAGTGCCAGATCTCTGCTTAGCATCAGCGTCCAGCTGCATTGAGATCAGTGGCCTCTAATAGGAGATATAGGAACATCTACTCCTCCCTAAACCCCTCATGACAACTCTCTGCTGCTGGATCAACTCAAGACTTAGTTCAGGACAACTCAACATTGAGCAGGACTGGACTAGCATTACTGCATAAACACAGTCATGGGCAAATCACGGCTGCTGTATAATCTTCACTTCTGTTTCTTGTTCATTTAAATAAACCAGAGCTACTAATTGTCACGGGTAGTGTGTAACTTTTCCAAAAGTGAGATGAGTGACACATAATGATTGAATGACCAAGAAACTTTAATAAACACATAGAGCGATATACCACTACAACATATAACAGTAACTTCAATGCTGAAGAAACAGGGCTTATAAACACAGAGAGAAGAAAAGAAACAGGGAACAGGTGAGAATTAGAAACCATGGTAACAAACGTTGATGTTCACACTAGCTCCACCTATTTTTATCCACATTTTGGGATATCACATAAAAAAACTGCTGGATAGAAACACCAAAATGCACATTAAAAAAAACTTTTAAAACACATTTATCAAATAAATTCCATGCACATAAAAAAAATCATGTGACTTAGCGAAGGGATGGCATAACTAGACTAACCAGTGGACCAATCTCATTGCGCAGCATCTGAAATGCTGTTTTGGTTGTGCTGAAATGCCTGAGCAAAGGCTGTCCTTCCAGAACTGTATTACAAGATCCCAAACAGCAGGCATCTTCCTGCAAAATATGTTTATTGTTTATTATTATAGGCTGTGGAAGATGGCGGCATGTGGTTACGCAGCGGCCTGGTGCTCTCAGTGTAAGTCTATTGCGCGTTGACTGTGCGCACTGAGATGGAAATAATTTATTATATATGAAAATTATTATATACAGTGGTTTCTCCTACTTTTCTTGGTGATATTTAGCACCATTTTATCAGGAAGTGACAATTTTGTTCTCTTCGACTACATAGAAACACTGCTTTATTCGCAAATGTTTTATGCGATATTTCCATTTTGCGCATAATTTAAATTCACAATTTTGGATGGAAACACAGCTACTGTCAGTCCAAATCCAATTATTTGTGTATCAGACTGGAATCTGATCTAAAATTATTAACATCCACATTGTGTGTCTCAACTGTTCAGATCCGATTTGTGTCACGTGGTGCTCTTTCGTTTTTCTGAATATTTTTATTGGTTTCTATGGCAATGAGGTTTTGTTGGTAGGTATACGACAAAAACCAACAACATCAACTGCAAAATGGAGGGGTTTGCAATACAGATGTTGTCTTGCGTTTTCACATTTGGCTCCGAAACTCTGGAATAGCCTTCCTGATAATGTTAGGGGCTCAGACTCGCTCACCCAGTTTAAATCTAGATTAAAGACGCATCTCTTTAGCCAAGCATTCACATAATGCATCTCATACCAGATCAATTGCACATGACTATCTTTGCCTAATGTTATGAACAGCAGCTACGCTAATTATTCTCCATTTGCTTTTCTGTTTTGCCTCGGGACACCAATCCCGAGGTGACTAGAGAGGACTTCAGCTTCAGTTTGGATCCAGCCTCTTAAGAAGACCTCAGATGACCAACACATATGAAGAGACGGCGCCAACTCCTGCGAGGACTTCAGAAGACGCAATCATCTGGATCAACATTCACATTGCACAATCTCTATATCCTAATTATTGTTAATGTAATTCATTTTTCCAGGAGCTCATTGCTTCTACCTTCAGTTAAACTGCTAACAGCGATTGTAAATTAATTGCCTAAATTATTACATTATTTGCTAACTGCATTCTTTAAATTGTGATGTTGACATGCATTCTCTATAAAGCTGCTTTGAAATGATATGTATCGTGAAAAGCGCCATACAAATAAATGTGAATTGAAAAATGTGAATTATTTACATGACAACATGTAGTCGCTGGACTACTGCGTCTTCTGAGGCAGCGGCAGAATCGTGGGCTGCTTTATTACGGCTTTATTACATGCTGTCGTCTCCACCGGTTTCAAAACACATCTCCGTTATAGTGTCATTTTCTGCTCGTCCGGCACTTTGCAACAACACAACCTTGTTTCTGCAGCGACTTTCAGTATGTTTCCTATAACAACGTCTGACGGTTACGTTTTACGTAAAAAGTCACATAAACCACGTGAAATCTGATCAGAACGGTCAGACTGAAATGGATTTCCAGAAATGCGATTTGACTACATATGAATCTAGCTCGAAACAGATTTGTAAAAATTGCATTTCATGTGAATTTTTGCAATTCACATCTTAATAAAACATCTGATCGGATTTCAGTTGGTTTCATTGGTTTCTGTTTCTTTTTAAATGTGTTTACTTGGATTGTCCCTCATATTTGATTCCATACAGATCATCTTATTCACTAAGACATGAACAATTTCCTTTCTTTTTTGTTCCCAGAATTTTTAGTAAAACTGGACGAAGGTCTTTTCATTATAAAGCCCCTTTGGATTGGAACAATCTCCCTCAGTCTTTGAGATCTGTTACCTCATTTTATTGCTTTAGGTCACTTTTATTTTCTCATCTTAAAATTGCTTGTGTATGTTTTTAAGTTCTCTCATGTTGATTAGATGATTGTGTATGTGTATCTACATGCTTATATATGATTGCTGTAATTTTGTTGTGGGTGTGAGGGTCCAGTTGAGCTTGTTTGTTTGTTTTTTGTTTTTTTTTGATTATTTGTATGTTTTTTTTTTTTTTTGATTTTGCTGAGGACCCCCTCGAAAATGAGATGTCGCATCTCAAGGGGCTATCCTTCTAATAAATAGAAATTGGATTTGCACAAAAATCAGATTTGGACTGACAGTCTTAACATAGTCAAAAAACCATGACTGAGAAACTAAAAAGCAGTGATGGGAATAACGGCGTTATAAATAAACGGCGTTACTAACGCCGTTACTTTTTTCAGTAACGAGTAATCAAACGAATGACTTTTTCTCCCGTTACAACGCCGTTACCGTTACTGGCAAAAAAAAATGCTGCGTTACTATAATTGAGCTCACTGAAGCGGTTTTCATCTGAGTAGGCTCTCTCTTATAGCCATAGGACCTGCAAAGTTTTTTTCTCTGGTGTGTGTTGGGGTTAGTCATGCTCAAATATAATTTTAAACTGATAATAATGTTCAATGCTCTGTGTCTATGAGCATGCGAGCTCAAACCAGAATACCCTTTGTGACATGCTGGATCGAAAAAATGGGAAATAAGTTGTTCTAGTCGACTAGTAGCTATTCATTTAAGCCATTAGTTGACTAATCACATTTATATTAATTTAATTTCTTAAATGCTAGAGAGAATAAACCATAATAATGAGCATTTATGTAATATGCACTCAAGCGCATGCATAAAGCTTGCCATAAAGAACCGGCAAAAGTAATAATTATGAATGTGACCAAAACAGCAAGGAGACATTTTAATTGTTTATTAATAAAGTAATATTTTCTCAATCAGTGTCGGCTGCGAAGATGAAGTTGACATTGCTGATTCTCATCATCTCCGCATATACTGGACGCGCCTAGAGAGAAAATGCACATTTCATTCGGATTAGGCTACATAATCAGAGTAGCCTATTTCTTTTCGTTTTTAGATATTTCAAGCTTTCTATAGATATATTTCTCATGTCTGTGAGGCAAGCAGCCTCTGAGTTTCGGTTCTGTAGCCTGTAAGTCGCGCTCCAGTTCACGCGCCAGTGATCGCGCCCACGCCTGCCATGAGTCTGCTATATTTGCTTCTTATTTATTAAATCCAGGCAATTGATTGATGAAACATTGATTTAAATTAAGATACAATTTTTACAAAACGAAATTCACTTTAAAGAGAGGCTTTCTATAAAACAAAACTTAATGAAGTGGTCAAAATCATGTCTGACCCACTCCATGTCTCCCGATATATTGCGCATCTTATGATGCATCTTACTCATGCTGTTCACTTTTCATAATCAAGTAAATGAATTTAAAACATAACATAGGACTATTTAAACATATATATGAAACTACATTTTCTTTAATGGCTACCAACACGTATAGTACAGTACAGAGAAATTTCATGTCGCGAGGAAGAGCGGATCATCAGTCACGAGTCGGATCAAGAATAATTTATTCTTAGATTTATATTTAATATTGGGGGCAATCAAGTTATTTGATATATTTAAAAAAAAATTAAAGTAACGCAATAGTTACTTTCCCTGGTAATTAGTTACTTTTATAATGATGTAACTCAGTTACTAACTCCGTTACTATTTGTGAGAAGTAATTAGTAACTATAACTAATTACTTTTTTAAAGTAACGTGCCAAACACTGCTAAAAAGAACATCACAATGAAACAAAACAGAAAAAGATTAAAGAAACTGAACATCGTGACACTAATATACATTTTCATTTAAACTCAGGCTCACACATTTTTGACTAATGGCTTTCTATGACTTTTCCATTCAACCGTGAACGCTTGATAAGGAGCTAAAAATCATTTGAGAGACATTGCACACAAAAACAGCAATTTCCAGATGCATTTTCCATATTTTACCAGTTAAATGTTCAACAGAAATTACAGTCCCACTTTATATTAGATGTCTTTAAAGTCGGCATGAAACAGAAGTTGCAAGAGTTTTTTTTCTTCTCTATTGCAATGTATACAGTATGCGAGTGAAACGGCTTCTGGGGAATTGACTGTGAGGGTTTTTCAGTAAGCAATCAGGTGAAATTATTAGTACATCTCCATGTCTGTGACCACCTGCAGTGTTATGATTAGATGCTATATATTATTTAAATAATGACAGATTTGCACCTTGGTGTATTGTAGTAAATAAAAACATATCTAGTGACTATTTATTAAAATCAGAAATGGATGCTGCCTTACTTGTCCCTAAATCCCACCCCTACACTAACCGATCCTGCAGGTAAGTAAAGGATTTCTCAAAGGTCCATGGTTTTTTAACAATTTGAGCTGCCAGCCTGTCCGATCAACAAGAAGACCTCATTTAACTTCAAGTATAGGTCTATTAAATACCTGTTTATTGCTCTACACTTCATTTCCACTTTTGTTTTTTGTTTTTTTTACATGTAAAATAAACCCCTGTTCAAGCTGATATGAGATGAGAAAAGTGAAAGAACCTGCAGTCTGCAGCATGTCCTGATATCCATCTGCACACAATAATTCCATCTGTCTAGCAAAAAGGCAAAAGCCTGAAAACAAATGAATGGCTCACAGTGACTTACAATCATAAGCATATTTTATTTTAAACATAAGCATATTTTATTTTAAATTTTATTTTATTTTATATATATATTAGGATTGTCAATCGATTAAAATTTTTAATCTAATTAATTACATACTCTGTGATTAATTAATCTAAATTAATCGCATGCATAATTTTTACTGTGAAAGTATTAAATATTTCAATTCAAATGAATCAATGCAGGGTTTTTCCTGGGTCAAAAATGGTCTTCGGTGGTGACAGACATGGTCATTCACACAAACAGTAAAAAGTGCCCTACCCACGTGATCTGCGAGCCCGATACTGACAATAAAGTACCCGTCACTCTCACTGTAATTCTTTCTTGCCCTCTTTGCAAAAAAAAGAAAGGAAAAAAAGTGATTTTATAGCTTTGTAAGAGAAGATGCTTTTTTGCTAAACCTGAAAAGTATTAAAAAGTAGAATTTAGAAGTTATATTAACTAATAATATAATTTTCTACCATATACAGTTGAATGCACCTAGCTAACAACAACTTGCTTTGTTCTGGTTTCACCTCACTCCAGTCTAAACTAACTGATTTTATAGGTAGGTCTAATTTACTACACATTGTCATTTAAATAACCTGAAAATATTGTGGATTATTAAGGCTAATTTTACTAACCACTCTTACTAAATGGGGTAAGCACACTTATGTTCTCATTTCAGAGTTGTTCGAGTAAATGATTCATCATTGACCGTGTGGACAGATCAGTTGTTGTCATGATTCATTAAAATGAATCTGTTCAAATGAGTCATTAGGTCAGGAATTGGACATTAGCGGACGTTGACGCGTTGCGTGCGAATCGTGACTGTTATTAGGACATCGCAAAAGATCTGTCAACACAGAAAACACTTCACCACTGGATAGGATTTTCTTTTTGTTTACTGAAAGTGTGGTTTATGTCAGCTGCATGTGCAGGGCGTCTGTCATTCTCCGAATGCGCCTCGTGAAACATGGATTCGGTCTTACGAACTTTTAGCATTGTGTCAGTTGATTTAGATATTATGTGTGAGGTAGAGAGAGTGCAAAGACGGTGCTTACTTTCTCGCGCGCACGAGAGAGGAGCTCTGCTCGTTCTGTCCGCCAGCGCAGCAGTCGTCTCCCTCCTTCATTTTATAGTCGAATGGTGGCTAGAACGGCTCCAGGTTCAAAGGTCAATACGGAATGGATTAATCTGCGTTATTTTTTTAACACGTTATTTTTTCTCAGATTAATTAATCGAAATTAACACGTTATTTTGACAGCCCTAATATATATATATATATATATATATATATATATATATATATATATATATATATATATATATATATATATATATATATATATATAGGGCTGTCAAAATAACGTGTTAATTTCGATTAATTAATCTGAGAAAAAATAACGTGTTAAAAAAATAACGCAGATTAATCCATTCCGTATTGACCTTTGAACCTGGAGCCGTATATATATATATATATATAAAAAATGCAATGGAAAAAGGTGATGCTCTAATCTGAATTCAAAATCCTTAACCCATGTATAATTATTTTAAGCACAGGGTGTCTTGGAAATGTCCTCTTTGTGTGTAACTAATGTACTGTAGCTTACGTCATGTTTCATTCAAGTTTGCATCTAAAACTGAAATATCTAGCACATATTCCCATTGTGTGAGAGTCTGACACGAGATTCCACAACATTCACTCCAGTTCGGACATAAACATCCCTAACTGTTTCATGCTGCGAGACAAAAGTGACTTAACACAAGTAAAATAAGCCTGTGATGAGAAGAAAATAATACAGCAGTCTGGCTATGACAATAGTCCGCCAAAAAAGGTTATTTAAAAAGCCTTTGAGACAGTCCACCAGGGAATGAAGTGACCGCAGTGAAAGGAAACTGAGGTTCCCATAAAAATGAAACCCTTTAACACACTCTTCTATTCCCAGATCTCTATTTAGCGTGGCAAATCACCCAAAAGGGATTACACAGAACTGTGCTATGCTGTTTTCCAGGGCAACTTCTGGGGACATCTAGCAGTTGTTGTTTTGTTTTTTTTTCTTTTCCGATGTTGCAATGCCAATGTATCGTTCAGACATCACACCATAAGTCACTAGGTAAAGACACGATTTTGATTCAGTTATGTCATCAGTTGAAAGGGTTATTTTAAAGTTCCTTTGAGGTTCACTTATATTGTTATATTTTTATGCACAAATATATGTGTGGAAAAATGATTATTTACCGTCAAAGCATTATGAAATCACTTATGCAGTTTGTGATGCTGCTGTCAGATCCAATACATCAGAAATGCACAAATATTAATGCAGCCTGATTGAAGCAGTTTACTTCTTTTTTTCATGAGTGTTGCGTGAATCACCTGTACGCACCAAAAGCGTGATAAGATAATGAAATGTGCAACCTATTTGAATTCTCACAAGTACAATAACTATGGTACACAGTACCTTGATGAATTATAGACCAAGCTAGTTTTCTCTGTGTAAAATGTGTTCTAATGATGATTGATAGTAGGAAAAACCTAATATCCAAAAATATTACATAAATCATTAAAAGCCTGATGAAATGAAAATCTAGCAGGAAATTAGCATTTTCAGATTTTAGTGAAGTTAGACTTCCCATGGCACTTTGAAGTAGAAACATCTGTCCAGTGGAAAAGGTTCCAGATGCTTAAGCCTAAATTGTCAGGGTTCTGTCACTTCTGTCTAGTTTATTTCTTGGTTTCGTGACAGAGCTCTGACACTCCCGTTTTTGTCCTGTCCTTGTGTGAGTGTACGGTCCTCCCTCGTTACCTGCCTTGTTTGCTCTTTTATTTATTCTCCTTGTGTTTGCAGTCCTGTGCTGGATTGTTGTCGTTCTATGTTACCTTGTGTGTTGAAGTCAAGTCCAAGTCAAGTCAAGTTTAATTCTAGTCTGTTTTCCCCCTTGGGGTAGTTTTGTTTGTTTTTTGTTTCTGTTTCATTTTTCATTAATAAAAAGCCTGTTCCTTACTGCAATTGAGTCCTCAATTCATCCCTTCCCTCACCAAACCTGACATAAATAATATAAAATACTTCATATCTGTGTACCACATCCAAACAATAAATTATGTTAATTATTCATTAATAGGGTTAGTTCACCCAAAAATGAAAATTATGTCATTAATGACTCACCCGTAAGACCTCCGTTCATCTTCAGAACACAGTTTAAGATATTTTAGATTTAGTCCGAGAGCTTTCTGTCCCTCCATTGAAAATGTATGTACGGTATACTGTCCATGTCCAGAAAGGTAATAAAAACATCATCAAAGTAGTCCATGTGACATCAGAGGGTCAGTTAGAATTTGTTGAAGCATCGAAAATAAATTTTGGTCCAAAAATAACAAAAACTACGACTTTATTCAGCATTGTCTTCTCTTCCAGAATCCTTTCCATTGAATTGATTCCATTGAATTGATTCCATTGAATTGATTCCATTGAATTGATTCCATCGAATTGATTCCATTGAATCCTTTCATCTGTCGGCGTGGTAATGCACTTATACGTCGTTGTTTTCGGCGATTAGGGCATCCGCGACATGCACACTTACCCACCATTTTAAAAAATATAGCAATACCAAAATACAAACAATGTAGAATAGCTTGAATACAGCGTGCGTCTCCCTCAGACTGTAAACGAAGCTCTGGCGCACCGGATAACACGTCAGCAGCGTCTTACATCAGCAGCGTCACTGCGGAGTCGTGAACCACACTCCGGAGCAGAAGGGGGCGGTAATGCACCAATAAGCTGGATGCCAACCGCCGTAAAACAGGAAAGAAGAAGAAGCGGAGTCGTGAACGCGGATTGACAACAGACCCGGAAGAGAAGACAATGCTGAATAAAGTCATAGTTTTTGTTATTTTTGGACCAAAATGTATTTTCAATGCTTCAAAAACTTCTAACTAACCCACTGATGTCACATGGACTACTTTGATGATGTTTTTATTACCTTTCTGGACATGGACAGTATACCGTACATACATTTTCAATGGAGGGACAGAAAGCTCTCGGACTAAATCTAAAATATCTTAAACTGTGTTCCGAAGATGAACGGAGGTCTTACGGGTTTGCAACGACATGAGGGTGAGTCATTAATGACATAATTTTCATTTTTGGGTGAACTAACCCTTTAATTGCAGTAATCAGCTTTACATGAATGGGTTATAAGTGAGCTACCACAAAAACCAAAAAATAGCAACAAATTAAATCTCACAAGGAACAATGACCCAGGACTCCGCTAAAAAGCTTCACACTTCAACCCCCCAATGTTCAAATCAAATCTATACATTGGAGTCTATTGCTTTTTTAAACAGGGAGCTGACAGACAGCTGCTTATTTTTTTTTTTATTTTTTTAATGGCTTAAATAACGAGATGTCAGGCCAGTGAAATAGAAACTAATGAATTCTCTTGGCTTTAGCACTGACTGATGGAGTGTTGCTGAAAGATCCAACCTAATCAATGCCAGTTCATTTCAGCATCAATCTGATTGGATGAGGCGTAGCGCAGAGTCATAGTCAAGCACCTGAGACCTGACCTCAGCACACATCCCTATGGAGACGCATGTATCCACAACTCCTACGATCATCAAAGATGTCATTTCAGCAATGCTAAACGGAGGCGAGAGTGAAGATAGCGCTCAGAGACATGGTTGTTTATGCAGTGACACCGAGAGCCCTGCTGAGATTAGTAGTTTGTTACTCTGCATGCTGTCATTTTTTTTAAGAATAGAACATTTAACACTTACCAGTAATTTTATGTTTGGACTTGATCACTCGCTCGCATTTCCTCTTTGCGTTGAACAGCAGATAGATTTGCTCCTCTTTAGTGAGGACATCATCAGCATCGACCTGTACAGACACACACAATCAGAGCTGATTACCATGGGTATTATTTGCCTTCATGAGGGCATATTGTTTTTCATCCTTTTATGTCAAGCCCTTCAGTGTAATTAATTCACTGAGATAAATGCTCAAAATACAATCATCCTCATTTCTAAGTAATTATTTTATGTGAGATTATGTAACATAACTAATGTCTAACTAATTATTTTATGTAATAAGTAGTATAAATGAAAATGTATTATATAAAAACAACCCCAGATAGATAGATAGATAGTGTATGTCACTATATTCAAAAAATGAATTAATTAATTAATTAACTGCATAACAAACTTCAGAATGATAAAGACAATTCGATTTAGCCCATGTTGGATACAAACAGTATTTGGACACTTAAGCCACACTTGAAAATGTATGTTGTTATTGCAAAATATCAAAGAAAGTGTCATTTCTTGTGAAGAAATGATAGCACCACATTTTTCATCAACAGATATACTGTTCAAAAATGAAGATAAAAGTATTGTGATAGTTTCTTGCTGTCAAATGTTGGAACGTGTCAACAGTTAATGCGTTGAACCACTCAAGCTCTTGCATCATTGGCTTGCAGATGCCACTTGATTTGAAATGTTATCATCTAACTAATGATAATGATCATTCACAGGACTAGCAGTCTGGCTTAATGTCCATATAGTTTTTGAGGTCACTATATATATATGCACATTTTCTGAGCGATAAGAAAAGCACATTTTGAAAAGCATTTTGTTTCTCTAGTGATAAACAAGCCCCACAACAGCCATATATATCAGGGAGACAAATACGAAAAGATATTCAGCTATTTTTATCACTTTAATATCAGTTCATAGTCCATACTCACAAAAGCTTTGCCAAGTAAATAAAAAGAACAATGCACAATATCTTGAAGGATAGCAACATATGTGTGCGTAGCTTCAACGGAGCGACCATACATCTGTGTTGTGTTTTCTTTGTCTTTTTATTCTTTTATAATCATTAAATCACAATCGTTTATGATTTATTATCCAATTTAATCATGTAATTATTAATCTTTATTATTTTCTTGCAATGCTTGCTATTGTAGTTTAATCTTATGATTGTGTGGTTTCAAGGGATGTTTGTCCTCATGAGTAAGAGATAAGTGAATGTCTCCATTTCAAGGTTTTTAAGGACAATGCGGTGACGCAGTAACTTTCCATTGCTTTTGCTTTGGTATAATAACACTTGTTGGATTTGTTCTGGCCAGAAGAAGTTCAAACAAAGTCCAGACGAAGTAGAGATGAAGTTCAGATGAAGTCTGAGAATTGAAACATATGCATCCAAAATTATTTAATAAACCCTGGTCATTTTTTATAATCATCTCCTGCTTTCTGCTCTTCCTTCCTCTCAGGCTGATAGAAAACAGTTAATATGGTTTTGTTCACAGATTTTTGGAATCAGACATATCTCTCATCGCATGCTTCATCCACTTTGAGCTGTGATGCTAATGCAGGTGTCACTGACTTTGGCTTGCATTATTTCCCATTTTTCTCCACTATTTCCTGTCCTCTCTACTATTACAGCATGCCAGAAATGCTATCATTTCCAGTTATGCACATATGAACAACAGTTTTTCAGTGGGATGAAATTATGATATGAAATTATCAATGAGTTGTAACAGATAAAAGGGTGTCGACATCAAATATGGTGGAAAATAATTGCAGCAGATGGATGTTAATGATTTTCAATTTTCAGTAATATTCCCATATTGTGCAACAGAGCTTATAGTAAACCAATGTTAAAGAGGACCTACTATGCCCTTTTAACAAAGTCTTGATGTAGTTTTTGGGCTCTACTAGAACAGGTTGTCATGATTTCATGCATATTTGACATTGTTGCAGCTCCTCTCTTCCCAGTCTGTCAGTAACGCTCTGGAATACGTTTCACGAAAGCATTGTTAGTTAACTATAGTCGCAAGATCTGCCATTATTAATATAGTTCAATGAGTCTGTGTTTCCCAAAACCATAGTTCGCAAATATCATCGCAAAGTTGTGGGGTTGGAATGACAGCTCTCGACCTGTGGTTAGAAGCAAAGTTTCTTGTTTGCATGATATGTGGATTTCATAAATCTTTATCTTGAGCAAAATAAGCAAGCTGACATTCAAATCTTTTATTTCAAATACATACAAATGTCTTTTAGTTTGTCAAGAGATTTAAAGCGCCATTTTTGAAGAGTTCTATTATGTAAGAACAAGCCTATGATTGAATCTGGAAACAAAGCAAAATAACTGAGAAAAATGAGAATTCAGATGCCATGTTTGTGATTTATAGCAAAAATATATTCAATCTCAAACGGATTCAAACGCATTTAAAGAAGTTATTACTTCACCACCTGTGTGCCATTATTAACCAACATGATTGAACGACAAATTTGCGAAAATTCGGTTTCAGGAAACAGTCATGACTAGCTAGCTGATTTATTCAATGATGCATCGTACTATGGTAGTTAAGCAGCGAGTTATGTCGTTGTACGGGAAACACGCTCCTGTTTAGTTCCCAAGTGTTTGGGAAATGTCCCGCCCCTTTCCATAACCGCCAGTTTCAACATACGCCTAACTCAACCAGGCTCCAGGCTTAAGGGTTATTCTGCGTATGCCTTGGGCGGGAATTATTTAAATGAGGAATATTGTGACGTGTTCCTTCCCGGAAGAAAACTCAAGACTACAATGGAGCCGGTTCAGCGAGTTCAGAAACAGTGACATGGAAATAGAGAATAACTCTTGCTGGAGAGACTTTGCAGAGCGTTTTCATGCTCAAACAGCAAAGCAGAAAAGCTCCTCTTTAAGCTAATGACTCCACAGTTTTCCTTATGTTAGATTCAATGTTAGGTATAGTGTATTCAGTTATTCTAATTCACTGTAAACAATAGTTCATTGTTTATTTGTTTAGTTTTTTCAACTTCTATATTTTATTTCCTTTTGTAATGTATGTTGTGTCATAACAACTGCAAAATCTTGTTTCAAAGAACTGCTTTCCTATTTAAAGCTTGTCCAGAAATTCATATTTTGAAGTATAAAATATATCCAATCAAGATTAGAGCTAGAAGACTTACTCACAGCCATAATTAGACGTTCTGTTCCTGAACAAGCTACGGTTATATGAGAACCAAAGATTTATTATAATCATCATCATTTAAACAAAGTATGCAGCTATTTATAGATGTAAAATGCCCACATCAGGCCCTTTGAGATTACAATATGTAGCTTGCAAAGCTTGTTATTAATGTCAGTTTCATTGCTGATAAGATTGAATAAATATTTCTTACATTGACACACAGAAAAAGAACATTGCATCTGATAAGAAATCGTCAACATTGATTTTATCCAGCTGAGCTCCAGTAACTGTTTACATTGTAGTACATTGATTTCCTTCTCAGGGAAGGTGTCAATGTCTGCAGTGCTTTGATAGACCTGACTGGAGTTTTTTTCTTTGTATGCATTCACTGGTTGTTTAACATAGCATACTATACCCTGCCATATATGCGATCTGTGCACAATACACAGTTTTCTTCATGCACAGAATAAATGTATGAATTTGTGTTGTCAAAAGTACACAAAAACAGCATTTAAAAGAAGGCGTCAATCAGAGATCCCTAATATATCCACTGATAGATGGATCTGCTGATAGACGGATCGTTTTTGAAGCGTGGATCATTGTAGCCTATCTGTTGAGCGTGTGAACCCAATGCCAATCAGAGGTGTTTAAGAATCCGCTCAACAATTTCCTTCTGGAAAAAAATCCATTTGCATTCACATTCATCTCAATGGCACTTGCTTGGCTGACTAACTATTTCCGGCGAGATTCTTAAGTGCACTTCTGATGAACTACTATCCCATGAGGCCACGGGAGACGAGTTATAAGTGGCAGTGAAGCGACACAACTGATTGAAAAGATGAAGCGCCTATGTAGTACGTCCAAATTTCATTCATCCTAGCCATAGTCATACTATATGCAACATTTTTTTTAACAGTCTCAAATGCAATTTTGGATGCAGCTAGTATTTTTTTTTTTTTTACATTGGCATTGTAAAATTCTACAATTAAGCATTCTGAGGCACGACTGATAAACATTTCTTTTGGTAACAACAACTTCTCAGGCTGGAGGATCTCACTTCAGAATTATAGGCAGTGAAGTCTTTGTGGCATCTACAGGAACATACACCTCAATGAACTCTGTGTGGCATAATTTTATCACTGTAAACCCTAACGCTCAAAATACTTATTCGTTTGAGTAGGACAAACTTAAACTAAACAAATTAGTTCAGATAAATTAACTGATATGAGTATTTAAAACTTTCTTTTACTTTTGAGTTCACGGCACTGACATATTTCAAGTAAACTAAACTGTTTTGCCCATGCTTTGCCCATGGCACTCGAAAGGAAAAGTAAATGCTAAAATCAAGTGTTATATAATGTTTTTTTTGTGCAAGATTAATGGTAAGGGAGATTTAGTAGTGATTAATGTTTTGTTATGCTAATTTAGAAGAGTTGGTCATGGTGACAAGTGCACTGTAAAACTGAACAGTGAAATTAATTAAATGAAATTAGTTTGTTTCACTCAAATAATAATAAAAGTTCATTGTACTTAACAGAAAAAAAGTTGTGTGAACTCAAAATTTCATTGTAGCAAGGTGAACTTAATATGATTGAGTTGAGTTGCAGCAGATTTCTAATTCCTAGCATGCATCAGACTGTATAAATCTGTATGCATCAGACTGTATAAATGTTGAAATTAAGTGTTTTTGCATAAGATTAAAATAAGTTAGTGTTTAATGTTGTGTTATGTTGGGATTGACAGGGGTTCTGTTATGTTAGTTTTGTAGGGTTACCATTCTGGTGAAGAGTAGACTGTGTGGTTATGTTGAGGATGGGCTGCAAAACTTTTAAGACCACATGTATGTTGTTTGATTACATGCATGCAAGTATATATTGACAGTCTCTTTGATAGTTATAATAGCATGTGTTTTTTGCTAACTAACATTTAACCAAGATCTGAATGTGATGTTTATGTATATTACCTATATGTACTTGAGTGGGGCGAGGCTGAGAACTGTGGGAGCGAAGGAATGCCAGTGATGTGATTGTTAGTGAGAGACACCTGTGCACCACACTGGCCTTGCTCCACTTCCATGGCTCTCGGCCCCGCCCCACTTGTCACAAAAAAATTAAGTTCTACTAACTTAAAAAAAAATAAGTTAGTTAACTTAAATGTTTCGAGGTAATGAGTTTCCTCAAATGTTTTGAGTATTCTGAACTTAGTGAGTTTTACAGTGTACGGAAAACATGAATAGGATTTTTATAGCAGATGAACCCTACTGTTGCACTCTGTTGAGAGAAACTTGAACATAGAAAAGTGCTGAAGGTCGTAACAGGATTCAAGAGAGTGAATATTTCATTATAAGACAGGCTTGTTTTAATTCTTCAAAGGTATGGTATGTATTTTTTTGGATGTTACAGAGCCTTCTTTTATCTAAGCATAAAATGCAAGTCATTCGTAGGCTGATTTCTCCTGAAAAGTCTAAACACTGTGGCTTTGTGGAGCTATCAAAACACTGATGTACCCGACACAGCAAAACTGGCTCAACCAATAGGGTTTCTTCGGTCAATGAACTGTTATTTTATTGCAGTGCAAGCATCAGAACATGTAGTTATTTTTTTGCAATAACATTTGGTGACAGAAATGACACACTTCATTTTTAATCAGTAATGTCAGACCACCATGACTTAATATTGTGTACTGTCAATTCACTAAGACAGTTTAATGTAATTGATGATCCAAATGTTGCTCTTATGTATATCATGAATTGGAATACTATGGGTATCATTTGAACCTGATATTTAACATTCATGAAGAAGTGTAGTTGGAAATTACTGACATTAATCAAGACAGATAAATATGAAAACATCCTCTAGCTTGACTCGCATGCAGCAGCACTAATTTAGGCATTAAATCAACATTTTCTTTTTTGTCTAAAAACATTTACCTTTCACGGTACACGGCAGTCAACATTTTATACTTATATAAGCACAGTAGCCAGGCAGGATTTCATTCAATTAAATCACAATATTTTCCAAATGGCCAGGCCAAAATCCAAAATTAATGAAATGAATAGCATGTCTTTTATCTTACGACTGAATGGTTGAGTGACTCTCAACTCTACTGTGAACTGCCATGTTTGGATATGATAATGAGACCAGAATTTTTTTTTTTTTTTTTTATTCCAGAAAGGCAGAGTTAAAAAAGAAAAAAAAAAGAAAAAATCCGATAAAGGTATGATAAAAGAACAGCAGAAATGTCCTTGGATGAGAAAGGAGGACATGAATGGAATGTTTTTAAATAGCTGAAATATGATGCATTGTGCAATGTGATTACAATTGAGTGCTGCAGTTTTGTTGTCTGGGCTTTAAATGCTTTAAATGCTAAAACATAAAAATACCTAGTTAACTCAAGATCTTTGAAAAGATGTTTAGTTATCTCATTACAACAGCAAAAAGAGTAAAGCTGTCCAAGCTGAAAACTAATTTTAACACTGACAATGAGCCCTATATAAGATGTCTGTCTTTACCCATTGTTAAGAAAATAAGGACTAATATAAAACAAAAACACGTTCAAAAGAATGACAGGAAAATCCAGGTTCATCAGTAATTTGAAATGGGAAACACTTAAAGTAAAAAAAAGGCCATAATGTGAAACGCTTTCCCCATTTTTAAGTAGCCAGTCAGCGCCAGCATTTTTGATCATATTCACAAAACTTTCATGACCTGAAATCTGAACATGTAATTTATCAAAAGAAAGAAGAGTTTCTGCTTTTAAACAACAACAAACATTTTACTCTAGCTTCATTCTAGCAATCGATTTAATTAGATCACAGCCGTGAGAAAATCACAATGAGCTATATCGCGATTTTTTTTTCTGTTCGATTGACAGATTGCTTCGCCAAAGCAATGGCACAAAACAACATTAGTGATCTTTTAGGTTCATTATAAAACTGTGTTGGGTTATCATAAAATCTGAAATATTGAGTGCAATAGCAGGACAATTAATCAGTTTAAAAAGACTATTATTCACCTCTTTGTGCTTGAAGTCTTAGACACATCTTTGTTTTGCATAAATTACATACATTTCCTAGTCGATTCATGTGAAATATCACACAATCTCTTCTCAGTGAACTGTAAAGCCGCAAGATGCGCGATGAAACAATAGATGATGGTAATGCACAATTTTAGTTTCTGATTGAATAAGAAGACGCTGCGCTGCTCAATGCATTGCATGTTCGTCAAAACGTAAAACTTAATGCAGCTTTTGGTCACGCTACATCGCTACTTGCTGGAAAAGGTAGCTAGATACTGGAAAAGCTAAACAACTTCTATCCTCGCCTGATTTACACAGATCTTCTGCTTTACTTGTTTTTGCAACTGGAGATACTGTACTATTTTAGAGGATCCGTAACAGCACCCCCTGCTTTATAACAGTGAAAACACAGATTGCTGGAAAAACTTGTCAATGATAAGGAAAGTGTTAAATGAAAAAAAGTGGACGTCATATATCAGAACAGAGCCAGATGTTTGGATGGAAGGGTTGCAAACATTAACCCTTGCTGGTAGATGCCGTAACTACACCATTCTGAGACAGTAGACAGTAACGTATCCTTAGGAGTTTTTTTCAGTGAAGAAAATCTTCCTCTTCCACCAACTTCATTCTTTCAACTTAAGTAGTAGAGACAGACATGTGTGTGACTCATCCAAAGTAAACTGTAGTCAGCCAACCAAAATTGTCTGCTTCATAGTGGCAATCATAGTCTCATTCACAGCATCCTTTCTAGCCCTATTTTTCCACCTTCACACCAGACTGGGTATTTCTGACGCCTAAATATCTGACCCCATTGAGTGGCAGCATCTGTAACCATAATATTCTATCCATCAATATTTTCTCTTTTCTCAAGTAAGGAGGCGAAGGGAAGTCATATTTTGGGCACTGAAAGGGTGTACAGAGGAAAGACATTTAAGGCTACGCACAGTAAACAACCACAAATGGAAAAAACATTTTGCCACAAGCAAATATGGGATAGACACAACTTGTTTGGTGTTCTGGATGGGGCAATATCGAATATTCCAGAATCCAATCCAAACAGGTCAGGATAGAAGACCAAGATATAAATTTGCTCAGTACTGATGTAACGTTATGCAGAGGTAAGTCCAGGGAGAAACGGGATACAACCAACACATTCAAACAAATCTACATTTAGCAAAGTAGAAAACAGATAAAAGATTTAGGGGATGATCGGGGAAGATGTACTCCTTAAGAACATTGCGCATTTACTTCTAAATTGTAACATATTTAAATAAGTTTAGCGTGTGCAGGATGATGATGCATCAGCCAATGTGTTTGCTTTTTTTTTTTTTTTTGTCATAGCAAAAAATGTCAAATTATTGAGAAAGGAAATTTTACCCCAATTTTATTCTATATTCAATAACCGATGACAGACAAAGCAAAATCCTAATAAAAGATTTATCTGTAAGGTAAATGTATTCTATGACTTATATACAGGCATATGAATATATGCATATTAAATTGTCCATATTTTAATTGAGGATATGTTCTAATAGCAACACTGTGAATTCAAAATGAATTTAGTAAACTAGCATGTAATTTTTAATGAATAAAATGTCTGTAATGTACATCTAACTCATGGAATTGCAGCCCTATGATTTACAATATGTAATTAGTTTTATAATAGTAACACTAATAACATCATGCCACTCATGGCACCTGTGCCAATACTGGAAAACTTTTGAAGTAATCTTTTTACTTCAAAATGAATAAACAATATTATTTGCTCCACAAATAAAAATGTGTCCCCAAATCCCTCATTAATAAACTGACATAGAAATGTCACTTAGAATGTCACATATCACACAGACACAAAATTAGATGAATTAACCTAGACTGACTTCATTGTACAAATACCTAGTTCTGGCATGAAACTCTAGATGGTGCAAGCTGATAGGTCAAACTCATTTGGTAGTGATCCTGGCAGTAGCAAGTCTCGGTACTTGCTCTGCAGCAGCAGTAGCGTAGCAGATCTATTCCGCCAAGACCAAATACATTAATATTGCCATATCCATGAACATGCCAATCTCCCGAGGGTTGTCATGACAGAAATGTTGATTTTCAGATGAAATGACAAAATTAAGAAGAGAATAGCCATTCATTTTTGATTTTGCAGAAGCAAGCTAAAATGGCCTGGTTGTTTAAGTAAATGCTTTGTTATCCCCCATTTGCTTTTGTTAACACTATGGTGTATAGGGATTTAGTGGTACATTATTTCCAAATGCAATAGAGCATTAACCTTTTTAGCGACACTGCCCGGACAATTCATTTCCAAACTGTTGCATTACATACAACAACTGTTGTGGAAAAAAGTCATCTCTTTCTTACAAATGCAGCTCAAGAGTTCCGGAGTTCCAGAAGTCAAAATTAGACTTAATTGAGCAAATCAACAAAGCAGAGATGCTTGCAGGACATCTGAATATGTCTTTGTTGAGTCCCCGTCTTTATACCTTTTTCTTATCAGCCATTAACCAATAATAATACAGCTAAATCGCTACACCTGCTTCCCATCATTAAAGCCCACTCCCCTTGACTTTCATCTAATTGGGGAATCCTGCCAATTTATCTATTTTCAAAAAATAGCCTTTAATTGGGCCTTTCTCAGCATTTCTCAAGGACACTTGCTCATCCCTAGGGATAAGGTACCCCCATGTGAAACACACATCTGGATAGTGATTGAATAACCCTTTGATTTCCACAGCCACTTGTTGTTTGATGGAATCATGTGATTTCACAGCTACTGTTAGTGGGCCACAACATACTCAGAGTGGGCTCTCAAACACATCTGGCTTTTATAATAATTACTTCCACAGGTTCATAATACTACTTCTACAACTGTTTACTCAACTGTGTATTGAAAGAAAACATTCAGAAACAACTAACTAGGGGTTGCACGACTACTGATTTGTCCTAGTCGGTTACTTGTCAAAACAATACCTGAGTTACTCGAGTACTCATGGTTTATGTTACAGTTTAAAAGATGCATACAAAATAATACTGTCAATGAGAGATTATTAGTCAGTCCAATGTTTGCAGCAATTACGTCTCTTGCATGTTTAAATCATGTAGTCTATTTGCTGTCATCATTCTGTCACATACTCTTTGGTCACAGTCATGGCTCACTGGTTTACTTTAGGAAAAACAAGCATGTCATTATGGTTATTGCATGTTTGAGTACAAAATAGCTTCTGACAGTGCAGACTAGTGGCTCAAGTAGTCAATCAGTCTATGCAAGCCATACAGTCATTGCAATAAAGCAATGCCAGATTCACATTAATCTCTTTTGGATAAAACTAAATGCGCTTTTAGTGCCACTCACAGAAGACATGTAACATGTAATATTCATTTAGCAGAAATGCCGACACGGGTATGTTTTTCCAATGGGCCCGGGTTGAATCGTGTTTCCCAATAACTGAACTTCAATTCACTGTTTGTGAATCCTGGATTTTGTATTTCAGATGGTCAAATATAATCTGATAGGCTGCATCTGGGTGTGACTGTTCACCTGACTTTGCCTGTCAAAACAAAATACGCATCTGCGAATACATTCTTACTCCTGCTTAATTCACATTTATTCAGAGAATGCATGTGATATGATTCAGTTTCATGGCCAGAGCTAATGAAAACAAGATGCCCTGTCAAGATGCATGGTTCCTGCATGTGGCTTTGCGTTACAGGGTCATACAAGTCCGACCTCATTCACTATACACGTCAACTGCTACTTCCTTAAGAGAGAACCAGCAGTCAGTAGCGCTTCTTGTCGATGGCATTCCTGAGCCTAATTCAATCGGATGTATATAATCCTGGTGCCATTCATAGCTGGTTTACATTATTCAAAGAATATTAAATTGAAGCGGAGCACAATGCAGGTCCTGCAGAGATACAGAAATTAGTCATCGGCTGCGAGGTGTTCCACAATTACCCCAGACAGACCTCCGATTGTGAGGCTGGCAACAACGCACAATAACTGGCAGGAAACTAATCGTCTTTTCCACTCTATCGAGATACTGAGCATGATTCGGGATTAAGCTTTCCCCAGAGGCGGATCACAAGTAATTAGTCTGTGCCTCACAATTATTTTTGAAAACTATTCCTTCTCCATTGGCTTGACTCCCAGCCACCAAAGTAAACATCAGAGTCAAGGGGGAAGCTAAGATACTCTAATTTATAGCATTTCATTCAAAACAGTCTTCTTTTTGTTAAACAGCGCTGGAGGCAGTCCAGGAAGAAAACGAGAAAAATACACAGTGTATAAATACGCAAGGTTTTTGCACACCCTGTGTTTGAATGACAGCGTGCGTTTATGTCTCTAAAACGGCATGACTCTTTTCAAGGAAACACCTCAACTAATATTGAGTTTACTGTATTTAGGCTTAAGAGAGCAGAAGATATCCAGCTTGGCACTGGGTCACTTTGTGATTTTATGAATAGGCTGCTGACTCTGCCTGACCCATTAATATTAACAAATATAGTTTCTGCAGATCTGCACACTGTTATATTTTGAGTCATACCTCATCAAGTTATCATTTATAGCAATATTTTCTCAGTGAAATCAAAGAACTAATAAGCATGGATCTAAATGCAGCTTATTTATTAAAGAAAAACAAATCTCAGCAGCCAGAACCAAAAACCCCAAAGTATACTAGTCAAATCAAATGTACAAGACATGGTACAATAATAACCAACAAGAGACTGGAGATGGACACTTCATGAAGTGTCAAAAAATGCACAAATCTTTTGTTTCGAATCAGTGGTTAGGAGCTTGTTTCAAACTCATCAAGTCAAACGAGGTTTTGAACCTTGGTTGTTGAAAATGTTAAACTTTTCATGGTTTTCTGCTAAGGTGTGTTGATCTGATGAAGCCATTAATGAGGGCCTAATGGTTTTAACTGACCCCAGATCAGTTTTATAATGTAGGTTATTTAAATTAATGAATTGTAATAATACTTATGTGTGTTTAATATAAAAAGGAGAATGACATGAAATTGCTCCAGAAAGTCTGACATGACTTTCCAGACTACTATTACAAAATAAGCACAACAAATTTATGAATTAAAACAAATTAACAGAACGTAAATGTTTAATGGTACTTACGTATTTGTAGATTGCATTTAATAGATTACATTTTCATAAAAACATTTGCAAAAAGTGTAATTATGCACTGAATCATTTTGCATAGTAATTAAGTAAAATTAGTAATTAGAACTGAGGGAACAGATTAAACAGTAAGAAATGAGAAGAATACAAACTAAGGGCCAGATTTACTAAACAGGACAAATTAGTAGGGCTGGGACAATATATTGATGCATTGCGATTGATTCTGAGTTTAGTTTTTAACAGCAGATGGCAGATGGCGAGTTTTTAACCGTACACTCAAATGCTCATGAAGAAGAGCGCTGAAGAGTCTTTTTTTCATAACTTTGCTTTTATGATGCAAGATTGATGTAAACAGCCCCCTGCAAACACTCTTGTAATTTGCTTCAATGTTTTTGAACTTTATGAACTGATTATTTTATAGAAGTTTTAAGTGATGCTAAGGGGAAGGAACTGGAAGCAAGCAGAGTACAGCTGTTTCTAAAGCATGCAGTGCCATTTGCTGTTAAAAACTAAGCTTAGAATCAATTCGAGAGAGAGTCGCAAGGCAATCAGAAAATATCAGAATCGATCCAGAATCATTTCTCGATTCGCAATGCATCGATAAAATTTACAGCCCTACAAATTAGCATGAGAGCGCAATTCTTATAAGGCGGAGATGGGAGTGGAAAGTTCTACGCGTGATCTACTGATGACGTGCAGATGAAAGAATACAGATGCATTATGGATCATTTCCATAATGACCTACGCAATATACCAAGAGCAGTGCAAATTAGCGTCTGGTTTAAGATACGCTTTTTTTGGACGTTAAATAATAGCGCAAATACCAGTAATTTGACTAGCTCAAACCTTAGTAAATAATGTTGCGTGATTCATTTAAATACTTTCCTCCCATAAATTTTGCGTCTGAAAGGGAAACTCCTACAAATGCATATGCAATAAGGTCAGCCACAAAAATAACTGTGTCCACGCCTTTTCAGTGCTACTTTTTTTCCAACTGGGTGTCTTTTGTAAATCCTGACAGTAGTTTTTTAATGCCAAAAGAGGGCTTGCGCTGGCGCAAGCTGTTAGTAAATCTGGCCCAAAGAGTCTTCAGCATAGTCCTTGATACATGTAACAATGATCACATGGACATGTTATGACTACCCACATACTGGTTTATATTAGATTACCCTTACAAAAATGTACCTTGGTAACCACATTTTCCACCAAAATAATATAAGTGCTACAGTGATTGTCACTACAACAAAACTGTGGTTACTGTGGAGGGGGTGAAAAAACACTGAACGATTTTGAGAGTTTCTTGCACTGTTTCAATGGGATCCCATGATCAGTTAGTAACATATAGATTATTACATATTTGAAGGAAATGTGAATCTATGATAATATTCTGGTTTCGAGATGCTCAGGTCCCTCCTTCAGTGTAAGTGTGTGAGATTTTGGGATTGTAAGTGTATAGCTTGCTTCTCCTCAACAAGCTGCACATATCATGTAGTAATTATGTTATTTGGTGGAAACCATTACTGTGGTGCATTTTTGTGAGATTAGTGATATTGTGAATTTTTAGCTACTTCAATTGTCAAATTTTACATGAACATGTATCATTCCAGGATGTGGGAATTATAACGCTATAACGCTGGAAAGGGATGCAGCACATTTCAGTGTATTTCCCAGCATCAGTAACCGTTCCTGTGTGGCAGACTGAGAGCGTTTTTGGCTAGCTTAGTCTCAGGAACAGAACATGGCAGCACTGTTCAAATTAGCCACACCAAAACCAGCAGTGGTCTAGCTTTTGCATCATCACTATGGGCAAACACAGTTACGCTCCAAAATGTTTTGTTTGTCATCATTTCTGAGAAGCAAACTATGTACACAGTATTTGCGGCCTTCAGTTTTTGGCAGTAATCAACCAGATATTTGCTGCTGAGTTGACTTTACTGCGGTCATCTGCAATTATTGTTCAAACTTTCCCAGAACAATGGAAAAAAGGCAGACAGTCATGGGGTATATTGTTTTATGTTCTGGAATTGATAATTACAGTTTTTTATTATTGCTTACACACTAAAAATGGTTAGTTGAGGCACACTCAGTGAAACCATTTACTCACGTACCTATTTTTGAGACCAAGTCTTCTAAAAGCATTATCTGCTTACACTCCGGTTGAAATAAAACAAACTTTTTGCAATGCTCTAAACACAGTTCTCTACATTAGACACATCACTTAAAATGCACAGCTCTTTTGTTTAATTCGGAAAACACAACCACTGAAAATGCCACACTCATTTACCGATTACTCACCACTACTACACACAGTAGTTCACTTAGAATTCAGGCTTGAGCAATATAAAAAGGCTTTAGGTTGGCTTTCATGGTTTGGACAAAAATGGAGGCCAATTTTGGAGAATAAGAGGAGTGAGAGTAAAGCCCCAAGTATTCTTTGGTTTTTTACAGCTGAATGCACAGCCTACTTCATTCACATAGTGTTTGTGCAGAGTGTGGAAGCTCAATTCGTACCACGCTTACTGCATGACACATTTAAATTAAAGTGTATTTCTCTCTATAGGCACATTCGCTATACTGAGAGGACGAGTCTGAGTCATCAGCTTCATCTTTGCAGCTGACGTTGACTCAGAAAACAGTAGTTTATTAATAAATTGGTAAATGCTCAGACATTCTGGTTTTTTGGTCGACACATTCATGATCAAGTTATGTTGGTGCACTGCAGCAAGCTTTATTGTGTGCACTTGAGTGCTTCATTTATATTTTAAAAGGCTCATTATTATGGTTTAGAATTTCTGTATATGTTACATATAATATTCTTTCTCACTTCTGAATCTCAAACCATTTTTCAATGCCCCCCACCACTAACTTTTTAAATAATTAAATGAATATTACATATGTGTGACTAGTAGACTAACGGCTTAAATCAAGAGTGTCCAAAGTCAGTCCTGGAGGGCCACTGACCTGCAGAGTTTAGCTCCAGCTTGCCTCAACACACCTGTCATGGAGGTTTCTAGCATGTTTCATTAGCTGGTTCAGGTGTGTTTACTTGGGGTTGGAGCTGAACTTTGCAGGACAGTGACCCTCCAGGAGCAGGATTGGACACCCCTGGGTTGGACACCCTACTAGTTGACTAGAAAAATCTTTAGTCAGGGGCAGCCCTAATCTATACAGTGCCATGCTACTGAATTCACAGCACTACAGTAAAATTTTTTTGCTGAATTGCTAGAAGACGAAGAAAACGATTGCTCACAGTGAATAAGATCATAACAAACAACAGCATTCATTTCAGACGACTGCAACAACACATCATCACTGAAAACACACATAAATACAGTAAGTTTATCTGCATGATCTCCTAAACATCACCCAATTCAAATGAAGCAACTCGCAAAACTGAAACAACTGTACTATTAATGATTCATATCGACTGGTCTATCTATATTCATAGTGTTCATAGTGAGATATTTCACCTGTGGTAAACATAACCACATGCTCACAAGAGAATATACAGTAGGAATCTGACAGATAACACCAGAACAAACCAAAAATTTCACCTTGGTTGACAATAAAAAATCTATTCTATTCTATTCTATTCTATTCTATTCTATTCTAAACATGACAGTACTAACAATGGAACTCATGACAATGACATCACTTACAGTATCTTAATGTGATCAGTTGTTCTATTACTGTCTCTATTAAGTCACATAGGGATTATTTATGGTTTGAACTTTTATTTGTTATGTATTACAGATAAAACAGGTAAAATATTAACAGTATGTGGACATAAGCTCTCTGTCCACCAGTAAAGAAGTACTGTATGTCCCCCTGAATGAAAATGTTGTCATCATCATGCTCTTGTTTCATTGCAGTATTATTTCCATTCTTCCATGAAACACTAAAGGAAGTGTTGGGTGGAATGTTTCCCACACCACAAAAGTGGATAGTGACTTATACTGCCAAGCTGCAAAAAGGACAAAAACTAATGAGGACCTATTTTAATACTGGTACAGTACGTCAGACACGTAGTGGAATTTGTGCAAATTCATTTGGGCAGGGAGAAGCAGGAATAGCTGCAAAATTGCCATTGGATTAGAAGTTTATCTATTTGTTGATTTCAATTTTAGTTGGTTGAACTTTTTTCCCCAATGTATGGCACTATAACAGAGACTTGTTTTGGTCTGTTGCTCACACAAACTAACTATTTTGTCACAAAGTGGTGCAGTGAGGAGAGGATCTAATTACAAGTGGTTCTTTATTAACAAGAACAAAACTCTGAAACATGGAAATATACAGCAAAAATATGTGTAATTTTGCAAATGTACCAGGTTTATATAAAACAAGTTGATAAGCAGTTAACTTAGGTTAAATGTGTCAGTTAACATGCAAAGAAAAGTTGAAGCTTTTAAAAAGTATAAGCATAACATTTTTATTTACTTAAAATGTTAAATTTAATTTACAGACTGAAAAACATTTTATGTTGTTTTCTAACACTTTGGGCTTTAACAAAGAGAGAAAACCTGCACTTAACCTTTTTGTTTTCATAGTTAGACAGATATCGTAATGTTTCATTATAGGATTGTCTAGCAATATATCGATTATTGCAGAAAGTGACAATTCCTTATGTATTATCAAATATATTGTAATATATTAACACAATATGTTATTCTAAATATTTTCAACATATAATTTAATATATTAAATGTTTATATTTCGAAATATATTTAGGTTGATTCAGTAATGTTAAATAACATTGTTTTTATTTGAATAAACTCAATGAATTTAGATGTTACCTACTGTTTAGGTCACCATTTTATTTCAGTGTGGGAAGTGAAAATGAAAACAGTATAAACCAACTTCAACTTAAGAGTCTTTTGGGAAACACAAACAACTGCCTGTTAAATCAAAAGGAAAAGAACCAGGTGTCAAACACGGAAAGAAAAAACATTGAAATCACTATCTGCCAAATGGTAATAAATTAAACAGCAGTAAATATTTACACATCTTACCATAAAAAAGGCTTATTTTGGAAATGCTAGTATATGTTTGTTTTGGTGTTTTGTCATTCTTTACATCACCGCCTAACTTTTCCTTCCTTGTTGTTGGCATGCTTTACAAAAAACAGTAAGAGGAGGAGAAAGAGAGAGGGCAGTGATCTTGTAAATTATAGCTTTGCCAACGTGTTTTTAATGGCACGTCCACAATCTGGAAAAGACATGAATATGTTGCTTCTGACATATTGCACCACATGAATGTTCGAGCCGAGCGGCTTCCTGGACTCTATGAAGCCTGTGAGTCAGTGCCACTCCTCCTCAACTGTGCAATTTGCATTTGATGATAAAAACCACAGACCACAAGACTGGTTGTCCCTTGGAAATGCTCGCAAAACCACATTCTGACTTAGTGCAGCATTTAGTTCCCTAATTACAGTCTTGCCTTGGCCAGATACGACTCAAGAACGGCAGCTGAATTTGGTATGGAAACATTGTGAGTTGCTTTAGTGTGCACTCATGGGCCAAAAGCGGCCTCTCCCTCTGTTTTTTTTCCCTGCCATTGAAAAAAATCTAATGTCTTTATCTATTATATAAGATCTTTTAATATACAGTATATTTTCTTGTTGAACAGTGCCAACACAGCATTTTAATTTTCATCTACAGCTTAAAAACGGGTTATGTAAAGTGCAGAGTGGACACTGGGTGTTTTGCAATACCTTAATGGATATTTACAACATGTCATTCATTTGTAACTCAGACAGGGAGAGGATGTTTGTATGTAACGGAGGCAGAATGGTCAGCTATGTGCACCAGCACACATCTGTCAACCTGTATGAGGGCTCATTACAGCAATGACCGCATCTAGATTATGGATTAGTAGAGATTTTTTTAATTCTCTTAAGTGCTGTCTATTTTTGGACCTTACAGATGTTATGCTCTTAACTACGATGCATTAAGATACGATAATGTTTGTGGGACTGAAAGTAAAAGTTTAATGTCAACAACAACGGCGTCAACCCCACTGTTATCTTCAATAATATATCCCATGATCAAGTCTAGCATCACTTCTCGAGTCAGGAAGAGTTGTGCAGGTGAGCATTGAGCAAGACAGCAAAACAAGTGAGCATTCGCTCTGAAATATTACAGGTGTGTTTTAATGGACTCATTACATTTTCAAAGACCTGAGGCAGGGGAGCGGATAGACAAATTAAAGGATTTGAAAGGAAGTAAATATGATTAAGAATAAGTCTGAAAGCTCTTCAAAGAGACATCCTGCAACAAACAGCAAAAATTAATGATGACATGTCTGGGGAAACAAGAAAAAAACCACATGGGAAAGGGTGAACATCAAAAAGTCGGTAGTGGGCAAAAGTGACATCCGGAGGAGATATTTGTTTTTAAAGGCCCACTGAAGTGCCTTAAAGCGTGCAGGATTTTTCAATAGCGTTTCGTTTATATCACAGCTCAGCCAAAGCAAAACATCTCAGTTTCCTCCTAATCTCTAACTGTTTCTCCTACTAATCTCCTCTATATCACTTTAAAATACAGCATTCTGTGCAGAATTCAAATGAGTCCGATATGTTTTGTGGTCTGAGCTGGCTCGATCCGCTCTGTGCTCTCGTGTCTCTGGACCGGAGCAGACTGTGTGCGCTGCGGTTTGCGTGACACTAACATGAAACCAGACCCTCAATGGAAAGCATATTTACACTGTCTGAATCGTTCCCTATCCCCTATATAGTGCGTGAATGTGCCATTCAAATAGTAAATGTATGAACAAGTGGCCGATTTTAGCCGCAGCTTCAGCGTCTATTTATAATGTAGGGGGCGGGACGCTTTAGATTCTAGAGAGCATTTGATTGGACAGAAAACTGATGGGAAGCTGAAATCTGCAGTGATCCATATTGGCGGAAGTGAGAGACTAAGTTTTGAACGCTTATATCTTCTAAATGCGAATTTTGTCATTGTTTTGGAGCACACTAGCTCATAGATAACAGTAAGGCTAACATATTCAACCTAAAAGCAAAAGAAAACTTTCATTTTGATTTCATGGCGACATTAATGACCCTACGAGTTTGCTTGAACCATCAAAATATGAAGTAAATATTTTATATTTTTTAAATATTCTAAATATTGGGGTTGAAGTATTTATCTGACAAAATAAGGTAAAAAAAGGCAAACTGCAGCTACAGGTTTTATTTCACTATGCAAAAACAAATTGCATATAAAAAACAAATAGCTGACAGGAAAAAGCATACATTCACTAGACCATAATCAATCATTAATATGTTGCTGATTCTCTCGTTTTTGCATGTGTTCATAATTTCTTTGTATGACAGCATGGCCCAAATTTATGTCGCATAATTTGTCATGTTTCATTGCGTTATTATATTATATTATATTATATTATATTATATATATTATATATATTATATTATATTATATTATATTTATTAGAAATAAAACAATCAACTCTAAGCACAACATGATTTACAAATTTGTATTAATATCTGAATAAAGGGTGAAATTTGTCAATTTTCCTAGGCCGGGCATTACTTTTAGCCACTACTGTGTGCAATGTGACCATACAAACAGTAATATGCACTGTATTATTGTTTAATTACTATATGTTTCATAACATTAGAGGACAGTTTTTTTGTAAAATTTTAATATATCAGTCCCTCCATTTTTTTTTTCGCTGAATACAACCCAAAATCAACAAAATGCTGCATTTTTTTTTTTTTTTTTTTTTTTGCAATCCTGCATAATTCGTATTTTCACCACATATTGTGTTGTATTTCTAGGCTTACCGCAAATAATTATGTCAAAATGTCTGTCTTGATGGTTATGTCTTGAGTGAACAAATTTGGGATGCGTGTCAGTATTGGATCCATGCATTACTGTAGGTCTTAAAGTGAAAGAAACATATATACCTAGACATATATATACAGTATATGTCTGTTCTATTAATGTTAATCAAAAACAACAGGGGAAAAACAAAACAAAAACAGTACTTACAGCACTGTATCTGTATCTATATGTTGTATGTATTTGTCCTATTGTAATTTGTTTATTAATTCTTATTTTATTGCAGACTAAATTGATTAATTAATTACTTGAGAACTTTTTACTTATATTAGGTAAGGTAAATTCAGGTTGATTAGGACACATTTTCCAAGTCATTTCATTGGCAAAAAGTGTCCCAATCACACTAAATTCCCTAATTACTTAAAACTGTGGTGTATTTATAAGATGTTGGTCATATTTCCCACCCTAAGTGATGTTAAAGCTAGATAGTAAATTTCTGGAAATTTCACAAAATTTGATTGCAAAAATCACAAAAGATATCACAAAATCCTGGTGGGACTGATATGTCTAATTAATCAATTCTGCAAACAAAATAATTATTTGGAAAAATGTGCATTAGTTAATCATTCACAATAAGACAAGAAACAAGTATTAAGGTAAACATTTTGATTCAATCAACTTCCCATTGTTTATGTATCTGCAGCCATGGTTTAATACCATATCAGCTTACAAGCTAGTGTGCTTAGCATAAGTGACCATCTTTATAATCACATGAGAGAACATTACTAGTTCTTGCGACCTCTACATTCATGCCCCGACGACTAATTTGAGTCCAGCATGTATGTTTTGCAGTGCTACTCATGAACAAATTAATGCTAATGGAATTAGCCATAATATAAATATTGCCCATGACCAAAATGTACTCTCTAATAAAGCTCATTTCTATGTCATTTGAAGGTCCCTAGTTACAAACATATCTAAAATTGACTGTGAAATTTCACCAAGGCTTTGCTGTCACATCCTTTTAGTTGCACCTCTGGCGCTCTCTAACCGATAGCCAGTGCCAAATGACATGAAGTCTGTAGCTGCCACACAGCAAATACTAGGAAACACTGGCTGATATCATCATGTAGTGGGAGAATGTCAAGCAAGCGTCAACCCAATGCATGGTGTTATCGAGGGATCTCCGCTGCCCTTTGGTCGCTCTATGGCCGCTGTCAGACCGCTGCCTATTCATGTGTGTCAGAATTAAATGCGGCTGGTTTCTAACACCGTGCTCGTGAAAAGCTTTTTAGTGTAAAATGTGACAAGACATGTTCTGAAGAGCGACTCTTTTCCACTGCTTGTCTGTAGCCAGTTAGGAGGACACCTTGGTAGATGTTATCCTATATGTTGTGTAGTGTCAAGGGGATGGGTAGCTCTCTGTGCAAACCACGAGAAAATTATAAATTAGATTATAGCTGGTCAAAATTAACCTTTTAAGCATTTTCTTCTGTGATGCAAGGTGGTAATTACAAGTTAAAAGAGAATGCATGACAAAAGTGTTTTATATGTTTTTTAAATAAAATTAGGAGAACTTTAAATATAAGCGGTGCCTTAATTATCAATTCAGTAACATCAACTTCCGTTGTCATTGTTGAGAGCAAGTTTCATTATATTTGCGATCTAGCAATACTTAATTTAACTCTTTGACAAGATTTTCCATCATGTATGACACAACGCTGCCCAGCAATTGACAAGTTTTTCTAGTAATCTGTGTTCTCACTGTTATACAGTAGAGGCGCTGTTATGGATCATCTGAAATAGTACAGCATCTCCGGATACAAAAACAAGTGAAGAATTCTGCATAAACCAGAAGGAGCGGATAGAAGTTGTTTATGCACATGTAAATTAATGTGATCATCAAACATTGAACAGCATATAAAACAAAACTGCCTAACGTTATTGAATGAAATGTCTAACACATTAAGAAGAAACACTTGTGAAACTTTGGGGGTAGGGGTGTGTGATATTGAAAAAAACTATATCTTGATATTTTCTAGGATTTTATCGATAACGATAAACAAAATTGATCTTTGCAATGCACAGGAAACACAGAACCTGCATCTGAAGTGACATTTAGATGCATTTACGCATTTACAAAGACTGTTTAATGCAGCTCAGAGGGGACATGAATGAGTTTAACCTGCAGTTGCAAATGCATAAATAATGTTTTGATGTTTTAAAACATTGAATACTGATATTTGAAATGATTTTAAAAATGAAAGATACTTTAAATGTGAAATTAAAACCACCAGTAGGCGGCAGCAAGTCAATGTTAATAAGACTCATTCAGGAACAAAGCGTTTGACTGTCTTAATGAGTGAGTCATTGAATCATTCATTCAAACGATTCATTCATTCAGTAAGGAAACACCACCGTATGTTGCTCAGAGACACAAAACAGTGCTGTGGCTTTGTTTGGAAATATATTTGTTGGAGAAATAGAGCAAAAACAGGCACTATTCTAAAATGTAAGACACTTAATATTAAATTATTGTTTATTGAACTGCTTGTATAAAATCAAAAATCACATGAGTAATCATGCTGATATTTGGAGAAAAACAACACTATTTGATATAGATATAGATTAACCATATTCACTTATATAAATATAATAGACATACATGGGTATTTTTGCCCCTATATCTTATATTGGGGCATTCTAAATCCATTTTAATAGACTAAATCATGGATGGGCAACTGGCAGCCCACTCTTCAAACTGTAAGTATGTTTTATTGTTTGTACATGTCTTCTAAATGTATAGTTCTGTTGCTATTTTTGGTTGCATCAAAGACATATACAAAGACCAAATCGTTTTTGCTTCGCTAACCAGTTAGCGTTTTTGCTTTGCTAACCAGTTAGCTAAATTCTACAAACACCAACAAACTTCTATGTTCATAGACAAACAGTTGTTCATGCTATAAATTAAACGATACCTTTACAAAAATGCAACTACTCAGTCATGTATTCAGCTACAGTAAAGCTTTAATCAGGATAAAACTGTATATTGAAAGCTAACAAACAGCAGTGACAGCATATCTAAACACTTTGACACAAATACTAAATGAAATACCTTTAAAAGCCGCGATTGCAGCTTGACCCTCCTCACCTGGGTCTAATTCAGGCTCAATTTAATACAGCATTATAGACACCATTATTTACATTTCTACTGAAGCACTAGTAATAACGAATGGTAAGTTGCGCGGCGTTTCTGGACGCTTCAGCGAATATGATGGCTCTGGATACACTGGGCCAGCTAACCAATCTGAGCACATTGCTTATTTCGGAGGGAGTGGCTTCATAGAAACAGGAAGTCAAATGAGCCATTCATTTGACAGTGGAAACAGAGGTGTAGAATAAAATATATGAAAAATACAGCGTTTTCAAAAAAAACCCCGGAAGCATTAAGACATGTTAAACTGTGCATGTTAAACACAATCAAGCCTAGAAAAAAAACATTGAACCACCCCTTTAATACTAAACCAAACCAGGAGAGGTCACTATTTCCAGCCGATCTCCGTATTAACTCCAGCGTAAGATGTGCGCGCTAATGTGAAAGTTTACTAAAATGAGCAACAATAAGCAAAAAATTTTCTCTTAAATTCTAGTCAAGATGTTTTCTAGTCAAGTTTATCTTTTTACCAAGTTCAAGGGGTCACCCATAAGTTAACTAAATCTGTGATGAAAAATTTTAATATAAAAAATTGCCATTCCACCACTGCACTGCTCACAAAATCCGTTTTTCCATTTAGGATCAGTCATTTATCTGTTGCCTGGCTGCCAGTTTCTCCGTAGCTTGATAAACATGCTATTTGATTCACAAATGAATCATACAATTAAAAAAATAACTGATCACCCTCCATAACACGGCCACTATTTACACCGCATATCGTGTGTAAACACTTGCGTTACCAAGGCAAAGTCTGACTCATTTGTATTACATTCCAAAGAGCTCCGTTATCAGCCACACAGTGGAAAACAAAACCATATCCATACCGGCCAACTTGGATCGGCACAGTTTGGCTCGACGTTGGTAAAGCGGCTAACGAGAAGCATGAATGATACACCTGTGATGCCAGAGTTGCACTTGTCTTAGATTTCAAAGGTAAAATGCATAGTCAACAAAGAATGTATACACTTAATAATCTTCTTAAACATTTTTAAAAATAGTATTTTTATTCATGGTAATGTGGATGTGGATTATGGTAATACCATATGGAATAACTTTTTGAATAAGCACTTTTTACTGTTCTCTGAGGTTGAGTTGAGAATGTTCTCTAGGCTTGTAATTAAAAATAGGACATTTGTTTGTTGCAAATTTATAGACAATGCAATTTAGATGTTTACATTTGCTTGTTTGGGTAATATTACCTGTCAGCTGAAAACAAAGTTTCCCATTAGCATAATTATACATTGATTTCCCTTAATAAGAAGTAAATTGAGTAAGACGGTGTAAAAGGTGTGAATGTGGATTAGTAATCTGGCCCCTTAATATGAAGGAGAAAAAATGTTGCCCTTCTCTGGACTAAATCATGCAATGAAAGCACACACTAGTCTAACCCAGACTACATCATGTAGTATATGCATGCACTCTCTATGTGTGTCTTTGTAAAGTGAGGGACATACTCAATAATGTCAGATAATGCACATTTTTAAAACAACAAATCACAATATTATCGTAGACGATATATATCGCATTTGGGTGTGTTAATAAACTCAATCTATGGACGAAGTCTTTGACAAAAACACAATTTTTTCAGTTTTTTTGATTAAATTGTTGCTTTTTTGATGAAACCCACATTCAAGTGTTGATAAAAATGATACACGAAGCTAGAATAAAATGTTTTGTTTTAGCTCTTTTCTTTCATTTGATATATTGACTGTTTACATATTCATATGGGTTAACTGATTTATTAATGTGGCTCATATTGGAATTGGAAATGTAAGATCCAGTGTGATTTTTGCTGTTCACACTACAACAAAACAGATGTGTGTGATATATGGCTAATCTAGAATATTGTGTCCAATGAAGTACTAATTATGTTTTGAGGTGAACAGGTGCACAAAAGCCAAAACATCACCCTAAGCAGGATGACACAGTTTTCAGCTGGTCTTTTGAAAAGTGCTGCGACACTCTGTCCAAAGGTGCAGCCTGCTGTGTACTGGCAGAGGTCAGAAGAAACAAGTATGCGTTCTGCGCAAGTTGATTATAGTCGAAGAACCATGGGCAGAAGGACAGAAAAAGCACTCAGGGGTGAATGGTGGGCATCCCAATGGGAGTTAATCAGAGACTGCCTAATTATCAGGAGGTGTCTCTCATCATTCTCAAAACATCCCACCCCTTTGATTAGCTAGTTAAATGGCCTATTGTAAGTGAACCTTGAGCAAGGTCAAATGTATTTCTGTCTAGTTATCATTCATGTTCGTTGAGAGTGTGTTCCTGGATGCGCTATTCGTTACTTATTGAGAGAGCATGAAACATTTCTGAATGCACACAGAAAAAATAAGAAAGAAAAATACACTGCATGCCCCTTTTGAGTCAAGATGAGTGCTGCTTCTTTGACTACTATCTGTTAAAATTTCTGTAATTTTTGCTTGTGTCATTATTACAGTATTTCAGCATTAGAAGTTATCTGTCTGGTAGGGCTGCACGATTATGACAAAAATCATAATTGTTGATTATTCACTTGAAATTGCAAATTGCAATTATTAATTACAATTATCGCAATTACATTGAATGATGTTTTGAATAGCTTGATACCATTGTTTGAACCAACTGCATGCCATATTTTTATTTAAAAATAAAAAACAAGCTGAAAACACACTTTGCTTTTCTATAGCATTAAGACTCAAATATCAACTATACATTGGTTTGGTTTCTTCTCTAAAAAAAAAAAAAAGTAAACATATGCATGTAATAATGATTGGGGCTTCCGCACCATGTTATTCTAGGAACTTAGTTATAGAAACTAGCTACCAGGATGGTTCCTCGAGAACTAATGTTCCCCTAGGGCCATTTTCCTGGTTGCATTCGCACCGCCAGTAGGAACTCTGAAGTGACGCAGCAGACTTTTATTTTGAAAGACATAGTGCTCACATTCTCTGTCTTCATTTGTTTATGATCTGTTTAACAGTCCTAATATGTTATTAGATAGAACTGTTATACAAAGAATCTAGACAGTACATGAAAAAGTATTAGCTTTTGCCGTGTGGTTGATGCCCAGTGTTGGTAGCTGAGCAGAAATACATAATCATGTTTCGCTTGGTCTGCTCAAAGTCACACTGGATTTCTCCTTAGTGTAAGTTTGTACAGTAAGTTCGTTGAGTAAATACATAGACAGTGTACATGGCTCTTTATACTGGTGTTTGGTACCACTACAATGGTAGTAACACACGTGCGTCTAAACGTAACATGCTCTAAACACGCCTCTTGTGCACGCAGTGTAATGGAAGTGGAAATTTTTTTGTAATCGCGCCTTTGAACGATTACAAAATCATGGCAGCCGTATTTGTAATCGCGGTTAGAAATTCGATTAATTGTGCAGTCCTACTGTCTGCCGATAATTCTTACTAAGACTAGTGTGTTTCCAGGACAATGATGGCACTTCAAGTTGAAATGTTGAAATGATAAATGTTGCCGTCAGAGCAATGCAGAATTCATTTTGTTAAAGCATTGTTTTGTTTTCTGTATTCAGTAACTCAGTACCTCTTTTAGGTGCTTATTGTTTGACAGACCTTGCTAAAGAAGAGCCTGAAGGTATTTCTCACAGGTAGCAATGAAAGTGTGTGTGAAGCGATGTCACACATCTTAGAAAATCCTCAACCATTGACCTCAAGTAAGTCACGCAGTGATGCATCCTAAATGAACAATAACATTTTATTCTAGGTTGTTTTGAATAGCATTATGCACCTTATTATCTCAGTACACAAAGAAAACTCATTAGTTTTCATACAGAGGTATTTTTGCATAATTTGTATGCATATATTTTTTTTGTACATTGTAGAAAATGCACATACAAATATTAATATAATGACAATGTCTAAAGTAACTGCTATTATATGTACATAATTAGTGATGTAAAATATTTTTTTATTTAATGGTAATTTCTAAATAAAATCCAGATGAGGCTAATTAAAGTTACATATTAAAATCACTAAAGTAAGGTCACCTGCATTTATATAAACCTCAAAAAGTATGAATTTAATGCAGTGAATGTGCAAAAGTGTATCTCAGTGTCTATATTTAAACATATTGGGCCTTTTGTAGTAACTAAATGTGTGGCATTTTCTACAGAAAGTTGGCCAGACCTCAAAGTAATGTTACAATCTATTTTACTTCTGTAATATGACACGTTTCTGAGTAAGAAAAAAAAGTAAGATGGGATTTTATCCATCAAGAATTGATTGGATCATAAAAAAAAAAAAAAAAGTGGTTGTTTCAAACGAGAAATGTTTGGGGGCGTTGAGAAATAAGAGGGATCTCTTACTTTGTTTATCTTTGACTTCATGAGGAAAAGCAGATTATGTATGTCAGTAAGAAGCCATGTGGAGGAATGCAGGTTGTGGCACTGATAGTGCAGCATTTACTGCACATGGTCTCTGCATATATTAACAAGTAGTCACAAGGGCGCGTGGCACTGGATAAATGAACCCCAGTGTTTTGCTACATCGTCAGTGAAGCTAGCGCTCACACGTGGTGACTCAACTTGCCTAAATCACAAACCTTTACTCACAGACCTGGAGAGCACGACCCTACAATACTTCTTCACTGTCTCTGTAGGTGTCCTATCACCTTGCATTACAAAACACTTCAAAATCCATTAGACAGGGGTACTTGTACCTTCCCTAGGAAAGAGATGGTGTCCTACATTATACATTACTTCCCACTTTCCTCAGGCACAAAAGCCAAGCTACAAAGAAAG
Source organism: Megalobrama amblycephala (assembly GCF_018812025.1). NCBI lineage: Eukaryota > Metazoa > Chordata > Actinopteri > Cypriniformes > Xenocyprididae > Megalobrama > Megalobrama amblycephala. The sequence goes on along the minus strand of NC_063060.1, from coordinate 43,273,295 downwards.
CAAGGGTAAATAACTTGAGAGGTAATCTGTGCAGTGGTGTTAAGCCAAGATCATAGTTATTATATAGCATGGAGTTGCCATGTTTTTGCATTTGCAGAGGACAAGGCCTTTCTGCTATCTGAATATTGAATCACTTAGTATTTTTCCCGAGTGTTATTGAGACTGCTGGCTGGAAAATCTAGAGCAGTGAACTGCATACTTACAAACTCCCATAAGCCCCTGAGGTTTGCAATGAAACTAATAAAGGTCCTTTTAAGAATCCCCCACCCAAGCCCTCTGCACCCGCTTCACAGCCAACAAGAGTTTGCCAAGAGTTTGGTGCCGCCTGGTGAAGAGGCAGTATAACAGATCCAGGATGCGTGGTAGTCATTCTTAAAAGAGGACATAGTATGTTTTTTTTTTTCATCTTCATCTGTCTTAAGTGTGTAATGTTGCTGTTTGAGCATGAAAAAGCTCTGCAAAGTCCCTTCAGTGGGAGTTATTCTCTAAATCACTGTCACTGTTTCTGAACTCCCTGAAACGCCTCTAGTTTAGTCTTGAGTTTTCTTCCGGGAACGAATACGTCACAATATTCCTCATTTAAATAATTCCTGCCCAAGGCATATGCAAAATAAAGGGGCAGGGCCTGGTTGAGTTAGTAGTGTGTTGAAACCAAGCGGCTACCTTCCAGTTTTTCTCTTAAATCCAACACGGAAGTGACTTAAACTGCAATTCATCAACTGGCCGCTAGAGACAGCAGAAAAAAAAATTATGTTTACAGCCTGGTACAAAAAGTGGTTTTGGTCTATATATATATTCGACAGCCAGCTCCACCCACTTTGGGTTTCAAAAATGCTCTTCAGAACCCTACGGGACACTACATCCATTGTTTTATACAGTCTATGGTTGAAACTCACGGTTATGGTAAGGAGCGGGACATTTCCCAAACTCGCACAAAGTGCTTGACCAATCACAATGCACTGGTCCAACCGACCAATCAGAGCACATTATGCTTTTCTTCATAGAGACAGGAACTATACAGAGCGTTAGTGACAGACTGGGAAGAGAGGAGCTGCAACAATGGAGAATATGCGAAAAATAATATTATTTGAACATTCAAGCATGAAAACCTTTTCTAGTAGAGCCCAAAAACAATCAATCAAGACTAAAATAATACGTTCTCTTCAACGCAAATGAATTCTTGCTACTTGAAGGTGAGGACACACAAAGTAAAACAGCAGGAAAAAAAGAGTGGAGAAGCAAAAGTTCATGACTGAGAATTTTCACATGGTAACACTACTCTGTCAACCTGGGAGTTGTGGAATGCAGAGCTGCCTGGAATTCTGGGGCCAGGACATCGATAGGCAAATGCAGAAAGAAGACAACATTCACAGTGGATTGAGTCAAAATGATTGAGTCAAAGCCATCGAAAGTATGCTATTCTGTCTGAACTATTTATTCATCGAAGTTTTGCGTTCGGTGAGCTAATAAAATATTAAAACGTAGTCAAATCGATATTTTGTGTACAGTATTTGAATTATGTCATCCAGTGTAATGGACTCGATCTCTTGTTTCATACAAACGCAGCTGCTGCCATTTTGCGACTGTTGTTTTGTACACTGTTGGATTATAAGATAGCAAACAGGTATGATTTTAAAACAGTTTCATCTCAAATCAATATCTCTTATCCCTATAATTATTTATGTGGTGAAATGCCGTTTAATAAGTGGTGTGACTGTACCATATCCCTCAAATACCCATCTAGTTTGAACTTGCCACGCTACCCTGACAGAAACATGGTGACGGGCCAGATCCGGCCCACATCTGGTCCGTGTGTAATCCACATGTACCAGATGTGGGCCGGATCTGGGCCACACTATGTTGCTGTCTGGTAGCAACTGCTCTCTCCATGGAAGCTTTGCATTTAAAGAACTAATAAAATATTTGGTGTCTAATTATTTACTTGTGGAAAGTAGCCGTGTAATAAGCGGAATAAACCCTGTTCTGAGATAACAACCGGCTGGATGTACATTATATACATAGCCTTATTATATAAGGCACATAATCAGTACCTCATCATTGTCATATTTTGTATGTTGTTGTTCCAGCCAACACGTCACAAGAATAGAAACTGTTTCTAAAACTGAATTCGCTGTCGCTCGTCGCATATCACCATCATGGGTGGTTTGAACAAAACCTCTGATTAACATGGAAAAAAACACCTTTTGTTGTGGTGTTGCTTTGTGTCTGTTTAGGACAGTTCATAATAAATCACCATCACACCGCTGTGTGCTGTTTATGCTTTTTATGCCTAGACCCCGAAGCTGAAGGCAGAAACTATGGCGGAGAAAGACAATATAAGTTTGTGAATGCATCAAGAGACTCTCAGAGTTCTCAGACAGCATAAAACTGCATTAAGGATTAGTTTTAGTTTGTAGTTTGGTGTATAAATAGCTTTAGTCATCTGATAAAATGCAATTGCACTAGTTTTATCATAAATTTAAGAGTCAGATTTAAAGCTTCACAGCTGTAATTGTCAATAAAACGTGTGGGTCAGTATATAATAACCAGCAAAGAATTCCCTAAGGTTTGTTACAGCATCTTGACATGTTTCCCTAGTATCTAAAAAGACAATCCTCTTCACACAGTACTTCTGTATACATTTCCCTTTGAAACCTGTCAGCTGCCCACATATGGCACACATCATTTCAACCAGACACATGAAAAAAAAATCCTTTTAATAGCAGGTCTATACAGACACATAGCAAAAAGTAAACTGCCTCCTACTTTCTGAGATAATGATCCAAGTGCCTTGACTGTGTGTATTTTGTGTTTAATTCACACTTGGTTCAATTGCATGGTCTGAATCTGAGCTGAATTTCACCATCCACCCCTGCCCCCACAGATCCCTTTCCACATTGTACTTCAGGGTAAGAACTGTGGTGTGTTTGCGTCATCAACACAAGTACCACTGTGGATACTGGTGGCTAATGATTCAGGAGCAGATATGCCAGTTAAGCTGCATTATTGAAGTATTTGTCCCATTGGACAAAAAATCCACCATGCACATAACCTGAGTGCAGTGGATGTGATGCAAGTGATTCGAAGAATCACTAAATGATCTTGCTCTTCAATGCCAATTAATTTAGAGCAAGCATTATGAAATTATATATATATATATATATATATATATATATATATATATATATATATATATATATATATATATATAGTTTGGTTCAGTTATATCCGTGCAATGGTTAAGCACGGATCTGATGTGGTAAGCGCCCCAAATGAAACTCTAATATGAAGTTGAAGACAAATTGGGTTGTGCCCTATTATTTTGCATCGTCTTGTTAGTTGGCGTGAGATTTAGCTGGGTTGTACGAGAGCATGAAGACTCCTTGAAAGTGTGTCTTACGCCAAATGTGTGAGAATTGGCAACCCTGTTATATACTGTATGTCATCAATTGCGTTTCACCTCTGTGTGTCAGGATGGATTGCGCTCATACTAACTTCAAACCGTAGAGGAGCACACATAAACTGTACCCTAGACCACCTTTTAAAGCAGAGCCAGGTGTGGATCACTGTTGGGCACCTAAGATCAGAAAACCTCTTTAATACAATCTGACATCAAATGTTCCAAACCAATGAGTGCCTGAGAAACATTAAGCTAAGTTATCAGTCTACCAGAACTTCACCAAATAATTTATCCTATGTATTAGATGCCCAAAAGAATCATCAGTAGCCAGCAAGGAGAAATCAATATATAATGCATAAAAGAAATGCATGAGTCCCTTTACACAGAGCTCGGCCCATCATGGACTGCATCCAAAAATCTGACAGGCAGAACGCTTTTCGCTGAAATATTTGTGCTAGCTGTGTCACCTATTTAGGTTGCTGTAAAACTGGCATTGAGTTACTCACACTCCAACATTCTTTGAGTGGAAAAGGTGGGGGAAAATCCTTGCAAAGGTCAGGGGAAGTCAAGTAAACAACATTTTCCTGAGTCAAATACTGCCATCATATTGCTTTACCACGCCAGTGAAACTGAGGCCTTAACTATTAACACAAGCGTTATGAGCTCCAAGTCATGAACTGTTGCCAAAAATTGCTGTATGTCAGACCACAGACCGGCTGCAAATTTGGAATATTTCTCTAATTGTCTCTGTCATCCAGAAAGAAAGATGGCACTTTCAATTGAGTTACATTTCTTTCCAGTTGCTTTTATCCTTAGCAAGCAGTATTTAGCTTTTGTAGAGGAATGTGGACTCCTTAGTGGGAGTAAGATATATGGCAGTGATATTGGTCCACTTGTTGTGTTCTTAGTTTTAATTTGTAGTGGATTGCTGGCAGAGAGGAGAGTAGCACCTTTCTGGACCTTGAAAGTGGTGGTTATATTGCTGTCTATGGACGAGTCATATACCTTTCGGATTTCATCCAAAATATCTTAATTTGTGTTCCGAAGAATGAAGGTCTTACGGGTGTGGAACTACATGAGGGTGAGTAATTAATGACAGAATTTTTATTTTTGGGTGAACTAGCTAACTCTTTAACATGCAGTGACCCCCATCACTGGTACTGCTTTTTTCTCCCCAACGCTTATCCTTAACTGGGAATGATGCATACTTTTATTACACAAACACACAAAATGGAGCACATCTTTTCCATATCCATTCATAGAACTGTATACAGCGTGCTGTTTGTGACACAATGATGCATGGGTGAAAGTTTCATGTTTGGACTCTATAGCTGGGATTCAATCCTAAAAGCGAATCTTTTCAAATTCGCAAAAAAACAAAAAACAAAATCAACAATAAATTAAACACCATCAGCGGAAACAGCTGATTAGTTGTGTGGGTTTAACGTTTGCTACGTCAGAATCTATTCAGCAAATATCCATCTCCCATTATTCGCATAACTAAGTCAAAAAAACCTTTTTTGTGAATTAAGGGATTTTTTTGTTTTGGAATTTGCCGTTTTCATCACTCGCTTCTGATGCGATGCTTCAAAATGCACAAAAAAACAGGTCTGTGGTCGGACATACAGCGTTTGCTCAACAAGGTGTTAACATCGCATTGAAAATATACCTAACCGGAAGAATCAATCCCACTGTGATAAAGGTCTATTCCTGCTAAAATAATCCAGCATTGCGCCCATCTGTTCGCCCATGGGTGTGTTGGTGTGAAAACGAGGTGTGTTCAGGTGCATTGTTGGCGTGTTGCTATTTTGAGGCAACTGAAAACGACTTTGCCATTGACCAACAAAAACCTGCTCAAAAGTCAATGGTGCAGTATTTTTTTGTCATTTAAAGGGTGCTTTCGTAATATGCGCCTATAGGTGGGTGCCCAACACACGTACACTCTGCTTATTACACACACGGGGTCGTGCACACAAACATTTTTAAATATTAAAAATGAAAGGATTCCTTTCCGGATAAGTGATCAGTCTTTCCGCTTGCAAATTCCGCCATATAAATAGCGAATCCGCCGACTGGCTTTTAAAGGGAATGGGATATGAAACTCTGATTAGCTTATTGCACTTTACGCCCAAAACACACTCATGACTCAATAAGAGACTAGGTACAACACTTTTGGACCATGCACCAGGCGCACCAACTAAGTGTATTCGGACACGCTCGAAGTGCACCTGTGCCATGCGCTTCAGACCATGTGCTTAGACCGTTAAAATAGGGCCCTTGGACTTCAGCTTTCAGAGGATGTGCCTACAATGGCACCATTTTGTGCCTCACAGTGTCCTGCTGAATGCAATTAGAGCCATGTGTCATGTCAAACACCATTACCCTACAACTGACACACTGGTTTCTCCCATCAAGTGATCGCAAGGTTAAAAGGCATGAATTCAGTAAAAAAAAGTCTGATTGCAATCATGACGATTTGTACCTAGCAATAGATGCACAAATGGAAGGACCAATCAGTGGGAATTCTTCCTGAAGGTCAAAGCTGTCATAGTAACTGTGAAAACACTGCTGATAAAGTAAAGCACACTGTCAATTCTTAGCCCTTTTTTTAGTAAATCCAGCGGAAGCACATACAGAACACTGTAAGAACAGATCAGACTCCAATGTTTGTTTGGTGTGAAAAGCTGGAGAAGAAATAAGGGGTTGAAAGCCAAAAAAGATCAATTCGTTCAATGTGTGTTTGTGTAGCCGCATTGATTCATGGTGCACTACTGGATATTCAGTTCACTGAAACTGGACAGTTTTTAGGCCATATGTCTGGAAAAGATAGCATGGGTAAAACAAACAAAAACTTTTCTTTGAAACACTGTTCTGCATACTGTATAAGATGCTTATGAATAAGAAGACATCAGGAGAAACGAATACAAAGTGCAATGTTTTCTATTGCAGTAAAAATATTTTGCAACTACATTAAGTTGACCAGTGGCTTCAAACACAATTTAATTTATTTGCAAATTGTGCCATGCATAGATACGAATCTCAGCAAAAACATAAATTGTATGGTAAGAAATAACACTTGATATTTTAAACAACCTATTGCATTGATACACTCAGTGAAATGGAGAATTCATAGGAATGCTTTTTGTCACAATAAATACATTGCCTCTTAATAATCTTTTCATTCTGTTGGAGGTTCAAAATAACACTACAACGTGACATAGACTCTTCATTTGCAAAAGGAGCAAATGCAAATATTCAGCAAATGTTCAAATTAGTTGACAGCAGGTGTCCAAGAATTTGCTAAAGTTTTAAACTGTTCCTTCTATTTATCTCAAAAAATTCTCTTCTGAAGAAGAAAGAACAATTTAATTAATCGTCTGTTCGAAGGACTTCTAAAAACTTGATTAAAAAAAGAGATATACTTTGAATAACAGCAATAAACTCTCCCATGTTTGCATAAAGTGCTCAAGTTTTACAAGCAAAAAGGACAGGACAGATTACAGTTGTGTAGTGAAGCCAGTATCTGTATCTGCTGCAATGGTAAAATCATCTGTGTCTGTATCAGTATTTGGACAAAACCTGGAGTGGGCGGGGCTTGAACCCTAATCTGTCTAACTAAATGAAAAGTCCATTTTAAATGTAATTCTGTTCCTTAATGTTTAACATACAGCAAATATGCCTTGCATAATTCATACTTTATCATTATTATTATTACAAAAACATTTTTATTAAAACAATAATACTAAAATGGTAAATAAATTAGTTCCTTAATCAACAACATAAGTGTCATTTGCATGTGGGACGGGTGGGACATGAATGTGTGTTCGTTTGGTGCATTTACACGTGTTAAAATGTTATTTTGCATTTTATTATTTGCATATTCTTACCAAATTATCAATATTTCATAATCTATAGGTTTGCAGCGCTGTTGATTTAATGCGTTAACTTAATTAATTAGTTATGGGAAAAATAACACCTTAAAATTATTAATGTATTTAACGCACCCGCCCATCCCCAGACCTTTTTGTCCCGAATAGCACAAGTGCAAATGTGATATTGATTTTATACAACAGTTCCATGAATAAGAAGTTAATATTGTGTTATATTTTAGAAACAATATTGCCTATGAAAATATGAACTATAAAGCCAAGCACACATGCAGTGCTTCATTTCTGAATGAATCCTTGTTTTGAGTGAATCAATCGGGTGAACCAATGATTCAATGGCCCATTCATAAAGACAGCCATTTACTTCATTCCTGAATGAATCAGCCATCTGAAGGAATCAAATGAATGAATCACTCAATGACTTACTCATTTAGACATTTACAGCCACCAACTGGCAGTTTTAGTTTCTTATGTACAGTATCATTTAATTAAAAAATTAATATTTCCATATTAATAAAACATTAAAGGTATAGTTCACCCAAAAATAATTTAATTTTATGTGTAAATTATATGTTGAATCAAATAAAATATTTTTTCTAAAGCTACTTTTTGTAATGTTCATTTGATGCTTTTCTCATTTAACACAATAATGACTTTAAATTATCTTTTGGGTGTAAATTCTTCAGCCAAATTTGATGTGCAATTAATTTGCAATTAATTACTCACCACATCATGTAAAATTTTAATAGCTTGACAGCCCTAGTTTGCATATTTACATGTATGTGTAACAAATAATATAAAATACATTAATGGAAATATTTATAGTTAGGATAGGATTTGTCATAAATCGAACACTATTAGTGGAATTGCAGTATTACTTAATATCGTGATACCTTAGCTCATATACTGTGAGACATAGTTATCATTCCTCTTTCAGTGTCCAGCACTGTTTGTGATTATTGCCTTTTTTCCTGTGTGTCAAAAGTAGCCACATATTTTACCTATAATGAGCTTTACCATATCAATATCTTAGCATCGATATCTTAGCATCTTACCATATCGATATATTAGTGACTCAAAAATTCTGTTGCACGTGTCTTCCTCCTAAAGTACCCGCATCTTCAATAATCAAATATAACAACAGCTAGATCTCCCAAATGACCTCCTGTAATGAGTCCCAACACCCAGACTTTGCACTAAACCAAAATGACAATAACAGAGGGTCGTGTTGCAGTTTGTGGTCACAGTATTTGTCTCCAGTGACAAGAGAACATAATGTTAGTCTGTGGACAAATATGCTTGCAGCTGAGTAGTGAAGTAACAACTTAGTCATGCGGTGGGCATTAGTTGCATGCCATGTCTCCTGAGAAGTTGCATTTCCTTTTTAATAAATGCAGGAACATAGTGAGTCACTTAGTCTAGACAACATTTTCTATAACAAGGCATGCTGGGTGACCCACAGAGATGGGTCTCTTTTTTTAGATTGTATCTGAGTGGCTCACCTTAGCTCAAAGTACCCACAACCAGATCTTTGCCCTTTTAAAACAGGCTGCGTAAACAGTCAAAGTGGGGCTGCTCCATGTTTTTGTATTCCACACAATCAAGCAATATGGGAATTGAACAGAGGAAAGTCCTACAAATGCATCACAAAATCCTTGATTTCTGGCCATTTGATCACTGTTACTGTAGACATTTGTCAATATTTTGTGTTATCGTCTCTATTATGCTTACATGACGTTTCAGTGCTGCGGGGTCATGGAAGTTCATTTGCATGTGTTTTTAAGCCTTGCCACTTTTACCTATCGAGTTATTTTAAACTGTTTGAGTGAAATGAGACACAAAAGAGAACTCATTTTGGTATTGGTTTCTGTGCAACCGCACACATAAAGCCATACTCTTTCACATAAACACAGTCGGGTATATCTTGAATGAATGTTTACAGTTAGGAGACAATCAAAGTAATGTTTTCAACAACTTTTACACAGTTTAGTGTTAATTTTGTCAGCTATTTTTTAATTTAGTCTTAGTCCTGTGTCAAATGTCACTTTTAGTTTTTATCATATTTAGTCAACCATGTCCTGTTTTTGTTTAGTTTTTGTCAACTTACACATTTCCGTCATACTGTATAATGGTTAAAATGATTAAAAAAAAAGATTATTATGCTCAATTTTAATTGTTGTCATTTGGGAAATTTATTTTTACATTTCAACAGAATATCGATTCATATGCTCCACTTTAGATATACACTCGCCCTGTCTACATTATGAAAACTGGTAAAACAAAAACCTACTCTCAAATATTATAAGAGAGAAATTTATATTAGTAATTCCAATTCCAAGTTGCATTAATGTCTCTATTAAAACAATAGAGAGTTTTTTTGGTTTGACGCGCCGTTAAAAACTGGCTGACCAATGAGATTAGCATTTTTGACACAAAACAGCCTTGCCGAGCACACATTGATACCTAAGATATAGATGACGAAGAGGAAGTAAGTAGACAAAGAAGAAGAAGCAACGAGGCAAGATGAATGTAGAGCTGCTGGTCTCACTGGTGTCTGAACACAAAGAAATTTAGCGACTACAAAAATCTGGATAAGAGGGAGTTGCTATGGAGAGGAATTGCAGATCAAATAGGATTCGACAGTGAGTTTCATTTCACTTAATTTTCTTTCATGTACATAGGCTTGTAACTCTGTTTTTCAATAAGCGCCATCTACTGTCAGGGAGTGAATTTGCATATTCACTCGGCACATTGCCAGTGAAAATCGCTTGGGTATGAACACAAAGACACGTCGAAAAACGTCTCGAGAAATGCTGGCAGGGGAAAAACTTTGTTGACGAACATTTTTCGTCATAGATTTCGAAATTTAATGAAAATTAACACTAAGACAGTTTTATGATAATTTTTGTTATTTTGTTTTATTTAAATATACACATTATTAGCATAGGAATAACATTTTATTCCACAAATGTCAAAACATTATTTCACTCATATATACAAATATGGCTAAAATGCATGGTACTGTAAGTGAAATGCTAACGCTACAGTTTTCTAACTTAGCTACATAACGTAGGCTTGGGCGGAAGACACAACATGCTTTTTGTCATTTATTTTTCTTTTGGCACTTTAATATAAGCCCGAGGTTTTGCAGTTGCTAGTGCCAATACCACCCTGCTGCAAAATCCAGCATAACCAGCATGAATTTCATGTTGGTCCAGGCTGGTTTGTGCTGGTTAAGAGCTGCTGGTGACCAGCAATGCTGGATTTTTCCACAGGGCAGGCAGCCAAAATGTTAAATTAGCGGTGTTAAAGGTACACGCCACCCCTTAATGAAAATTCTCTCATCATTTATTCACCCTATGCCAACCCAGATGTATATGACTTTCTTTTCTCTGTGGAACACAAATTTTTAGAAAAATAGTCTCTCTGGATCTCTGTGAGACCTTATAATGCAAGTGTACGGGTCCCTTAAATTTGTCACTTTAAAAAAAACAAAGTGAACACAATAACCCCAGTTGATGAATAAATGTCTTCTGGAGCAAAACATTTGGTGTAGGTATGAAAAGTACTAAAATTTGTAACTTTTCATCAGGTTATAAACCATCGCTTCAGGCCAAGTGTGATACACGGGTTCATAAGTTCACAATTGAAGCAAGTGTGGGTAAGTTGGAGTAACGTTTCTAACGGTATTACTACTCTTACTGATACTGCTTATTGATCCGGTACTTTAACAGTATTCTTATTGGTTTATTTAATCAAATGTAAAATAACACTGCATAGTTTTCACTTAATGCATTGATAGATTAATGCTTATTAAAGCTAAAGTTATTCATTCAAGAGCTGTGAGTAATTCATTTTCTCTCTGCGAGTAATTCATTTTCTTTTTTTGTCTTTTTTTGTTTGATTCACATTAATGGCACAATTGTCAGCAGACATAAGCTCTCAAAGACATAAACTGTGAATACTCTCCGTGCTGGTCATTTTGACATATTTTTGTGTGTATCTGATTGTTTAGATACACAAATAAGAGATTAAAGCATAATCTGCTTGTCTAGTTGGAAACATCATCTCTTGCATGGATTATTGTCCTTTTAATAGCTCTTTTTATATTTTCAAACACATCCCACAATTTAGCAACAGTAGAGACTGCATTTTACAACGGTCACAGATTGTGCTGATTCTGACGTTTGGGCTTTTAGGGAGGAGTGAAAGCTCCTTTCGGCATGCACACTACTCTGACCTGCAGCTAACCCTGTCTCACTTGAAGTGTGACATAAATGAGTTCTGAAGCACAGAAGACCCATCGCAGCTCATATGAACTCAACTGTTACTTTTCTGGCACCTTTACATCATTGTCAGGTGGTTTATAATTCCCTCAACAGATATTTGTGTGACCTAAGTGTGATCATACTTAACTTTGGTGCAGCTTTAGAAAATGGTCAGCAATAACTTGTGGGATTTTATCTCTTTACTGTCATCAGTAAATGCAAAACAACACAAACAAAAGTCACAAAATTGTCGGTATACTGATATCGTTATCATTATATTTATCTTTATAGTTATCATTCTTGGTGTGAATGGGCTTTAAATCAGTGATTCAGTCAGTATTGTCATAGGTTGATCTAATTGTAAATAACTATAAGTTATAATGTAATTGAATGAACAATTGTGGATGGTTAAACAACATCAATGTTGATTCGCTTTGCAAAATCAGTACATAATTCTATGATAATTTAACATTGCTGCAAGAAGAGATAAGATGGCTCCTGCACAGAGTATTGTTTATCGGGCATTGACAAAGGTCACATGTGACTGTTTTTTCATTGATGTAGTGGTTTTATCTCACAATTGTTGGCTTTCCTTCTTTGTTAGAATGTTAGAGAGCCTTTTGGATCTTTATCCTTTCTTCCATGGAACACATAGGAAGATATTTTGAAGAATGTTGTTAATCAAACAGTTTCAGTTCCAATTGACTTCTATACTGTAGTATGGACAAGAAAAATACAATGGAAGCCAGTGGGAACATATTATCAACATTCTTCAAAATATCTGCTTTTGTGTTCAGCACAAGAAAAATATGCCTACAGGTTAGGAACGACATGGGTGAGATGACAAAATTTACATTTTTGGGTGGACTATCCCTTAAATTCACCCGCATTGAAAGATAAGAAGGTGAAACAACCTTGCAGTATCAACACTCAAATAAATAAATTCCTCATCGCCCAAAAGTTAAATAGTCTTAAACCAGCAGCACACAGCAAAATCCCCAGAGTTAAATCAACTCTGCTCAGATTACATATGGTCCCTCTATACTTATTGTTAAAGTAACACTGAAGCAGAGTTAAAGTTAATGAGATAATTAAGTGATTGAGTTATGATTGAGCATTAGTGATGAACACCTGCTGTTAACAAGCAGAATCACTGAAGAGAAACACAAGAACTACAACTGACTTCAGCCACAGCCTTAGATGAAATCAACTGAAGATAAAAGACATAAAATCTCTCAAGATCTGATTAAACAACTCCACAAACAGCATGTTATCTCATTAACTTTAATTCTGCTTCAGTGTTATTTTAACTCTATGTAGAGAGGGACCATATGTTCTCTGGGCAGAGTTGATTTAACTCTGGAGATTTTGCTGTGCACCATCAACTATTGATTGTTTCTTAAATCGTCATTATGATTGTCAATTACTTGGTCTTAATACAGTTACAATTAAGTGTTCCAAACAAAATGATGCATGCTTATTTTATCATCTCTTTCTGTAGTTTAGATTAAAGTAAAACGGGATCTCTGGTTTGGAGGACCAGAAGATTTATAGATTTCTCAGGACTTCCTGTTAAATGAACTGGTTGATGTATTAAATAGAGATGCACTGGTCAACCACTCATAAATTGGACCCGGACGTTTTTCGGACCATTTAATTTTGGCTGATCTCTATTCCGGACTTGCACACAAACTGCACTGCAATCATTTCCCAAAATGTAATTTGTGTGGAAATAATAAAAAGTCTGTAAACAGGACGTTGACATGGGACACGCTGAAGGCGGACACAAAGAGGAGAGGAGGGAAAATACTGTACCAGACACAGCAAGCTCACTGTTCATGATGCTCAAAATATTGGAAGAAAAATATAAATATTGATTTGGGGTTTGGGGTTTATATGAATGTATCTATGAAGGGAACTGAATGTCTTCTTTTTCTCTGACCTCTTACACTCTAAAAAAAATCTTGGGTTATTTTTTTCTACCCAAGTCCTGAGTTGAGCCTTTTTAAGGGTTATTTTTCCAGTGTTTGGGTAGTTTTTATGTTACCCAGATCCTGGGTCATATGTAATAACCCAGGGGTTGAGTTATTTTTTGCAGGGTTTTTGCCCCCTCTTTAGGAGAGAAATTCGTCAAATTGGTGCATGTCTTCAGTAAAATACAAATAAAAAATACAAATAAGTTTGTGTAAATTTTATCTAAAAATTCATTATTGTTATGTATATCATTTAATTTTATGCAAAGCAACAGGGGTGCGATGCGAGTCACCTAAACGAGTGTTGCGCGTCTGTCTTTTCGTGTGATGCCTTAGATAAAAAATTATGATTTTATTCAAAAAGATAAAGAATATAAATGCTTAGGATGTTAAAATATGTTCTCAGAATTGTATACTGATTATTTATGGACAAGTTATGGAGTCAGTCACAGCATTTTTCGGCTATGAGTGAAACACAGGCGGCAGTCTGAAGTTAGTAATTCCCCATCCGAATGCGAGCAATCTCCAGCATAAAATCCAGAGCTGTTACGATGGAAACAGGACAACAGAGACTGGTCAATTACGCTTCAATTACTTCTAAATGTTTCATTTTTACTTCTAACATTTGTTAAACAAGCTTAAATATAGGCAATATGTATTAAAAACTATATAACATTTCTGCTGTTCCATAAGCGCCACCTACTGTTAGAGAGTGAATCTGCATTTTCATTGAGTCTGCTGTTTTTGTTTTGTGCAATTATGTTTTATAATTCACAAATCTAAAATCAGACCATTCTGCTTTCATTTTAAATCTTGAAATTGTACAATCTAATTTAAATCAAATATAACTGCTCATGCTACATGTATGTAACATCTTTGTTTGGATCATGATTAAATGTAGCAGTTGCCTGTTATTTTAAATGGCTACAAATATTTTTTAAGGCCAGATTGGCCTGATATAGAGCAAATAAACTACAAATAAATTTGCTTAAAGAAAAAAATCAGCTACTGTATCGGAATCAGGCAATTTGCTTGTAAAAAAAAAAGAAAATATATATACATATTAATTAAAAATCTCAATCTGTGCATCCTAGTATTGAAGAGATTCACTTCACAGAGGAGTTCAGACTTGAGTATTTGGGATCCTGGTTTCAATGAATTCATTCATTTTAGTTTAACAAATGAGATCAAAGACAAGAGCACTTTGAGAGTGACTCTATTTCCAAAAGTGAGCCTAGGCAAAGGCTATAGATATCTAAAGACGGTTCACTCCTATTAGTTATGAATGGGAGAAATTGTAACGCACAACATGGTGGAATAGGTCCCGCCTTCTAAGTAAAAGAGCCAATCTCTGATTGATAAAGTCATTGCGTCATTGCGTCACTGCAGCAGAAGCTCTGGTTCCCATAGAAACCTGAGACTCGCACTTAGGATTGCACATGCGCATTTGCTCGTCTAGCCTGAAAAATATGCTTTTTAATGCTATTTGAGTATAAGAAACAACATTTATGGGGCAGTTCGTGTCAGATTTTGTTCCTGATTTGAAATATGTTATTTAATGGTGAGTTTGCCGAGCAGTTTTTCGGATTTAAGGATTCCCTCATTCAAATAGATAGAACTTGGTCTTGGATGCCCCAAAGAGCTGGCATTGCATATATGTTCGCAGAGGAAACAGACTTTACTTGAAAGGTACTTTGGCACAGCTCTTAATCTGGAAGCTGATTCTTGTTACAATCCTTTTGTATTTTTTTGATCAGCTGATAAAATAGAGTAGATAAAAGCTGTTTTAGATGAGACCCATTTTTATTCTGTTATGTTGACAGCAATGACATGTCTAACAGAGCTCTGCTAGCTTTTACTGTGACACTGTTTAAGGTTCAATATGTTTGTCTTTTGTACAACTATTTTTTAGTCAAAGTGCATGTTAGTTTTGTGAAATGATTTGTTTGCTTTTTTGGTGTACATGTACTGTGACTGCAAATTTGTGAAGGTATGTTAATGTATTCAATAATGTAAAAGACAAGCATGCAAGGCAATTATAAAATCAGCAAAATATTGTATTAGTGTAATAAAGACAAAAGAAAAATACATCTGAGCTATGCAATTTTGGTATATTTTACTCGAGGGAAACTACATTAAGCCAGTGTAATGTTGGGTCTACAGAAAATCACACTGCTTCTGGTGGACCATAAATATTAATAATTTAAAAAAAAAAAAGGCATAGTGTACAGAATATAATAAAGACTTGGTCTACTAAGCAACCATTTAGAACACCCCAGTAACCACATAGCAATGTGCTAAAAATCACCCATAACAACTTAGCAACAACAAAGAAACCACCCAAAAAACAAGCACAACTCAACTTAGGTACTCTTAAGGCACTTTGTAAATAAGCTCTATTTATCACAAACAGCATCTAAAGCAATTAGGAGCTATTCCAGCGTAGTTGAATTGGCACTTTATTTGTTTTTCTAACAGACTTTAGCTGTGGGCTCCTTAAATGGCAAATCTAATGCTCGACCAGATTCTGTGTCTCCTTTGAAGATAAAAACCTGCCATTTTAGAAGATGTGTTTGGAAAAATCAGAGACACAATCCATATGAATGTATACAGAACCTGCTTTCACTCAAAGCATCAAAGACTGAAGCATGGTCAAGTGCCTTCAGAGTCACTGTTAAGACATTGCTTTCAATGAGAAACCTTTGGTGTCAATGGGAAATGTATCATTATGAAATTATACTAAGGTTTAATTTTGTCATTACAACATATATGTTGGACATAATTTCAATTTAAACAGCCACAATAATTGTATATACATTAAACTTTTGAGTGCATAAAATAAAAAACAGCAACACAGTCACAATTTATTAAAAAATTACATATATTTAAAGTCTTCTAAGGCCTAATGATTGCTTTACATTAGGAACAGATCTAAAACGGATAAACATTTAAAAATAGCCACATGGAGAATCGTTACATCAGCTTTGATTGTGAAATGCCATTGGCTCTCATGTGTTTCATGACCGAATGCATCATGCTAAGGCACAGATTTATCTTTTGAATGAGATGTGACTGCGTTAATGGAGTGGGATCATTTTCAGACTTTAAAACCTGTTTTTTTACATAAAAATATTGCATGCCTTCAAAAGACTTGGAATGCAACATGACCCGTTTGTGACACTTTTGTACTGTTTTTTGATCAGTTTTTGCAATAAATTTCCGTGACTGTACTGTTACGTGCTTTATGTTGTTGAGAAGTGGTTAGGTTTAGGGTAGGCAGTGCCAGCCCATCCTACAGGCTCTACAGACGATCGTCACATGATACACATAATGGTTTTAGTACACTTACTGCTGAATAAACATTCTTTCTTCTCCACTGACAAAATGCAATCAACACACCGGCAACATAGTACACTAACACACAGTCAACATTAAAACCACAGTGAAGGCGACAGCCTAAAGCAATGTTAAGTACAGTATAAGATTTCAATCACCAAATGACAAATACCTGAAAAACAACTTCAATCTCCAAGCCACTATAAATAGGCCACATCAACACAGATGCAGCAAACAGTGAAAAAAATGTATCGGTAATCTGCATAATTTTTTCATGTCACGTAGCATCGCTAGTATACAGAGTACCGCATTATTATCCACAGATTTCAAACTTTCCTCAAATGTGCTCAAATTGTCGGAAATGCACAAAATAGGTCACAGAAAGCATCTCGAAAAGCCGCAAAGTAATAATTTCTTGTTTTGGATGGCAGAAACAGTGGTTCTTTTGCCAAAGGCTTGTCCCGTTTTCTCAAGAATAATCTGGGCAATGAATTCAAAGACTGTCAACATAAAGACGCAAAAAAATCAGAGCGAAAATGTTAATCTGTAATTTATCTGTACATTAACTAACCTGTCTAAAGAGCTGCTCTCTAGAGGCATATATATAGTCTTTATAGTCATTTGTTTATAAACACACACACACACACATACATATATATAGCATAATATTAACTATTGTACTGTTGTTTACATAAAATTTCAATATCAAATTTCAAATTTAAACATCAAATCTATAATAAAATTATTATACATGCAGTTACTATGACCTCATGTTAATCTCTACATAATTTATTTGTACTTTCAATAATTTACTTGTCACACCACTATTTAGGTGAACTGATAAATGCTAAAAGGTGATTAAAAATAGTGAAAGACATAAACATACACAGAGCCACATTCACACTGATTTGTTGAAGAATAGACATGGACATGTCAACAATTTACAGTGTGCTTATTTTTAGTAATTTTATTCCAGCGCAGTTGTCATGTTTAGTTGTAATATTATGTGAATATTGGTGGGGCCCATTTTCAAAGTATATATGTGACCCTGGACCGCAAAACCAGTCATAAGTCACACGGGTATATTTAGCCATAGCCAACTATTCATTTTATGGGTCAAAATTATAAATGTTTCTTTTATGCCAAAAATCATTAGGATATTAAGAAAAGATCATGTTCCATGAAAATATTTTGTAAATTCCCTACCGTAAATATATCAGAAATGTGTATGCATTGCTAAGGACTTAATTTGGACAACTTTAAAGGCAATTTTCTCAATATTTGATTTTTTTTTTTTTTTGCACCCTCAGATTCTAGATTTTCAAATAGCTGTATCTCGTCCAAATATTGTGCTATCCTCACAAACCATACATTAATGGATAGCTTATTTATTCAGCGCTCAATTTAAAAAAAATGACCTTTATGACTGGTTTTGTGGTCCAGGGTCACATACAAAAATCATTTTACAAATGGATGCAAATAATTAAATGCATCATCATCTGTCACACAAGGTGAGCGATTGCCATGCGTGGCACTTGACCATGCTTCAGTTTTTGATGGCTTTGAAAGTGAGAATAGATTGTTATACATGAAATATACAGTGTTGACTTGTTGACGTTATTGATCTTGCTTATAGTGAGAAACAAAGCACAATCTCATGCTGTGATAAATTGCAGCTTTCACCATAGAGTGGCTTTAATTATATAGTGGATATCTGACTGTGTGAAGTTTGTAAAGAGCAGCATCCTTTACCCGCCACATCACTGAGTGAACATCCATCACCATCATCCAATCAATAGTTTTTGTTTTTAATAAGGGAACTCTACCAAGGTTTTGCCAATGTAAAGGCAAAATACGTTTATATAGTGTGGACTGTCTTTAGCTTGAGGTTTTAGTATGAACAAAAAAGGATAAATACAGCATCTTCAGTCTACGTGATACACCTAGTGGAAAATATAAGGCTGCGAACATCGATTCTTTGGACAAGAGGCTATTAGAAGATAATCTTGGTTAAAAGAAGGGGCTGGCACAGCCTAGGGCTGGTATCCCGAAATGCAACTCAATCTTTAAATAATTACCACTGTGTCCTTGATTCTTGACAGTCTTGCAGTTAATAAGTGTTACGGTGCATGTATAAGAAAGTGAGTCAGACATATCAGAAAGCGCTTTAAAAGAAAGAAAGAAAGAAAGAAAGAAAGAAAGAAAGAAAGAAAGAAAGAAAGAAAGAAAGAAAGAAACTTACCAGACCATAGACGAAACTCAGCAAGGTGCCGCAAAAGAGAAAACCTAAAGTGTGTACGATCAGCGTGGCTCCCATCCCGACTCAAGTTCACGTAAATTGATGTCAGCTTAAATGGGATTTCTCTGATGTTTACGTCTGTTTAAGCGCCGTCAAAGAGCCAGTCATTTCGCCTCCATATGCTTCCCTCCCATTACATCGTTTGCTTGTAAAATTATGAATATTTTCTCACGGCTTTTCCTTGTGACAGATCTGCAGGCTCGATTCAAACTGTTCCCACTCTCTCTCTCCCGCTCGCGTTTTATTTCTCTGCATCTGTCTGCCTTTTTTTCTGAAATTACATCCACATGTCAGAACTATTTATGTCCTTCTCCTTCTGCGGTAGGAAGTTCAAATGATTCTTTGTGGAGTAGAAACCGACACTTTATTTTTAGGTCTTTTAAATTTCCCTTCAGCCCTGCTGTAAAAAAAGCGACATAATAAAGCGGTGTCCCTCAGGCTTCTCTCGGGACATCAAAAAAATAACGGTTAAACTATCGGCTGAACTGTTTTAACGGACACTGATGGTGAGTCTGACAGAAATACACACTAAAGCAACAATAAATAAAATATTCTGGCGTTTTTATCAGTAAAACATCGTTTGCAAGTTTAAACTGACAGACTTCAAGCGCAAATGTTGTCTTTAATGAAATACGTGACGCTTAAAGTTAGCTTTATGTAAACTAACGCTAATTATGAAAAACACGCGGCTAATTTCAAAATGAACTGAAAGTTTCACATCTATTTCAAAACGTATATTCGCTTTAATTTTGAGGCAGATGTGAATCTGACAGCCGCATTGAGGCTACGAGACAAACACAATGTGTTTTTTTACAATGAAAAAAAAAAATCATACGTTTACTTCACAGTTAACGTCACGTCACGCCGCACCGCTGAAAAAAAATAATATTTTCAGATTATTTTAAGCAAGTTGTCCTCTTTGACCAAACGGCTCCGGACTCGCACACGTCGGTAACCCTCACTGAACCTCTCAGTGTAGTACATATTGAAGTAGAGGCAGGTATCGAAGGATTTTGATTGGCTTACGGGGAAAGGGTGAGGGATTTGATTGGCTCATGGTCTCCAGGGGTTCATTACACCACGACTCGAGACGACACGCGCTTCCCGCCCCTTTTGCACAAGCTGCGCATTCAGTGCTGTACTTTATGTTGGCAAAAGAGCGTTTATTAGCGGTCCGCGTCGACACCGTGCAATGCAACTGATGAATATGCAAATCCAATGCTGGGTAACGTTTGGTTTAAATTCTCGCTGGCTTCTGAAATACATCTTTCAGCAATATTTGCTTTTTTTTTAATATTTGCTTTTTCATTAAATAGTCAGTCAAGTCTACTTCTGACAACACCTTGGTTTACACACTTGGCTTCGTTTGTATTATTGATTTATTATTGATTTAGCCTATATTTTTATTTCACACACACACTTTTTTCTTGGAATGAAAAGAAAATAAGTTGCTTTTCAAGTCTAATTTACATGCATACAAAAGTTGCAATGCTATAGCAAGCAGTTTGATTGAAAAATCACGAGCCTGATCGCTTAGAAAAGTAATATAATAGCACATTTCTCATTCACAGGCTGCACTATTTGAGTTAGGCTGTCTTATTTATGCATAATATAAATCATAGGCTACATTATATGTAATGATTATGCAGTCATTTGTCTGTTATTAAAACAGACATATATTTATCTTTTATCAATGCAGAAATGTTTTCTGAAAACACCTGCAATTGCTGATAAAGAAGCAACTCAACAAAACTAAAGCAAACACTGATCTTGGTTTACACACCTGGCTTCGTTTGTATTATTGATTTAGCCTATATTTTTATTTCACACACACACTTTTTTCTTGGAATGAAAAGAATAAGTTGCCTTTCAAGTCTATTTTACAATCTGTAGTGCATGCATGCAAAAGTTTCAATGCTATATCAAGCAGTTTGATTGAAAAATCACGAGTCTGATCACTTAGAAAAGTAATATAATAGCACATTTCTCATTCACAGGCTGCACTATTTGAGTTGGGCTGTCTTATTTATTCATAATATAAATCAAACATTATAATTAGACTATACATTAGCTATCATATAGCAGCCTATGTTCATTGGGCTTTAAAGATATATAAAAAAAGTAATTCCAAATCTGATGATGCTGCTGCTGTTGTTTTTATAGAACATTAGAAATTACCACATCCATCAACCTCAAAATACATCATAAATGCACCAGATCTGTTGACTAATATCTTCTGAATCAGTATCCCAGCTATCAGAACGCTGATTTGTAACATTCCAAGATCATACAAATGTCCAGTTTCCTTAATGTTATGTTATTTAAAGTTTAGTATGATGTTCCTGAAACATTCTTACAATCATTTAAACATCTGCTGTGAACAAGCACTGAAAGAAAGATAAATAAGAACACAAACTACAACTTTCTTCAGCCACAGCCTTAGATGAACTGAAGATAAAAGACATTCAGGATCTGATTAAACAACTCCACAAACAGCATTACCAGCTTCACTTATTACTAACCAGACTGACTTTATTTATGTCACACGTCTTCAGAAGATCTTATTGAGAATTAACAAAGGTCCGTTTGAGGTCACCGTCATGGAGATCAATGTTTGCTTTGGTTGGGCTCTTGACTTTTGTTGAGTTGCTTCTTTATCAGCAATTGCAGATGTTTTCAGAAAACATTTCTGCATTGATAAAACAGATCAACATGTCTGTTTTAATAACAGACAACTTACTGTTTAATCTGCAGTTTTGCTTACTTTTTTAATTGAAATGATATTTGACAAGTAATAAACTCAAATGGTGTGATAAAATAATTTGTAACACTGAAATGATTTATGTAAAATTGTCCAAAACTATTTTAAAGTTAAATTCAACACACTTAGACATCAGCACTCATCATACAAACCTCAACAATGGTGACAATAAAAAAATAATTCAGCTGCATAATTTATTCATGCCACAATGCATGCTGGGAGCCATTAATGTGTTTTGTATGCTGGCATGAAGCAGGTCACCATTGTTGTGTTTCATATGCTGAATGTTGATGTATTTGAGTGTATAAATGAGACAAAACAAAAGTTAACAATGACAGTGTTCAGATTTATACAATCACAAATATCAACATTCAGCATCTAAAACAAACAGCATTACAAATAATTTTGGTTATACTTCTCAGTAACATTTCAATTCCTTAAGACAAGAATTTCAGAAAAAAAGCAGTTGTTTAAACCACTTTTATGCATTAATTTGTGTGTTATTGTAACAGACATGTTAATCCGCTTTATCAATGCAGAAACATTTTCTGAAAACACCTGCAATTGCTGGTGTTTGTAAAAGTCAAGGGTCAAGAGCTCAACTAAAGCAAACACTGATCTACATGATGGTGACCCCAAACAAAGCATTGTCAATAAGACATCAAGATCTAAACCTTTATATAACATTCTACTAACATTAAGGAAACTGGACATTTTTAATGTTCTTGAAATGTTACAAATCAACATTCCTAGAATGTTAAATTTTAAATCAAAATCAAGTTGAAAGAACATTTAAGGAACATTATATATATTAAAAAAAAAAAAACTTCTTCTAACGTCAAGAAAGCTGGACATTTTTTACGTTCCCAGAACCAACACTGAATATTTAGAGAATGTTCTTATAACAAAATTCTGTTTGCTGGGTTGAAGAACATACTAATACTAAAACGTATTTACATATTCACTGGGATAAACTTATTGACTGTGTGAACTATTCCATTAATTTTGATTATAATAGTTTTAAAGTGATAGTTCACCCAAAAATGAAAATTTGATGTTTATCTGCTTACCCCCAGGGCATCCAAGATGTAGGTGACTTTGTTTCTTCAGTAGAACACAAATGAGCGGTCTGTCAGCCGGATAATGCGTGTCAATGGTAACACAATTTATAAGAGTCAAAAAACTTGCATAGACAAATCCAAATTAAACCCTGCGACTCGTGACGGCACATTGATGTCCTAAGACACGAAACGATCGGTTTGTGCGAGAAACCGAACAGTATTTATATAATTTTTTACATCTAATACAGCACTATGTCCAACTGCGTTCAGCACTCGGTTAGTAAGGTCTGAACGCGCTCTTACAACGGCAGTGATGTCTAGCACTCATTGAAGTATAAGTGCGAGACTTCACTTCCGTTGTCAGAGCGTGTTCAGACCTCACTAATAAGCGAATGCTGTAGCTCAGGGGTTAGAGCATGGCACTAGCAATGCCAAGGTCATGGGTTTGATCCCAGGGATTGCACATACTCAGATACAAATGTATAGTATAATGCAATGTGAGTCGCTTTGGATAAAAGCGTCTGCCTAAATGTAAATGTACATAAAATTTTCATTTTTGGGTGAACTATCCCTTTAACAGACTGTCAAACATTTCACATGTGATTTCTGTAAGATTTAGTCCCTCAAAAGTAATTCGTAAAACGATTCATTCAGAAACAACATGTAATACCTGAAAAGGTTGATTCTGTTTTTGCTTTGTTTGGAAGAATTTTTAAAGCAGAGAAACTCATCTCATAAATGGTAGCGTAAAATCAGCGTTTCTTCCTCTGGCCATGAACTACATTTACATGAGTAAATGTAAATGAAAGTGAACGGTTCCGCTCATTTCACATGGGTAGAAATTCTAGTACATTGACTGAGCAGGCAATGCTTTGGCATTCCAGGTTGTTTTACACTTGATTATACTATATATCCCTGAAGTCCTAGTGATTCAAGTAAAATATTTTTTTTAGGCTCAATAAAAATATGACATTTTTCACTGATTAGATGACCATCTCCCTCATTAGGGGCAATACAAACTGACTGCCTGAAGTTCAAAAACTCTAACTAAAGGGGATTTAAATGAAGTTTTTCCTGCACTATAGTATTCTCAAAGGGGGAAAAATGCCATTCTCATGATATCAATAGATTAATCTGTAGTCTGACAGAGTGCATATGGAATAGCAATATGATATTATTTCCATTTTACATTAAAAGATAAGAGCTAAGTCATTTTTCTCCTACACTGAAACTGTGGCTCAACTGAAACTTAATATTAGTGTGAAATATATTAAACTTCTAAGAGTACAATATGGGTCAAACATTAAATAATATTCTGTAACAATTTCTTTCTTCTGAACAATTTCAGTCTTTTAACACAATTGTACCATTTAATTCAATTTTCAATATATGTGTGTGTGTGTGTGTGTGTGTGTGTGTGTGTGTGTGTGTGTGTGTGTGTGTGTGTGTGTGACCCTAGACCACAAAATCAGTCATATGGGTCAATTTTTTAAAATTGAGATTTATACATTATCCACTGGATAAATAATCTTTCCACTGATGTATGGTTTGTTAGGATAGGACAATATTTGGCCGAGATACAACTATTTGAAAATCTGGAATCTGAGGGTGCAAAGAAAAATCTAAATATTGAGAAAATCACCTTTAAAGTTGTCCAAATGAAGTCCTTAGCAATGCATATCCACTCTCAAAAATACATTTTTGATATATTTATGGTAGGAAATTTACAAAATATCTTCATGTAACATGATCTTTACTTAATATCATTTTTGGCATAAAAGAAAAATTGATAACTTTGCCCCATACAATGTAGTGTTGGCTATTGCTACAAATATACCCGTGCGACTTATGACTGGTTTTGTGGACCAGGGTCACACACACACACAACTTTGTGAGTTGTGTTTGAAATAGAGCTGGCTGAGACCTTTGAAAGCATATTTTGCACAGTAAATCTGCCCCTGCAGAAGTTCAGTGTCATGTTTGACGCTTACATGGGAATGACTCACAGTCACAACAGCATGTTTAAAAATTATTCAAAATAATCCTTATATGGTTCTCAACTGGGAAGTTTTCACATTAAATGATCCATTATCATTTTTCAAAAATGATAAGTGTCTTTACAGGTCCAGTGCAAGAAGAAAGGGCATCATTGGACCGCACGTTATTTAACACCTCTCAGTAATCCTCTACAGCGACACTAAACCCCTGCAGTGAAGATCTAAAGGCAAGCGGCAATTTTATTTTCCTATCATACACCACACACACACACTGCAATTTTTTAAGCCTGTATCATTCTAGTCGATATTGCAGTATCTCCATTAGTCGCTATATTGTTGTTGAAACAGATAGCCTCTGATCCCTGCCTGCCATCTGGCAACATTAAAATCCACCTACAGCACAAGTCCCTGCTAAGCACAAAACAAACAGCGGCATGCTGCAGCAGAGCAGATGAGATGATGAGTATTATATGATGACAGTGTTAAGCCTCTTTAAGGTTGAGAGAGCTGTTCATTTCTGAAATTAGACAGTCAGGCCTTGGTGCAAGTAGCTTTCTAAATGGGCCCTTGCATAATTTTTATTTTTATTTATTTATTTATTTTTTTTCCGTATAGGCAGTCCCTGTAATAACATTTCATTGATTGTTGCTGTGATTGTTGAGGTTTTCCAAGGGTGACAAATTGAGCTTTTATGCCACTCTGAAATTTACAGTCATGATTTATAATAACAGCTTCAGTTTGATTCGCAATTTGCTGGGTGTCTTCAGTTGTATGAAAAATGTCTTAGGGTTACATATGTGACCCAGTTCCCTGAGAAGGAAAAGGGATGCTGCATCAGTGCGCCGGTGTTGAAGCTTCGGTGTTAAACATGTGTAAATATACGCCAATTCATTGGCTGAGGCAATCAGGTGACGTGATTTGTTGGTTTAACAAAGTAATTTGCCTTACCTGGTTTGAGTTCATTTAAAGAAATTTTGAGTTGATACAAAGATAATAGTTTATTCAACAGAAACTCAAAATATGATTTTATCTTAACAGCATTTGTGAACCTAAGCTGATTTGTCAAAAGATTTGTGAAAAGTTGCGATAACAAATCATGGAAATATTTTTCACAGTGTAAAGACGTGCGTGTGATAGATGTCATCAGCTTCGTTTTGTCTGAAGGAATACTTGCAGGCATGCCCGAAGTATGGGAACACAACGCGGCATATCCTTCCCATCTCAGGGAACCGGATTACAGACATAACCCTAAGTACCTGTCCGTACGAACATGGGTATTTTCAAAACCGCAACTTTTTCTATGTGGTTTGACCGTTCTTACACATGCAAACACAGTCACTGAAACCAAACGTTTCTGAAAACATCTGCCAGGGTGAAGATTTAAAAAAAAACTCCTCTAAAGGTTACAGTGTTGTTGTGTAGATGATGAAACCAGAGATTTTGGCTTGTGCCATCAGAACCGGTAATAACCTTTTTTTACAGGATTCTGATTGGCCAACATGGCTTAAAGGTTAGGGTTATATCACCACCTGTTGGTTTGGCATGCTTTTTTTGTTTTTCATTTCATGTTTTTTTGATGGAGGAAAAACTCTGTTAATACCCACTTTGCCATACTGAAAAATGCCTGAACTCAAGCTGTGATAGAAACAACAAGTGAGTAAGCATGTAACAACCCAGGGATCCAAGTCCAGGGTTGCCTTTTATCTTCTTTTTTTAGTTTTCCAGTTGCCAAAGTTGACCATCTGTAAGACCTTCAGTGTATAGAGATGTGAACACTCACTCCAGCTCAATGCACTTGCTCATGATAGAGCCTAATTTTCTAGAGCCCTTGGGAGCAGAGCTAGCAAGGGAAGCCTCAACCATGTCCAGCTTACATCTTTTACAGAAAGAGAGTAAAAATACCTACAAGTGGGCTGTCCTTCACACACCTCAACATCAAAAAGCTCTTAGAAAGCAATCCAATCCGGAGGCATGCAGGCAAACCCGCACTTCAACCTGATGTACTTAAACCTCCAACCATAATGTACTGGAGAGGGCGACAGATGAGAGAGTGGGACACAAATGGCAATACAGTCCATCTTCTGCTCTGCCAACACTGCCCACATCACTCAGGGAAGAGTTTTCACATCACCACTGAAAAATGATGGGAGGGGGGGGGTCTTTCTAAGAAATACACATTCCCAGGGCTTAAGCCCCTGCCTCAGCAGGATGTCTTTAATGAGCCGCATTTCCCTAGAGGAGTGAACAGACATAGTCTCTGTCTATGTTTTTGTCTCCATGCCTTCTAAAATGAAAAGGGCGATAAACTACAGATTGCTGCACTCGCATGTCAACTCAACTTAGCCACTCATACCTCCTCATGGATTCCTGGTCCAACACCCACTTCCACTATGGGAAACACCCTGTGCCTCTAACATTAGGCAAAACAGGCAAGAGAGTAGATAATACATGGCAATTTTCAACCAACTTCATTGTTTACCCCTTCTTTATTTTTTCCGCTCTTTCTTTCCTCTGGAGTGTGTACTCAATTCCCTACTGGAGGCTTGAGAAAAATCCACTCCAACAACCTCCTGTGCCCCAACACCCTCACTAGGGCAAGGAGGGGGTTTGGGTGGAGACCCAGCACAGAACCTCACGACTTCAGGTCCTAATGTTGTAGTCAAGACCACCTAATCCAAGACCAAGACCAATGTGTGTTGAGACCAAGACAAGACCATGACCTAGGCAGCGTGAGACCGAGTCAAGACCAAGACCAGACCAGCACTCCTTAAATGCATAAATATCCACATTACCATCTGAGAAATTACTTATTTTAATCAGTAAATATAATTAGAATAAGGCACTGTTACCAATATGGCAATTATAGCAATTTGGCCATTTCAAATTATCCCCCTCATGCCTGTGGTGGTTACAGCCCTGGTCTGACATGGCTGGGATGGCTAGACCGGGACCTTCAGTGAAGACACCACACCCAGGGAGAGGTAACTCACAAGGGCCTCTTCTACCTGGGGAATCTTCTAATAAATCATTCTAATAAATAATTTGATGGTGAACCAGTGACTATGCGAGATTATTAAAGTTTCTCCCACAGTTTTGACAACTAATAATGGATATCAGGGAGAAACGTAAGGCTCACACAGAGGAAATGTTGATGACTTGGCAGGAATCATTCATCTAGCATTCTCTGAAAGACTTCCTGCTTCTCCACTGACCGGTCTAGACAATGTCTAGCCATGGCATGGGTCATAACTTATAATAACTCCTCAAACACAGGGCTATGGGAGGAGGCAGTATATCACAATGTATGCTTGCTTGCTTCCATCTTAAATAATCTTTGGGATAGACAACAATAAATAAGACACAACACACAGAGCGTTTCCTAAAGACAAAGAAGCTTATGTCTATGGTAGGCTCTTCTTTGTAGTCATGGCGGCACACTGAGTGATGTCACATGACTACCTTGACAGTGTTTTTACACATGCTTCAGACACCGGCACAACTTATGCAGAACTGTAGAACATCTTTTTCCTTACATTTTTAATACATTTATTAGTACACAATCATTATTTTTCAAATAAATACATGCAATAAAATAAAAATATTTCAAATCCTTTTTTTTTTTTTTTTTTGTAAATGAATCAATGAATCATTTTTTTTTTTTTTTTTTTTTTTTTTTGAGGTGTACCACATGGCATATTACAGCCTGTACAAAGCTGTCTATGTCACAAAGTGTAAATTTAATTTCTTTACTTACATTCTGGATCTTGAAAATCTCTCTCTTTCTGTTCACAGTGCAGTTGATTCCAGCGTGGTTAAAGACCAGAATTTTGCCCTCTGCTGAGTTACAGAGCCACTGAACTGGAAGAGGAAAACATTGGGCTGAGGTTCCTGCCCCTGGCACTGACGCAGAAGGGCTCACCTGGGTCTCTTATGAGACATCCAGCCTCAGCATAAGCTCCTGAGGTCTAAGGGGGTTAGTTTTACACAGAGAGACTGTGTGCTGCTCTGAAAATGCCATACTTACAGTTGTTTGCTTTGACCTAATGCAACTGAGAAATGTTTCCATGTCAGAACGCTTATGAAGTAGATTGTGACATGATGCATGTCATTTATCTTAACCTTTGGCTTTGTGGGATGCTGGATTCCAGTACATAACACATTAAATGCCATTATTTAGGGTCTAAGCACAGAAAGTGCATTAGCGGCCCCTATTGTTTTCCTAAGAGTTTTTTTTTTTTTTTTTTTTTTTTTAGGGTCCAAGCACTAAAAGTATGCAGGACACTATTGTTTTCCTAATACATATATTATTATTACTATTATTATTTCAAAGTTTCAGTAGCTTTGGGGGCCACAAAAAATTGTTGAAATTTCATTGGAAAAAAGCAGGCACACAGGCATCCCATTGAATGAATTAAATAAACTTGGAGTGCACTTGTGCGAAACTTATTACACAATGATGAATATCTAAATTCTGTAAAAAATTAAAGAATGTTTTGTTTTATTTTGTTTTTAATTATAGTACTATTACTATATATATAGTCATAGAGACCCCAAATGTGGTCAATTTTCATCATTTTCCCATGTACAGTTCATATGGCTGCCAATAATACGAATATTATCAAATATAGCTGCAAGCAGCAATACGGGGCCAAGCCCCTGAAAAAAGCATATTAAGTAAAAGTGGGAGCAAAGGAGTAAAGGGCAAAGAGGAAAGACAGACAAAATAACAACAGCTTCTGATCTATTTCACTCTTATTCAGTTAAATGCATCAAAGCTTTCACAAATTCATGCTGCAATTTACCAATACATACAACAAAATGAACAAATATATTGTTTCATGTTTTTGTAACCATATATTACACACATATCCTGTGATATATAATTGGATATAATTAATAAAATTGAAAAGCACAAATAAATTCCTAGCCATTTGCATTTGAACTCTGCCTCAAGTACATTTCAAGGAGTAATTAAGCATACCTGGAACACCGCTTGAACTCTTATAAAGAAATAAACTCTGGCTTAGAAAACACTGGGCATAATTTCCAGGCTCTTATGCAGTGTTGCAAAGTTACTTTAGCTAAGCCATACAGGCAATGAAGCGAATGATGTCACAGCTTTATGGATGCGGGCCCCAATCCACCCGGGCCCATATGCACATACATACCCTGCATACCCAGACACTACGCCACTGTTCACTGGAACTCATTTCAGCTGGGATAGTCCTACTTCCGACCATGTCTCATTGTGGCAACAAGTTAGGCCACATCTACTTAACTTGCTAAAAGAATAATGAATTATGTTGATCATTTAAGCTTGGTGCGCATTGTACAATGTGTGAACATGATCCCTGCTGTATATACTACTGTGTACAATTCCTCCCTCCCCTGCCAAAAAATATGGTCAATTAGGTACACCCCCCTCCCCCTCCCACACACACACACACACACACACACACAAACACACACACACTTTGAACATTGTGGTTACATAACATTACATATTATCAGCCCTGTTTAAGTCCCGGCTCAGACAGGGGGCCTTTCTGTGTTTGCATATTCTCCCCATGTTAGTGCAGTTTCCTCTACACTTTAAAATAATGGTCAAGATCACTACAGAATGACAAGTTGACACTTGAGTAATTAGTGAGGGCCTTCTCATGGGCTTAGCAAATAATTATGTTTTAATATTTTCCATACAGTACAGACATTTCTGAGGTACACAGAGTTAGATTGGGTCTGAAAACTTAGACATAACACATATGGGCCAGTAGGTGACACTCTTCCCTTCTGAAACTGCTCATCCCTGTAATATAACAAAACCTCTGGAAAATGTCCCATCACCTGCTGTGCCAGGATCAGTGTTGTTACCCCAAACGCCAGCCCCCACCATCCTGAGCAGAGAGGAGCCTAAATCAGCAGCTGAAACAAAATGGTCCCAGCATGGATGGGATATCTGTTGGAACATTACACAAAGAAAAATGCTGACTGGTATCTAACTTGTCACACAGCTGTTCAACACGTGACACACACACACACACACACACCCACACACCATAGACAATGATTTTTATACTGTACAAACTGTATATTTATTTGTTTAGGTGCCTCATACAGTCAGAAAGTGAATCTTTTGCACAAAAGATTAGAACATATTAGTACTTTAAAGGTGCATTTTAGCGGCATCTAGCGGTGAGGTTGCGAATTGCAGTATAGAGAAGCTATGCTGTCGTCTGAGGCAGCAGAGTAAGCCAGTCGATCAGACACACTCTGCAGAGCAGTTGTCCGTTTAGGGCTACTGTAGAAATATGCCGGCACAAAATGGCCACTTACAGTAAGAGGACCTGCGGTGTATGTGATAGAAATGGCTGATTCTAAGGTAATAAAACATAACAGTTCATTATGTAAGGTCTTTATACACCACTGAAAACATAGTTATGTATTATTGCATTTCTGTCAATAGATTCTCCTAAAATTTACACATTGCACCTTTAAAAGTACATATTAGTACATTTTCACTTTTGTACCTTAGGGTACTGCCCCAAGCACCATACATTTTTTTCTGACAATGTACAAACCCGATTCCAAAAAAGTTGGGACACTTTACAAATTGTGAATAAAAAAAAGGAATGCAATAATTTACAAATCTCATAAACATATATTTTATTCACAATAGAATATAGATACAGAACATATCAAATGTTGAAAGTGAGACATTTTGAAATGTCATGCCAAATATTGGCTCATTTTGGATTTCATGAGAGCTACACATTCCAAAAAAGTTGGGACAGGTAGCAATAAGAGGCCGGAAAAGTTAAATGTACATATAAGGAACAGCTGGAGGACCAATTTGCAACTTATTAGGTCAATTGGCAACATGATTGGGTATAAAAAGAGCCTCGCAGAGTGGCAGTGTCTCTCAGAAGTCAAGATGGGCAGAGGATCACCAATTCCCCCAATGCTGCGGCGAAAAATAGTGGAGCAATATCAGAAAGGAGTTTCTCAGAGAAAAATTGCAAAGAGTTTGAAGTTATCATCATCTACAGTGCATTAATATCATCCAAAGATTCAGAGAATCTGGAATAATCTCTGTGTGCAAGGGTCAAGGCCAGAAAACCATACTGGATGCCCATGATCTTCGGGCCCTTAGACGGCACTGCATCACATACAGGAATGCTACTGTAATGGAAATCACAACATGGGCTCAGGAATACTTCCAGAAAACCTTGTCGGTGAACACAATCCACCGTGCCATTCGCTGTTGCTGGCTAAAACTCTATAGGTCACAAAAGAAGCCATATCTGAACATGATCCAGAAGCGCAGGCATTTTCTCTGGGCCAAGGCTCATTTAAAATGGACTGTGGCAAAGTGGAAAACTGTTCTGTGGTCAGACGAATCAAAATTTGAAGGTCTTTTTGGAAAACTGGGACGCCATGTCATCTGGACTTAAGAGGACAAGGACAACCCAAGTTGTTATCAGTGCTCAGTTCAGAAGCCTGCATCTCTGATGGTATGGGGTTGTATGAGTGTGTGTGGCATGGGCAGCTTACACATCTGGAAAGGCACCATCAATGCTGAAAGGTATATCCAAGTTCTAGAACAACATATGCTCCCATCCAGACATCGTCTCTTTCAGGGAAGACCTTGCATTTTCCAACATGACAATACCAGAGCACATACTGCATCAATTACAACATCATGGCTGCGTAGAAGAAGGATCCGGGTACTGAAATGGTCAGCCTGCAGTCCAGATCTTTCACCCATAGAAAACATTTGGCGCATCATAAAGAGGAAGATGTGACAAAGAAGACCTAAGACAGTTGAGCAACTAGAAGCCTGTATTAGACAAGAATGGGACAACATTCCTATCCCTAAACTTGAGCAACTTGTCTCCTCAGTCCCCAGACGTTTGCAAACTGTTATAAAAAGAAGAGGGGATGCCACACAGTGGTAAACATGGCCCAACTTTTTTGAGATGTGTTGATGCCATGAAATTTAAAATCAACCTATTTTTCCCTTAAAATGATACATTTTCTCAGTTTAAACATTTGTTTCATCTATGTTGTATTCTGGATAAAATACATTTGAAACTTCCAAATTGCATTCTGTTTTTATTCACAATTTGTACAGTGTCCCAACGTTTTTGTAATCAGGTTTGTATATACATATAAAATGAAGTCCTTAAAACTATCAGGCCTTCACTTTAAGCTTTCATTTCATGAAGAGTGACTTTTTGCTAAGAAAAGAGCAGAAGAAATGCAAATGTCTCAGGTCTGGAGAAAGCTCTGAGAAGAGAGACTGTTTCATCTCACACAGTAAGATGCAATGTGCAGAAGTGAAAACTGCAGCCAAAGCATAAGAAACACATTTAGTCTTTTCCAAGGCTCATATTAAAAAAAATATCGACTTCTGGTAATCCATAGTCCCATGAGACCAAACCGATAAGTTTGGATCTAACAGCATCGGTGTTGCAAGGGGATGAGTACAGTAAGAAGTGTCTGGATCCCACACTGAAGTTTGGTGGTAAAGTTCTTATATAGGGATGAATGAGTGCTGAAGGAGTGGGGGAGTTGTGATTCACACATCATTGTGTGATATTATATACATAATCTTGGTGACTATATATTAATGGTCAACTTTAGACATTCTACTAATTACGTACAAGTAACTGTGCAATGTCAACTAGCAGTCATTAGAGTATTAGTAGACTGTCTGCTTAATATCTGCTCACACTTTATTTTGATGCTCCCAAACATTTGTGACTTTGCAACTACATGTCAACTTATTCTACTAACCCTAACAGATTTTGTACAGACAGGTTGAGCCATTTTCTAGGGTTTTTATGTCGTTTTAGAAGCTATATGGAGAGATAAATCCAGCTAGGCAGTTTTCAGAACAGCTTTAAATCTGTTTTCCTGCATTTGTGTCTCAATATGCTACATTTAAAAATGTTTTTAAATGCATTTTTAAAATGTCTTTCATCTTACGTCTTGAGTCTTGCATCATATTGTTATGCACACCTAGTACTGTGAGATTGTGATTATTTATTTTTTTCTTCATATAATTCTCTTTTTTGTATATGTATCTGAATGTTTTATTAATCTGAAATCACATTATGACAAAGGTTCACCAAAAACCAAAACATGCTGCCTGTTTCATGTCAACACTGGGTTATTATGATTCTGACCCCACTTTTATCCTTTGGAGAGGGGTATAGATCATTTGAAATGGGAAGAATCATTTTAATCCTGTATAAATGTATGGGTTGAGATCAGAAAAAATTATATCAAGCTTGAAAATAATTAGTTTGAACAAAGGGAAGCTTTAAGTAGGCCTCTGGTTCATGTTGTTTTTATAAATATATGACTATACATAATGACATACATACTGATCCCTCTTTATGTATTGGTGGTTAGAGTCATAAATAATGCTTTAACCACCTCTGCAGATTAAAATGAAGAATAGAAATGAATGTGATTTTCCTCTTTGGGGAGTCTAATTGCTTCTGAGTTGCCCTCTGCATGCTGCTTTTAAACAACAGTCTTTGTAAATTGTTTGCTGAGCCCCAGCAGCTGCTTTTAGACATGAAGGTCACTTCAGAGGGGGTCAAATGACAATTG
Source organism: Megalobrama amblycephala (assembly GCF_018812025.1). Lineage (NCBI taxonomy): Eukaryota > Metazoa > Chordata > Actinopteri > Cypriniformes > Xenocyprididae > Megalobrama > Megalobrama amblycephala. The sequence goes on along the minus strand of NC_063060.1, from coordinate 43,238,692 downwards.
TCATTGTAATTTAGCTGTGCTCCTCCCAGAGTTCATACCAAGTGAACAACAGGTTGTTGCTAAAATAACGTCCTAAACAGATCTTGCATGGTTTACAAGCCTGTCTTCTGTGGTCTCATGGCTGGCATGTTTAAAATGCATTCAGCACCGATCACCTGATATAGTCTTTACACAGCCTGTGTTGTTATGCAAAGCTGGAGCCATTTATACCCATGTTCAGTGCACAGTTCTTTCCATCTGTGGCAGGTTGGCTGTGAAGTGAACTTCATATTAAGTTCACAGAGGTGTCATAAATAATGGAAAATGGCTATATTGTTTAATTTAATTGGAGGTTCATAGGCACTTAAAGCCAGGAAACTGCACCTAACAGGTCCAGGGTCCATTGAAGGATTAGTTGACTTCAGAAATAAATTCCCTGATAATTTACTCACCCCCATGTCATCCAAGATGTTTAAGTCTTTCTTTTGTCAGTCAAAAAGAAATGATTTTTTTTGAGGAAAACATTCCAGGATTTTTCTCCATATAGTGGACTTCACTGGGGTTCAACGGGTTGAAGGTCCAAATGTAAGTTTCAGTGCAGCTTCAAAGAGCTCTACATGAGGAATAAGATTATTATCTAGGGAAACAATCTGCCATTTTCTAAAAAAATACAAATTTATATGCTTTTTAATCACAAATGCTCATCTTGCACTGCTCTGTGCTGTGCTACGCATTACATAATCATGTTGGAAATGTCATGTGTGACGTAGGCGGAAGTACCGATCCAGTGTCTACAAAGCCAAAGTGCAAAGACTAAGTTAAATGCCCTTTACAAAAAAAAGGTAAAACAAAGATATTGGATGATTTTGAAGTTGGAGAAGAAAATGAGTGCCTACTTCTTCCTACGTCATGTGTGACCTTTCCAACATGATTACGTAATGCATGGCGGGTCGCAGAGCAGTGTAAGATGAGCATTTGTGGTTAAAAATTATATTTAAAAAAAAAAAAAATTAATTTCTAGATAAGACCCTTATTTCTCATCTGGGATCATGTAGAGCTCTTTGAAGCTGCACTGAAACTGACATTTGGACCTTCAACCCATTGGTAAGTCCACTATAAAGAGAAAAATCCTGTATTAAGGTCTGTGTTCGTTTGGTTTGCACTGAGCAACAAGTCTTCTTATTCTTCTGTTTGCCTTTTATTTATGGTGAAGGATGAAGTGAAAATAATAGCCTAATTATACCATCATTCCTGTAAATCGTGTCATCTTTTCATCATTCCTAACCCTAACCTCTCTACTATCCCTATAAATTAACATGGCGAAACGGTTATTTCCAGTAGTTAGTTAGTTAGTTGATTATCAGCTATCAAGCTGAGCAAATAGCTTTGTTACAAACTGAAACACTTCAGACGACAGGTTTGTGGAAACAAACATATCACTTAACAGCTGATCATGTTCATCAAACCCTTGAGTTGAATCAGCTGTGACTCCACACATTTGCGACGCTTGAAAACTCTTGGTGGTCCTTGGCTGATGAAGAGACAACTCCAGTATTTTGTACCAGAATTTGAAGTCCATGAAGTTGCATGAACATCAAATGGAGGCTTTTGCTCAGAAAAATACCCCCACATTTCAGAAGAGACCTCACATAATGTGTTCAGATTGTTTTCATTTGTCACATTTGTCTTCTCATGGTTTCAGAAGACATCTCAACCACTTTAAAAACTGTGCAATATGAAGTCAAACATTTCTTTATACTAACATACAATATGCATTAATAATGAAATTATTCAAGGATTGTGTCTTTCAGCAAAGAAAGTTCCAGGTTTTCTGATCATGTAATATGACATCTGGTGCATGACTGCTTCCAAGAACAAATGATCAGCCCAGTGCACATGAACTGCATAGAGTTATTCTCATGCTTTATTTCAATGATTAAGTGTAACTCGCCCTATTTCCTCACCATTTGATTCAATATGACTTGACTTGAAGTAAAAATGTTAGCACAAAAACATTAATCTATACTTCATGACTCGTTTTATTCCTGAAATGTTCTAGTTAGTCATTTGTCTAACATCTACGTGTTTCAGAATGTTCAGAAGACATTTAAAAGTAACGTTTACATAATGTTTGCAGAATGATACTTTAGAATTTTCTCTTAATTTTCAAAGAAACAAGAAAAAAAATTAAACTTTTAAAACATTTAATGAACTGGACGTTTTGAACATTCATGTTTTGATAACTTAATAGGGAATTTTGGCAAAACATTCTTCTTTAATTTTATTAGCTGAGATGAGACATAAGGATTCAATCCCTATACTTGAATCCTGAGGTTTGACGGAGAAGCCTGTGGAGCAGTTACTGTATGTGGGCGGAGCTCTGACAGATGACACAGCTGAAGATCCTTCCTGCTCCTCTTCCTCTCTCACCTCTCCCAGTGATTTCTGAAAGAAAGAAATAAAGAAAGAAAGAAATAAAGAAAGAAAGAAATAAAGAAATAAAGAAAGAAAGAAAGAAAGAAAGAAAGAAAGAAAGAAAGAAAGAAAGAAAGAAAGAATTTTATTTTCTCCTAAAGAGAAACATCACAGACAGTGCTGATACTGGATTCTGATTTCTTAGAGAATCTGAAATCACCACTTTCCACTTAGGAAAAGAAACCTCCTAAGAATATATATACACAAAATGGCTGAAGAAGCTCTTTAATCAAAATAACACTAATTGAACAGTAATGAGAATTTTGTGGTAATAAGAATGCAAAAAGTCTGAAAATCGTCTTCATTTTCTGAATGCAAAATAATATTCTCTTTTTTGATTTGGAGGTTTAATTATTATACTTATATAATTATAATAATAATTATTATTTTTGACAAAGTTTTGACTTGGTGTGATTTAGTGCTCTGCTTTTTTGGTAACACTTTTCAATAAGGTTTCATTAGTTAACGTTAGTTAACAAACATGAACTAATAATGAACTGCACTTCTACAGCATTTATTAATCTTAATTAATGTTAATTGCAGCATTTACTAATACATTATTAAAATCATAAGGTGTATTTGTTAACATTAGTTAATGCACTGTGAACTAAAGATTAATAAATACTGAATCATGATAAATAATACATAATAATGTTAACAAATGAGACCTTTTTGTAAAGTGTTACCACTTTTTTAATTGGCAGAAACTCCCTCACAGCTTCTGTGTGGATGAACACTGATGAGCAATAACTGACCAATTATCACACCATATATTGTTTATTGCTTTATTCAGCCATGTAATGTATATCTTTTTGCCTTTACACTCTCAAAAATAAATTTTTAGGGGTTTTTACAGCCTAATTTCATAGAAGAACTATAGTTCCTTAGAAAATGTACTGGTGCTTGAAAATATAAATTTTTAATCTCTTTAAGTTCCTTATGGGGAAAAAAAAATATGTTTTTTGATAAGAAGACGGTTCTTTACTAAATCTAAGACATAAGGAACAAACACCTTGATGTGGAAACTCACAAGCATCTTAGTGATTGGGCTTTTAAATGTAAATGTGTCTGATTGCACTGGATAATTTAGAATAACATTTATCCCTGAACATCTGAAAAACTGCATTCAGAGGAGATGTGACATGCATTATAAAGAATCCAAACCCAACTTAACATTCAGCAATATTATTGATTTGACAGCAGAAGCCATCGGATGAGAGGAAAACTTGAACTGAAGTGAGATGAATAATGACACTATTGTCTTCTGTAGAGCTTATTAAACTGAATTCAATCAACACTGAACTTAATTGAGCTGGATAATGCAATGTTGCATCAATAATTCTGTTACATTCCTTCTTATTACTGTGAAGCAATTTCTTTTGTATGAAGCGCTATAAAAATAAAGGTGACTTGACTCTGAATGACATATCATGTGTCTTTAACTGTGGCTCCTCTTTCTTTTAAAGTGTGAAGATTAGCAAATATCCATAACCCTGTATTTCACTGTATATTACCAAATCCTGGTGTCTCAATGGCCCTGTACAGATGGACGAGAGAATCTATTGTGAGAGAACAATGTGTCTCAAATAGAAGCCTTAGCGCTCGTCCTTTTACGGCCTTCCTCTTGGTATCTGGCACCTTCTTGGGACAAAAGGGGGCTGGACTTACCTGCTACTCCTAGGATAAAGAGTCGTCCCGCAGCATGGAGTCCTGTACCCAGAGTGTGTCTGACCCTGTGCCGTCTCTGTCCCTCTGTGTTGCATCGTAACCATCAGCATGGCCCCCAAGAAGAAGGAAGAGCCCAAACCAGTAGCTGCACCCAAACCCCCAGAGCCCGAGCCCCCCAAGGAGCCGGAGTTTAACCCAGCCGAAGTCCAGGTACCAGTTGAGATCCACTGCAAGAGATGGGTTTTTATTGAACGGATTTGTGTTTTCATTTCTATCAAACTGAATATGGTGTCTAGTTTGATTAAGGTCTGTGTTCGTTTGGTTTGCACTGAGCAACAAGTCTTCTTATTCTTCTGTTTGCCTTTTATTTATGGTGAAGGATGAAGTGAAAATAATAGCCTAATTGTACCATCATTCCTGCTGCCAAAGACTTTACTCATTCTAGATTAGGGAGGACTTCCTGAGGAGAAATATTGCCTTCTCGCAAAGATTGCCACTGGTTTCTTTATTGTCCATGCGCTATTTTAAGCAACAGGGTGTAGAGCATTCAAAAAGACAACCTGCTGTTGAATAATGGCTGTGAATGCCAAATGATATCTCCCACCGTCTGCCGATCAGCTGCGTTTGGCGTTTGCCTTTGTGTACATATTTGTTTAATCTGCAGAGCTCAGAACTGATTTGAGAAGCCATTTGCATTGAACTAAACAATTGTCAGAGTTTGTTTTGTTACCATCAGAGAACTTCTTTCCCACATCCGAGTGTTTTAGCAACTCGCATTAGTTACACAAGAAATATAAATACACTAGATCATCACTTTCTGTGCAGGTCAAGTAGTTTTTGCTAGTGAAATGGTGGAAAGTTGAGAGTATGACAACAAAAGAGATTTTAGTGGTCAACATTGCCACCACATTTCCATAGTCTGAAAATTTGGGGTTAAGAGAAGCCATGATATATGTTCCAAACCATTGAGGTTTGGGCCACACAATGTGATTTTGATTATGTTACCCCAGAATGGACCACCCAAACTCTGAAGCAATTTCCAATCCATCTACAGCTTTTGTTGAGAACATAAAGCAAGCATGTCAATCGACTAGAACACTAGAAGCTCTTATTCCTGAGAATAATCTTTTACAGCTCCTCTATAATTTCCTGCATCCAGTGTCATTGTTTTTGTGATTGGTTGTGCCTCAGTGGGTAATATGCTTAATGCAATTCAAACAAATTAGATACAATGGCACTAATAATAGTTTTGGGATGTAAATCTGTTCAATTATCTTTGGCAGGACAAAATGCAAAGTTACATCTCTCATGTAGTTGTATTGTTAGGTCGTAATCTTAACTGTTCCCTCAGTAGGGCTCATCTTTTGGCATTTTTCCATTTGCTAAGGCCGTAAAAAGCATCTCGTCAGTGTCATGTGTCCGCGGCCTTCAATCACTGCCTAACCCTGTCGTGTAACAGTTTGTGCTGAGATGACAAAAGGGGTATCGGGTGAACACACGCGCCCAAGGTTGGCCATAAATTCTTCTGGACAATGCGTCACAGGACAAACGGGGTTGAGCTTGAGTAACCAGAGACATCTGACAGCCGTGATGAAGGACAAATACCACCCGAGCATTAATAATCACATCTACCGCATCTAATCCAATTATAACCTTGTGTGTAATTTATTAAACTTCAGAGTTTTGTATGATTATTTATTTAATTTTTTTTTTTTTTTCTTGGCAGATTGAATTCACCGCTGAGCAGATTGAGGGTAAGTCAGATTTTTGTATGCATTATGTTAGCATGTTAAATCTATTTAATATATCTTACTTAAGGATGTTGCGGATTCAGTTTTCAGAAATGTTATTCTCTCAAAACAAGTAAAGTCTTTCGAGTAAATTGCTTTTAAATGATGTTTAAAACAAGACAAAATACTGAATAATGAACCATGTCTTGATATAATCAAAGTAAATGTCCTGAACTAAATATTTATTTTATACAAAAATGCTGGGTTAAAAACAACCCAAGTTAGGTTGAAAATGGACAGAGCGATTGGGTTGTTTTAACCCAGTGGTTGGGTTAAATGTTTGCCCAACCTGCTGGGTAGTTTTATTTAACTCAACTATTGTTTGAAAATGACTGTATTGCTTGCTGAAAATGAACCCAAAATTTGTTGGAAATTAACATGTATTAATATGTTTAATTTAATAAGATTAATAGTTAAACAATAAACTTTTGTTAAATTGCTTATTAATAAATGTTCACCTTTTGATTATTATTGTTGCCTCTAGTAATTATGTGTCTGATTTTTAATTTCCAACCTATTTTGAGTTCATTTTAAGCCAGACATATAGTCATTTTTAAACAATAGTTTAAATAAAACTGCCCAGCACGTTGGTCAAACATTTAACCCAACCACTGGGTTAAAACAACCCAATCGCTGGGTCAATTTTCAACCCAACTTGGGTTATTTTCACCCAGGATTTTTTTAGAGTGTATATTTTATCAAATAATTTAGCCTGTAAAATTGCAAGAAAATCAAAGCCATATGTCTAACCAATTTGTGTTCCAAATTTGAATGTGATATCCTAAAAATTGAGACACTTACATTTTTAAACTACAATTTCCATACTAAAGCAATGTCCAATTTCAACACAGTTTTCACAGGGGAAATTTTGAGTGTTTAAGCTGCCGCTCCTCACTCCACATGGGCAGCGTGGAGGGTTTAGGTCTGTTGGAGCCTGAGAAACTGATGATGTCCCATTGTCTTTTTCTCTGCAGATTTCAAGGATGCGTTCCAGCTGTTTGACAGGACGCCAACCAACGAGATGAAAATCACCTTCGCTCAGTGTGGTGACCTGATCAGGGCCTTGGGTCAGAACCCCACCAACGCTGAAGTTCTGCACGTGTTAGGCAAACCCAAAGCTGAAGGTGAGACCCTGACCCTCTCAGACGTCCACTGTCTATGAACATAAGCCTGACTGTCCACTCTGTCCACTCTCAGATATGCAAGTGAAGATGCTGGACTTTGACCAGTTCCTGCCCATGCATCAACACATCTGCAAGGCCAAAGACCGTGGCACCTTTGAGGACTTTGTTGAGGGCCTGAGAGTGTTTGACAAAGAGGGGAATGGAACAGTGATGGGCGCTGAGCTCAGACACGTCCTCGCTACTCTGGGTAAGCTTCAACATTCATAATAATAATAATAATAAACTACACCTGTTGATGATATTTAATTGTCTTCTGTATAAGCAAATTCCTGTAGTAGCTGCAAAGATCTTCTCAGCTAACAGGGAACATTCTCTGAACTTTAACTAATGTTCTGGCAAAGTTATGAACAAACATTCTTCCAGTAACATTAATAGAACGTTCGTTAGTTATCCAGTCTTATATATAATAATGTTCTCAAAACTTTAGCACAAATATTTATGCATCATTCATAAAATGTTTTAGTTTTACATTTTTTTAACGTTTTTTTAAATGTAACTACTCTGTAAAAAAATATTTTCATGATTTGTTATACATTTTTTCTTTTGTCAAATCAACTTCAATAATTAATGTGGATCAGATAACATAATATTTTGAGTTTCTGTTAATTAAACCAATTGCCCTCATTGTATGAACTCAAATTTTTAATATCAATGAACTCAAAATTTTAAGGCAAGCAGGAAATTTACTTTAAGTTAAACCAACCATTCTTTTTTACAGTGTACTTGTTTTAGAACATTCAGAGAACATTCAAAAGTAACATTCCTATAATGTTTGAAGAAAGATAAAATGGAATGTTCCGTTAACGTTAACATAACCAAGAAAAAACGTTTTTAAAACATTTAAAAAAAACTGGAGGCTCTGAATGTTCAGAGAACAGAAATAGCATTTTCATAACTTAATGAGAATGTTAGTAAAACGTTCTAACAACATAGTTTTGTTAGCTGGGTTTTTTTATACCTTACATTGGGTTCTCTCACTTTTATTCAACAAAATATTATTTATTTGTCATTAATACAAAGTCAATTTACTTGAGAAGCAAACTGAGCAAGATATTAAGAGTTATTTTCAGAGATTTCATTGAGTAAAATGACAATTACAAAACAAATTTAATTCCTCAAAACCATTCCTAATATATTGATTCTCACTGTAAACAAGAGAGAGAGCACACTGTAAATAATGATCTTTTGAAGTTGTAAATAAAACATAGATTAATGAAAAACTTTTATTTACAATAAAATAATATTTCAATTTTACTATTTCAAAGTTTCACATTTATTTCTGTGTTACATGCTAATTTCTTTGTAATTGCTTGTTAAATTTGCAAACAAATTTCTGAGAGAAAATAGTTTCTACACCATATTAGAAAGAAAATACCACAGATCTCAACTCTAGGAATTAATTAGTATCAGAGAAACTCCAAAAGCAAGATGATAAATTGACACTTCATATTCACACAACATGGACACAAGAATCAATCCTTTCAGGTCAGATGATGATTTAGCAGTAGATCACCGTAGTGAGAACGTGTGTGTGTTTGTTCTCGTTAGGTGAGAAGATGAAGGAAGATGAGGTCGAGCAGCTGATGGCTGGACAGGAGGATGCAAACGGCTGTATAAACTATGAAGGTGAGCTTCTACACACTTTTACAACTCCATCCTCTGCTGTTCAACTCTTTCATTCAGCGTCAGCATGTCCACAAATACATCAACATCTGTTATCAATAGAAAAAAAAAAGAGAGAAATAAAATAAAAATCTCTAATGAGAATAGGAGTTCTCTTCTCCACTAGATGGCAATGTTGACCCATCTATTACAATATTTTCTGTGAAACACAAGAACTTTGGAAACTATACCCACGTGACTTTGTTTAAAAATAATAAAAAATATCAACACTTGGCTCAGAATAGTACTAAACATGCATTAGCACAGAATATTAATATAGATTTTGTCTTTTTCCCCCACAGCTTTTGTAAAGCATATCATGGCTGGCTGAACAGGTATGAGAAATCACCCATTTGTCTTGAATGCATTTGTGTTATATTTTGAGGTGTTTTGTATTCATCACTAAGTGTTTAAAACTCTGTAAAGCACCTTGAGGAACATCTGCATGTGCATTGAGTATAAATATTGATTATTTTATTTTTTTCCCCCTTATTTTTCAGATGATCAAGACACGTCAATTAAGGATACAAAATGATGCCAATGTTATTTCATCGTTGTTCTTTTGTAAATGAAAACCCGTGCAGGTGTTTTCTGCTGTGGGTCCACTGTCCTCACTGTCTCCAGCTGTCTCTCAAATGTTCCTTTTTGTATGGCTTCAGTCTGTTGAGCCAAAATGACTCAATCATGCATCACACCTGTTCTTTTTGTGAATACAATCAGGTTTATTAAATGTCACGCTTGGTTTAAACAGCCTCCTCTGAATCCTTTTCATTACACTATTCCTAGAAACCCCTTGAAAAGAACTTAATTTTTAAAAGTCAATGAATTAGCAACAGCTGGATGTAACATTTGACATTTTTGACAAGACAAACATGTCAGTCTCTAACATGTAATTTATTTAAGCCTGCACGAAATAAACTTTAGTCTGTAAAACAAGTATAATAAACTACACAAAAAGCATTTCAAATGTATCCAGGACATTTTATAATTACCAAAAAACTGAAACATAGTTCACTCCTTATGCACATTATCATTTCCATAAAAACATTGGCTGGCTATTGGTCAGAATATTAGAACTAAAACATAGACACATCATGGGCATCATTAACATCTCTGAATACTTCATTATTTCTGTCATTAATTACTCACCCTCATGTCGTTCCACACCCATAAGACCTTCGTTCATCTTCAGAACACAAATTAAGATATTTTTGATGAAATCTGAAAGGTAGCCTATATGATTCGTCCATAGACAGAAATATAATCAACACTAGACATCGTTAAAACAGTCGCTGTGACTCCATGGATCTGACTTGGCACATTCTGGGGAATTTGGAAGTCAAGTCAACACCTCAAACTCGTTGTTGTGCTCCTCAAATCATTCCTGAACCATTTTTGCTTTGTGGCAGGAGCATTATTCTGCTGAAAGAGGCCACAGCCACCAGGGAATACTGTTTCCATGAAAGTCTGTACATGCACTGTGTATTCTGACACCTTTCTATCAGAACCAGCATTAACTTCTTGAGCAGTTTGAGCTACAGGAGCTCGTCTGTTGGATCGGACCACACAGCCCATCCTTCGCTCCCCACGTGCATCAATGATCTTGGCCGCCCATGACCCTGTCGCTGGTTCACCACGGTTCCTTCCTTGGAGCACTTTTGATAGATACTGACCACTGCAGACCGGGAACACCCCAGAAGAGCTGCAGTTTTGGAGATGCTCTGACCCAGTCATCTAGCCATCACAATTTGGTCCAAATCTATGGAGTCAAATTAATGCCTTAAAGTTTTGCACAAAAATAAAGTTTTGCAAAACAAAAAAAGAGAATTGAGCAATAAAAAAATGTTTTGCAAATAAAAATAAAGAATTGCGAAGGAAAAATAAAGTATTGAGCAGAAAAAAATTAGTTTTGCAAACAAAAATAATAAATTGCAAAATAAAAATATAATCAATTACAAAAATCAATGACAGCTGTAATCCTATTTTATCTTTGCCACATATTTTTCATGCTCAAACCTACTAAATCATTTGCAACGCTCATTTTATTCTGCGTTTCAGTCAAGCGTACGCTCACGATACCGGTTTTCCTTTGCGCTGCACTTTTCTGTGCGGTTCTCTTTATGGCACTGGTTTGACGTGGGGGTGGAGTCAAGAAACGGGGCACGCCTCCGCGAAACACGTAATCGGCAGGAGACGCAGAACAGATCAAGCATAGATACAGAGCGCATTTATTATAATCTGAAAACCACGCCCACCGGGGGAAAAACAATCCAACCGTCTCCATTGACTTTGTATTGCGTGAGGCTGCCTTATTGTCTTTCCTGACTCATTACAAAAAACAGAACAATGCCTAAAAGCTGCTGTGTGACAAGGTGTACAGCTAACAAGCTAAAAAACCCAGAAATAAGGTTTTATAAGCTGTCGACCCCAAAAAACGAATGTTTAGGACACAAAAGTGGATACAGGCAGTGAGACAGAGCGCAACGGGTCATATTACTATAAGAAATGCATTGGAGGGGGTCGTAATCGGCGACAACATATGCTAAACAAACCAACAAAAACAAACCATTCATTATTTTTAACCATGTCAAAGAATTATTTCACCTGTCACCGATTACGTTCCCCTCCAATGCATTTCGCGGGGACGTGCCCCCGTTTCTTGACTCCACCCCCACGTCAAACCAGTGCCATAAAGAGAACCGCACAGAAAAGTGCAGCGCAAAAGAAAACCGGTATCGTGAGCGCACGCTTGACTTTAAAATGAGCGTTGCAAACGATTTAGTAGGTTTGAGCATGAAAAATATGTGGCAAAGATAAAATAGGATTACAGCTGTCATTGATTTTTATAATTGATTATATTTTTATTTATTTTATTTTGCAATTTATTATTTTTGTTTGCAAAACTTATTTTTTTTCCGCTCAATACTTTATTTTTCCTTTGTAATTCTTTATTTTTGTGCAAAACATTAAGGCATTAATTTGACTCCATACAAATCAAATTCGCTCAAATCCTTACGCTTGCCCATTTTTCCTGCTTCTAACACATCAACTTTAAGGACAAAATGTTCACTTGCTGCCTAATATATCCACCCACTAACAGGTGCCGTGATGAAGAGATGATCAGTGTTATTCACTTCACCTGTCAGTGCTCTTAATGTTATGCCTGATCGATTTATACAGAATACAGTCTCTCTCATCTATATATTTAGGTGAGAGAGAAAGACTGTATTATCTAAACAAGACACTAGATGGCAGACATGCATCATACACAAACTAGAGAATCAAAGATGTAGGCCAATCTAAGGAACTGAATTTGCATAAGAAAAAAAAACACATTGTAAATTGGCGTTCAGAACCTCAAACAGGTTTAATATCTATTTAAAATGTATTGTCAAAATATTACAAAATATCAAATATTCAGCTTATTCTGATTTTCCCAGCATCAAGCAATCATGTTGGGCAGCCTCCAAATAAAGTTCCCCATAGTCATGTATCATTATACTATATAAAATCCAGTTCAGGTGAAACAAGATCACATAATTATACTATAGCCTACTGGAAAAAGTCTGAGAATGTGAGATGTCTATGCATTAGTGAGTTCTGCACATGGAGGCAGTGTTGCTCTGATCACAGAAAAGTGTGCCATCTGCAGTTTCACAGCCCAGTTTCCATTATGTCAGATTTAGGTGAGTCCTCTGTGATCAAGAGAGGGCATTGACATGTTCACTCAAAGTCAGCACAGCAGGGTTCAAAGCACATGGACATGTCTTTAAATTGATGGCCAGTTTAATATGGCGGAAACATGCTATTAAATAAACAAAGACTTGACAGTGCGGATGAAAACATATAGTTGGACTTTGTTTCTAAGGAAAAACGGATTATTATTAGCATCACAGATTTATGCCGCAGTTCTAAATTCTCTGCTTTAATAGATATAACATCACGCTAGAGAAAATACACTCTTGCCTTTTAGCCCTTGTTGCCTGAGGACTCAAAGGATTACAGTGAATAAACCTTCTTGTGTGTTTGTCAGAGGAAGATGTGCATCATATGCATGGAAAAATGCATAAATACTGTAAACAATAGAACATGTGGAAAATATCAAATGTGACGTTTCTTGTTTCGAGGTGTCATGTCAGATGTATAACAAAACTATTGATTGGACAATGGATAATTAAACCTGACATTGCATTGTCAGTGCTGCAGTCACATCTAATTGAGAGATTATCTGCTTCTTGGGGTCTGAAGTACAAGAGAGTAAACAATAACAAGCTTTAAGAGCTTCTGTGTGACGTAACCTTAACAATATCATGTTCTTTTAACATCTAGACTGACAATATGTTTTCAAGTCTAAGTCTGTCATATTAACAAAATTGTACCCAGATGTTACTGATGTCATTAAGCTGATGTTCTGCTGCTGTCTCTGTTGTCTGGGTCTGGGATGAAACACTCGGGGATAATCCACCAGAGTTTTTAATCCACGCCAGTTAGGCTTTGGCGGTATGTTTGGGTCACTGAGGATGAGTCATTCTCCCGAGTCCCAGGTAATGCTGAGGACTAAAATAGGTTTCTCGTGTCATGACCCCTTGAAAGAAAGAAAGAAAGAAAGAAAGAAAGAAAGAAAACAGTCCTCTGTAATAATGCATGTAGTTATCACAAGCCATTAAACACATCAAAGATCTTGTTAACCGTGAGGGAAATGCACTGCTTGAGATGTTTAAAGAACAAATTTATGCTCTATTTGTTGTCTGGCCAAGAAAAACTCTGAGAAATCAGCGTATGAATTATATAACTTGACACTCGCCCTCTGGTTATCCCGAGATTCGTCAGTGCCGAGCATCTGGATGTGATTTTCTTATTTGTTTTATTTAACATAATTTTGCAAACCAGCATTAATATCCCTGTTGATTTGGACCCATTTGCATTAATGTCAAGCGGTGTATAATGCTTTGTATATTGTGTAAAACAAATTGTAAAAGTGTTTTTAAAATGTGAGAAATGGGATTTGGTGCATGATGATTCGCTGGTGTGTGTAATGTAGCATGTGATATCTGGATGGTGTGTTTCAGCGAGTCTTGTGTTTCACCCTCACGTTCTGACTTTTATATATTTCTGGTACCAAAGACTGCAATGCTATATGCGTAAAAATAATAATATAGCAAAAGTAATAATACATCTTCTCTTCGTATTCTTTTCTATGACTCCATCAAAAACAAGTATGCAAACCAAGATGTAATGCTCTGGACACAATGGAGAAATACAGAGACTGTTTTCCAGACTAGAAGAGTATAAAGTTGTTTCTGTCAGCGGAAAATGTGAAAGATTATTTGCATGTATACAGTTCTTATACTATAATCGCCATCTCTAAAACCCATAACATTTTTGTGAAGGTCATTTGAAGACATTTTGCTTATATAATAATCAGTTCCCTTTCAGTCGGTCACGTTCGACGTACGTCAGTAGTGACCGACGAATTGGGATATCGCTTAGAGAGCCCTATCAGCTTCGTGTGAACTAAAACAGGCCAATGGAATTGGCGTGCGATATTTGCATAATGCGCACCGCCTCCGCCAGGTGTATATAAATAGGAAGCGGATGCAATCGCACTCTGTCTTTCGCTTCGGAGCCATTTTCTGGTGTCCTGCTTCAGACTTTTTGTTTAAAACTAAAACTGCATCAGAAGAGGATTTACAGCGAGCTGTCCGTGTTGGAAGTCAAGGCACTCCAGCGAGGTCGCGAGTTTCCGAGGAGCCGAGCTATAAGCTCTCAACTGCTGTTGTAACAGCAACACTCTAAAAGTGTGTGTGCGTGTTGCGATTTGGGCCGGTTCCTCGGTGTGTTCAGGGAGTGGTGTACCTGAGCGCATCGCGTCACTCCCTGTGTGCTTCAGCACAAGTGAGCTGATCTTTCCCCTTCTAAAAGAGCTTTACAGACGAACCCTGACAGTATGTCATTTCGTCTGTGCGTTACTGGGTGCGGTCGTTCCCTGGTCCCTGCTGATGGGCACAATCGCTGCATCTCGTGTTTGGGCGTTCAGCACGCTGAAGCAGCTTTTGTGGATGGTTCATGTTCCCATTGCGGGAATATGACTATCGCGGTGCTGAGGTCTAGACTCACCTTCCTGAGGTCTCAGGAAGCGGGGGTCCCCTCTCCTATGCCCCGTTCGACTGCTTTTTCCGGCCCGGGCCGGAAGGACGGTTCGGCGGTGTATGGGAAGGGTGACCTGAGGATTACGGTCAGGGCTTCCCCGCCGAGCGGAAACGCTCCGCGGGCCCCTGCCGCCTCATCAGCACCGCAACCCGTCGTGCCGCCGTTGGTTTCCGCTGGGCCCTCTACGGACTGTCCAGCCGTTACCTTTGGTGCGCCTGCGGCGGACCGGATGTCGATCTCTGCATCGGAAGGTGAGCCAGGGTCCTCGGGGGAGGAAGATCCGGACGCGCTGCCGCCCTCCGGGACGGTAGCGGTGGCCGAGTGGGATCCCGAGTTGACGGCTGTGCTTTCCCGGGCCGCCTTGTGTGTCGGGCTCGAGTGGAACCCTCCACCCTGCCCCGGCCCATCTCGGTTGGATGATTGGTATTTGGGGGGGGGGGTCGCGCTGGTCAGGTCCAGCGTCCCGCCCCAATGCCTTTCTTCCCGGAAGTGCACGATGAGGTGACCAGGTCTTGGCAAACACCTTATAGTGTTCGTGCGAGGCCCGGTCCCTCGTCCGCCTTCTCCTCCCTGGATGGCGGAGAAGCCAGGGGGTACGCGAGGATCCCGCCAGTCGAGCGGTCCGTTGCGATGCAGCTGTGTCCAACGGCCACTGGCTGGCGTGGTGAGCCGCGCCTCCCGTCCCGGGCCTGTAAGTTCTCAGCCGGTCTGACTGAGAAGGCTTACAGCTCCTGTGGGCAGGCTGCCTCCGCCCTGCACGCGATGGCCCTTTTGCAGGTGTACCAGGCAAAAGCGCTGTCGGAGATGCCCCAGGAAGGGCCTGACCAACAACTGCTTGGGGAGCTGCGCGCTGCCACCGACCTTGCCCTCCGGGCGACGAAGGTGACAGCACGCGCTGTTGGTCATGCGATGTCTACCTTGGTAGTCCAGCAACGCCATCTCTGGCTGACCTTGGCGGACATGCGGGAAGCCGACAAGCAGCGGTTCCTGAATTCCCCCGTGTCCCCGGTCGGCCTCTTCGGCGACGCGGTGGAGAGCTTCGCCCAACAGTTCTCCGCCGCACAGAAGCAGGCTGAGGCTATCAAACACGTCATGCCACGGCGGTCCGCTGCTGCCTCCACCCACCCGCCCGTGGCTCAGCCTCAGCCCGCTCGTCGCCGAGGGCGCCCGCCTGCGTCGTCCTCCGCCCCTGCTGGTTCGGCAAAGCAGCAGCCTACACCAGCCAAGCAGCAGGGTGCCGGTCGCGGACGTGGTGCCCAGCCCGTCTCAGCCAAGCCAGGTGGCAAACGTAAGAGGAAGTCACGGCCCTGAGACGGGCAACCTGGAGGGGAAGGATCTTGCTCTTCGGGAGAGTTTTCCACCTTCTCTCCCACCCCCGGAGGAGGGCCGGGGGGAATTTGTGATGTCTGTCTATCTTCCGCCGCTGGCTCCCCGGAGTCCAGCGGTACCCACTTTATCACAAAAAGAGCAGTTTCCTCAAACTCCAGGTCACAACAGGGTGCGCCTGCCAGTGTGCCAGGCCCCGCCTCGCCACTCGCAGCCCCCTCCCATTTCGCCAGCAGGTGGCAGTGTGATGGTGCAGCCCGCGCCCCGTGCGCCGTCTCCCATACGCACTGCTGCCTCCCAGAGTTCGACCACACTCCGGGCCGCTCCCATGCCGTCCGAGTTGGATCCCACTCTACCTCGCTGCCCCACCCCCGGTGCGTCTGTGGTGCCTTTGGTCCCGCTGGCTCGGAGTCTGGAGGCGTGGATCACGCTTCCCAGCCCGTCCCGCTGGCTCATTCGCACTATCAGACTCGGCTATGCGATTCAGTTCGCCCGGCGTCCCCCGGTCTTCAGGGGTGTCCACTTCACTCAGGTGTCGTTGGACAGTGCACCTGTTCTCCGGGCGGAGATTGCTGTCCTCCTGGCGAAGGATGCAATCGAGCCGGTCCCTCCAGCCGATATGAAGTCTGGGTTTTACAGCCCCTACTTCATTGTACCGAAAAAGGGCGGTGGGCTACGGCCAATCCTGGATCTGCGCGTCCTGAACCGGTATCTCCACAAGATGCCGTTCAAGATGCTCACGCAGAAGCGCATTTTCGAATGCGTCCGTCCCCGGGATTGGTTTGCAGCAATCGACCTGAAGGACGCGTACTTTCATGTCTCGATTCTGCCTCGACACAGACCCTTCCTGCGGTTTGCGTTCGAGGGTCGGGCATATCAGTACAAAGTCCTGCCCTTCGGGCTGGCCCTGTCCCCCCGCGTCTTTACGAAGGTTGCGGAGGCGGCCATTGTTCCCCTCAAGGAACAGGGCGTTCGTATCCTCAACTATCTCGACGACTGGCTGATCCTGGCCAGCTCGCGAGAGCAGTTGTGCGAACACAGGGACATGGTTTTAGCTCACCTCAGCCGGTTGGGTCTTCGGGTCAACTGGGACAAGAGCAAACTCGCCCCCGGGCAGAGGATCTCTTATCTCGGTCTCGAGCTAGACTCGGTCGCACGGACTGCGCGTCTCACCGAGGCGCGCGTCCAGTCGGTGTTGAACTGCCTGAGCTCGCTCAAGCGCAGGACAGCGGCTCCACTGAAAGATTTTCAGAGGCTCCTGGGGCATATGGCATCTGTAGCCGCGGTCACGCCGCTCGGATTGCTCCATATGAGACCGCTTCAACACTGGCTCCGCGGCCGGGTCCCGAGATGGGCGTGGCAGCGCGGCACGCTCCGTGTCCCCGTGACACCGAGCTGCCGCCGCACCCTTGTCCGGTGGTCGGACCCTTCGTTCCTGCGGGCCGGAGTACCCCTGGAACAAGTGTCCAGGCATGCTGTGGTCTCCACAGATGCCTCTGCCACGGGATGGGGGCCACGTACAACGGGCATGCAGTGTCGGGTCTTTGGACGGGGCCTCAGCTGCATTGGCATATCAATTGCCTCGAGTTGCTAGCAGTACGTCTTGCTCTGGCCCGCTTCAAGGAGCTGTTGTCAGACAAGCATGTACTGGTCCGTTCGGACAGCACTCCGGCCGTTGCGTACATCAACCATCAAGGTGGTCTACGCTCCCGTCGCATGTCGCAACTCGCCCGCCATCTCTTGTTGTGGAGTCAGAAGCATCTGAGGTCCCTTCGGGCCACTCATGTCCCAGGTGTGCTCAACCGTGCGGCCGACGAGCTGTCACGGCAGCCTCCACTTGCGGGCGAGTGGCGGCTCCACCCCCAGGCGGTTCAGCTGATTTGGCAGCGTTTCGGCGAGGCCCAGGTAGACCTGTTTGCCTCCCCGGAAACTGCCCACTGCCAGTGGTTCTATTCCCTGACCGGCGGCACGCTCGGCACGGATGCCCTGGCACACAGCTGGCCCCCGGGTCTACGCAAATATGCGTTTCCCCCAGTGAGCCTTCTCGCACAACTCCTGTGCAAGGTCAGGGAGGACGGGGAGCAGGTTCTGTTAGTGGCTCCGTACTGGCCCACTCGGACCTGGTTCTCAGACCTCATTCTCCTCGCGACAGCCCCTCCCTGGCCGATTCCTCTGAGGAAGGACCTCCTGACTCAGAGACGGGGCACCCTGTGGCACCCGCGTCCCGATCTGTGGAACCTCCACGTGTGGTCCCTGGACGGGATGCGGAGGTTCTGAGTGATCTCCCGCAAGCGGTCGTAGACACCATCACTTCCGCTAGAGCTCCTTCCACTAGGAGTCTCTACGCGCTGAAGTGGAACCTGTTCGTCGAATGGTGCGCCTCTCGCCGAGAGGACCCCCGATCATGCTCGGTCAGATCTGTGCTTTCCTTCCTGCAAGAAGGGTTGGAGCGAAGGCTGTCTCCCTCCACCCTGAAGGTGTATGTTGCCGCTATCGCTGCACATCACCATGCAGTTGAGGGTAAGTCCCTGGGGAAACACGATCTGATCGTCAGGTTCCTGAGGGGGGCAAGGAGACTGAATCCTCCTCGCCCTTCCTCCGTACCCTCTTGGGATCTGACCCTGGTTCTCACAGCTCTCCGGGGTCATCCCTTTGAGCCTTTGCGATCAGTCGACCTGAAGGTTATGTCCCTAAAAACTGTCCTTCTGGTTGCATTGGCTTCCCTGAAGAGGGTAGGGGACCTGCATGCGTTTTCGGTCGACGAAGCGTGCCTAGAATTCGGGCCCGGTGATTCTCACGTCATCCTGAGACCCCGGCCTGGATACGTGCCCAAGGTTCCTACCACTCCCTTCAGAGATCAGGTAGTGAACCTGCAAGCGCTGCCCTCGGAGGAGGCAGACCCAGCCCTAGCTTTGCTCTGTCCCGTCCGCGCTCTGCGTGTGTACGTGGACAGAACGCGAAGCTTCAGGACCTCAGATCAGCTCTTTGTCTGTTACGGAGGCCAGCAGAAGGGAAAGGCTGTCTCCAAGCAGAGGATGGCCCACTGGATAGTGGATGCCATCGCCTTGGCGTATGAATCCCAGGGCGTGCCTTGCCCGCTCGGGTTGAGAGCCCACTCCACCAGAGGGGTGGCCTCTTCCTGGGCGCTGGCTCATGGTGCCTCGCTGACAGATATCTGTAGAGCTGCGGGCTGGGCGACACCTAACACGTTCGCTAGGTTTTATAGCCTACGTGTAGAGCCGGTATCTTCACGTGTACTCGCATCTACTAGTCGGTAGACGTGTTGTACCCGCTCTAAGTGTCGGCTTGCAATGCCATTCCCGCCCCCTGGCCGGATACGTGCATACTTTTACTCCAGTCGTGTTCCCCGCTTGGCGAACCCTGTCGAGTTCCTCCGCCTCCCCCTTCGGCTCGGACATTGCGGAGTGTCTGATGCCAGGCCTACATCCGTCGCTGACGCTGTCTGTTGGCTGGGGCCCATATGTCGTGACCCCTCTACGTGAGCGGTCCCATATGTGTAATTGTCCACGGGTCTAAACTCCCTACGGCGAGCCCGTGTCTTTCCCTTAGCAGAGCCAGCTCTGCTGTCACCTGTCAGATGAGTCTCCCCCTACCAGGTGGAGCCATCCCAGGGACTCCATATGTGTACTGCCCCCGGGCCAGTCCATATGTGTATTCTCCACGTAAACTCCTCCCCCATTGGGTAGGTAGTGGCCTCCGCAGTGTCCCTTACGGGTTCGCTTCCCCAGTGTAGTCTAGTTTACTTAGTGGGTATTCGGTAAGACAGCAGTAAACTCTCTCGGCATAAGCTCGCCCCTTCACCGTCCCAGCTGGTGCTATGGGTAGCCGAGCTTGCGCTGGGCACTGGAAGGGGTTTCGTAACTGTGCCGCTTTAGTTGGGATCCCAATTCGTCGGTCACTACTGACGTACGTCGAACGTGACCGACTGAAAGGGAACGTCTCGGTTACGTATGTAACCCTCGTTCCCTGAAGGAGGGAACGGAGACGTACGTCCCGTCGCCACAGTTTCTGTACCCTCGCTGTAGTGCGGACACCAGCTGTCTCCTCAGCGAAAAACAGAGTGCGATTGCATCCGCTTCCTATTTATATACACCTGGCGGGGGCGGTGCGCATTATGCAAATATCGCACGCCAATTCCATTGGCCTGTTTTAGTTCACACGAAGCTGATAGGGTTCTCTAAGCGATAT
Organism: Megalobrama amblycephala; assembly: GCF_018812025.1. NCBI lineage: Eukaryota > Metazoa > Chordata > Actinopteri > Cypriniformes > Xenocyprididae > Megalobrama > Megalobrama amblycephala. The sequence goes on along the minus strand of NC_063060.1, from coordinate 43,218,249 downwards.
CCCAATTCGTCGGTCACTACTGACGTACGTCTCCGTTCCCTCCTCCAGGGAACGAGGGTTACATACGTAACCGAGACGTTTTCACAACTGTTTCAACTGGTTATGTTATTGTCAAGTATATTTGTGGTATAAAGGGTTTCTTAAATCCAGCACAGGACATCAGTGTGATGTAAAGAGGAACTAATGACTACATGAATGTAGAGAGGTTGTTTCTGAGTGTTCACAATGTTTTATATTCAAACAGAGCAATAATGTATATTGTTCACATCTTCACACTTTCAAAATTTTAAGGCATTTGGTCTTTTTTCATTAAATTACAGAACATAAATTATATGCAAAGTATCATGGCAGACAATTAATCAAGCAAACAAACAGAAAACCTGGATTACAAAAAGCACAATGAACATTAAATATTCTTGTCTTTGGCAAATATACAATATTAATTATGAGCAGAAGTTCACCCTCTATACATAATTCACATAATTAATCTGCCCAACTATTTGTAAAAGTAAAAGTTTACTTCTTTTTATTCAAAGGTATAAAAAAACAAATCATGTATCAATATACACTCTTAAAAATGAAATCATTTAAATCATGGTAACACATTTCTAAGTTGTTTCAAACAGAGTTTGATTAATCAGTTAAAATTATACTTTCCTCAAAGTATAAAACTATTTACATATTTGGAGGACACACACACACACACACACACACACACACACAATGCATGTAGACGATATGGTAATACAATGGTCATGTCATTATAATTATTATATTATTATATTAACAGAGACAACAAGGTCTCTTCATTTTAACTGGACAGCAAAACATTCAGTTACTGTATGTCTTGCAACTTGACATATATTTTCAATAACAGATTTGGATACACAAAAATTATCTAAGTATTTTGGAGATCACAAATTTCTTTGCAAATGGAATTAAACTTTATGAAACTAAACCATAAATAAATTCTTTTTTTTTTTTTTTTTTTTTAACTACAAGTCAATGTTTTGAACAATTTACACAGATTTTAATCTTTGAGACCTAAAAATATTTCTTATCCTGTTACCCTTTGGTGGAAACATTAGTATGCCCTTATATCAATTCCACAAATAAATAAATAAATAAATAAATAAATAAATAAATGACAGATATTTTAGAAAGTGCATGATCAGCTGATGTGTACAAAGTTTTGTTTTCTCGTGAATGGCCTAGGAGAAGTTTGAAAAAAAGTTTTTTGTTTGTTTTTTAAAGAGTTAGAATGGTGGAGACACTTTATAGAAAAAGACATACATTTTTAGGGCTTGACACAAATAGTCAGATGAAACTACTTTAAAGCTAGCATGCATGGAGAGAGAGTTAGGAGCAAAAATGTTGCTTATTATTATTGCAGATTCTCACAAGATTTGGTTCACAGCTTCATTTTGCCACTATGTACATCACTTTTCATAATGGTCGACCATTCTGATTTGGCATTATTAGCTGCTGAAATTTGGCTGCAGGAGGTCATGTTTGTTAAATTGTCGGTGTGATATTCAAAGAATATGTTTGTTTCTGACACCAAGAAGTTGAAAATTAAAATGTACAATTTTCACTTGATTGGTGAAATGGCTGCTAAGTTACAAGCATATTTTGTTGTTGTTGTTGTTGTTGTAGCGCCCCCTATGGCCGGAATTTGATGCAACTTGGCATACATCCTCAGAATGTTGTGTATCCAGTTTCATTAAAAGTATAGTTCACCCACAAATTAAAATTTTGTCATCATTTACTCACCCTCAAGTTGCTCCAAACCTGTATAAATTTCTCTAGTCTAAATTTCTCTAGTTATGTCAAATTGTGTTTGCCTATAATTGTAAGTTAATTAAGACCATACCACATTTTATGAGTAATCACTGCAGAAATTGGAACCCAAAGACCAGATCTGACTGTACAGTAGCTCCGAGATATTGATGCAATTTTAAAGGGATATTCTTTGTTGAGAATGAGGATGATGTTGGTTATACTGAGGTAGTACAACACAAGAGGTCTAAGAGGTGAGGGCCTTTTTGGTCCTTGCAGGCTATTATAGGTGTTTTATTTCCACTTGGACAAAATAGCTCAACCATTGAATGCTCTTTTGGTAGGAAATGAAGTTTGGTGGACATTGAATCGAGTGAACTGTTGCATGTCAAATGTGGTGCTTTTGAAAATCCAAAATCTTACTCAAGCCCTAGTGGTTCATGCTGATTTTTCCTTGCCTGATGGATTGCATACAGATATCAGTCATTGGGGATTTGGTGTCCAGGATGGATAAGAGCGTGTGATTGCTTATGCTTATGTCTCTACCCTGTGGAGTGAAACCATGAAAATTACAGATCCTTTGTATTAGAGTTGCTGGCCTTAAAAAAAAAAGAGTTAAATAAAGACAACGTGTCTGGATCAAGGTTTACTGTGGTTACGGAAAGCAATCTTGTGGCTTGTTTGCAGAGAGCCAGCCTTGGGGCCACAGAACAATGGCTTGTCAAGTTTTATTTTCATAGTAAGGGGATATTTTTTTTTTCTAGAAAATAAAAAATGTCCTGCTTGCACTCGTCCAGATAATAGCAGTGAAGAGTGACCACATTCAAGCTCTAAGAAAAGGTGCAAAAGTATCACAGAATGTTGCCATGTGCTTTGTGCCATATATTTATATAAAGTTTTCTAAATGCACATGATATAGTTTGGTGAAAAATAAATAGTAATGTAACTTATATTACTGAGTATTGTTGGGAGTTGTTTTCCTATTTTGCAGTACAACCATATCTGCTGCTTTTGTGGAGACCTGGAGACTCTGGTACCGAAAGTGTGGGCTGAAATTTGGACTAAGATTCTTTCATTTTAAAACATTGAGATTTTTTTTGTTTGTTTGTTTGTAATAAATTGATTTGTGATCTGTGCACTATGTGCTTGTCCCTCACCGTTCCCTCCCCTAAAAATAACCTGAAATCATTATTGAGTTCATTACTAACTCATAGTCAGCTACCAATTATAATAGACAGATAGATAGATAGATAGATAGATAGATAGATAGATAGATAGATAGATAGATGATAGATAGATAGATAGATAGATAGATAGATAGATAGATAGATAGATAGATAGATAGGCGAAACAGATGCTACAGTGTTTTGGATGTTTGCAAACTAGTAAGTGAAAAGGAACAGTTCATCAATACTGTTAAAAACCTGTTAATTCAGGGCAGATTGTCAAAATTACACAGACATATAAATTAAATTCACTGGTTATTGGATGATACACCCATGACCATCAGAAAGGCAAACAATCACTTGGTCTCGTATGCCACTTGCAGTTCATCTGTGTGGCTGAATTACTAATGAGGAAAAGCAATTGTGAGAAGGTCAGACAGCCGTGGTCTGCTTGATGCTATGAAAGCTGATGCGGGTGGGGGAGGTGGGGATGGACATGGCCCTCGCCACTCTGACTCGCAGTGCGTGATTATCCTGCCATCGATGCCAACGTTTTCTGGCTGCAGAACGTACCTATGAAGAGGAAACATGCATTAGTTTACTTTAGCATTTTAATTGTTCTGCACTGATTGTGGAGAAGAATCTTCTGAATCACCTGTTGATGTGTCAACTATCAGAAAAATCACTGAACAAGAATAGTGTTCATAATCAGACAAAACACATACATACACATACACACACACACACACACACAAAAAAAAAAATTCTTATACCTATCCTTTCACTTCCTCTCTATTGTAGCTTATGATACTCTGAGCACTGCCGATAACTTTTATTGTGAGCACTTCTTGTCTATTTGCCTTGTCATGACGACTCGCTTGTTGTATTCCTCACTTGTAAGTCGCTTTGGATAAAAGCGTCTACCAAATGAATAAATGTAAATGTAAATGTAAATACACATACATACACATAATGGTAGAAAACCATTTTTGTCTAAAAATATTTAAGGCATGTCTCAGGTTTGCCCAAGACCACCTGGATGTTCCACAATGTTTAAATTATTGCCAAAAATGCTCAACACTTTCTTTAGAGGAAAAATGGGCACTGCACACTAAAAAATCTCTTCACAACAGTGAAGCATGGTGGAAGGAGCATCATGGTTTAGCTGCCTTTGTTTCCTGAGGGCCTGGACACTGTGCAAGCATTGAGAGAACAATACATTCAAAAGAGATTTTACAGGAGAACTTCAGGAAAGCAGTTCATGAAACTGATGCAACAGACAATGATCCAAAGCTCACAAATAAATCTACTAAAGCCATCCAATCCCACATTGGACCCAGAGCCCAACATTACCCCAGAGCAAGAGCACAGAGTGAGTCTGACCAGGTGAGTGAGCCTACAACAACATCCGTCAAGGAGGGCATCCTTGTGGACTATGATTGCATGGAATAGAGCCCCGCCCATACTCCCACCGCTGAGGGTCAGCTGTGCCAGGTCCCAATGCAATGGTTTGAGGAAGAGGTTATGCTACTAAGTCTCCTGCCGCTGCTGTTCCCGCCCAGCTCCAAGTCTTCTGCGTCTCCGCTGGCTCTCTTAAGTTCCTTGGCTCCATCTCTGTTTACTCCACTCTGCTGTGCGGATCCGGCTCGGGTCTTCTAGTCTCCAGCTCCGCCTTGACATTTGGGTCCCCTAGCTCTGCATCGTGCCACCAAGCCCATCACTCCACCTCGGCCCATCAAACAGTCATGTCTAACTTGGGACCAACGTCCTTAAGGCTCCACTGGGCTCCCACATCACTCCTTGGTCAGTTGTCACTCTGCCTGCCCCATGGACTTCCAAGCCTTCAGCTGTGCATCATTCCTCCACCCCTTTGGCTCTGTCAGGTTCCACCTTCCTCTGGGCTCCACCTTGGTCCTCAATCCCACTGGCTTAACCTCAGTCCTCCAGCGCGCTGGCTCCACCTCAGCCGCTCATCGCCGTGGCTCCACCTTGGCCTCCAGGACCTATGGTGTCGCCGGGTCTCCTCGGCTCCATCTGGGTCTCCAAATCTCCTGGCTCCAACTCTGGTGGTCGGACCGCTGATTCCACCCTGGCTCCTCCCACTATTGGTTTCGCTGTGGGCCTTCATCATGGCCGTGCTCTAGGTTCCCACCTGGCTCCTCCTACCTTCGTCTCCTCCCACCATCATTGCTGCCCTGGTTCCTCTCGCCTGGTTCCCCCCCTTTTACTGTTTTGGTTTCATTCTACTCCCTGTTACAGTTTGCCTGAGTTTGGTTTGCTAGTTAGTTGAGGCATTTTCTTCTCTGCCCTTTGAATCAAAGAAGGTTGCACAGGCTTTGTCCTATGAGGATGTAATGAATTTATGTTGACTGCAGGAGCCAGTGGCATAAATTTGCTCTTTTGTTTTCTTGTTTTGATGGCCACTATAGGAGTGTTGCTACTACAAAAAGAGTATGTCACAATAGGTTAAGGACGTGATTTATCTTGCTTATGAGGCTGGGTTAACATAGCATCTTGGCTTTTATGCTCACTCTACTAGGAGTGTTGCTTCTCATGCGTTATCTAATGGTGCATTTTTGGAGCACATTTGTGTGGCATCAGGCTGCCCCTCTCCATACACTTTTATCAGCTACTGATGCAGTGTCAAGTGAACCTATGAAAGGGAGTGTCTGTTTTGTATGTAACGAGCAGAGAACGAGAGAGCTGCATAGCTCTGCCATTCCAAAAATCCAAAGAGCGATCTATTTTATATGGGGTTCAGACAGTTGTCACAGACAGAGGGTTTTTCTCATAGCATCAGCTCCAGGGTTACATATGTAACTGGGCAATTTTGTAGCTACATGTATGTACAATGTATGCTACAAGTAAATGAGGACAATTTGTTTTTATTTCCACAAAAATTCAAGAATTCAAAACACAAGAATTTAAAAGATGTATAACAGTGAATTGTTTTAACCCTCAAGAACTATTTATAAAAATTTGCCCAAGAATAGTGGAAAGTCTTCATTCAAGTACAAGATATGAAATTGAAATGGATAAAGCCATATGAACTTGATTTCTAGCTATCAAAAAGACTTACATGTAATGGTTATAAAAAGAAAAAGAGCAATAAAAAGAGCTGGATGATTTCATTATAATATGTTTTAATTTAGTCGGTCAGTCACGAGAGAGGATGTTGTTGTCTTCATCTAAAAACATTGTAATATTTAAGGGCAAACAGAGAATGACATAGCTAAGAGTCATATTATATGATATGATTTGGTTTGATGTTGATGTTCTAGATATTTGGTAGCTTGATGACAGAGTAATCTTGATTGTAAGAATATTCTCTGTCTTGCCTGGGGTTATAACAGAAATACAAACAATTACCCCCAAACAAATCATATATGAAGAGAGGCTATTAGACTGTAAAATAACAACATTCTAAAAATACATAAAAAATAATAAACAAATGTTTAGTTAATTAGTTCTGAAGCGTCTTTCTTAAACATGTCAATAAAGTTTTATGAGTAAACATGTCTTGCAACATCTTATGACATGAAATTAAGAAATTAATTACAACTCTGACCATAATAATAAAAGTAATAATAACTCTAGGAATATTCTCAAATCATGCTGAATAATGTGGTTTTGCACAGACTTGTGTCCACGTCAGTTCAGTACTGCTGTCATCAAACAGTCAGGGACTGTAGAAAAGAATCCATACTAATAGTCTATATTTGTTACAAATAGTTTCAGATTACAGTGAATCTCACTGACTTTATTTAATGGATGGCCATTATTTATTACAATTTTAAATAGTTATTTTCACAGTCATGGTCCAGTTCCCAGAACACACTGCCGCTTTGTCTTCAACCAGCTGAGACATCCTCACTCGCGGTGCCCTTTGGTGGACAGCCTCCGACACCTCTGCCCCCTGGTGGACAGCAACGGCTCCTCTGGTTTCGGGCACCCGGCAGCGAGCCCCCATTCCCTCATTCTGCATGCTCCTCTTCATCATAGAGGATGGCGACACGCCCTACCCTCTGGTGAATGGTGGAATCTCCTCCATCTGTCACCCCTCCAAGATGGCAGCAAGTTTCCCCGTACCCCCGGCAAGTCACTCCAGAACCACCACCTTGGACAGCCTTCTTCTGCATTGCCCAACCTCCTCAGCACCACGATCTCCCTCAGCAGAGAGGGCTCTCCATCAGTGTGCCCCTCCTACCTCCTGGGTTTCGGCACCAATGTGGCAAAGTTTAGGGAAGTTAAGGAAGGAGGTGGGATCCAGCAAATGATGAACATTTAATCATCAACAAAATGAAAGTAAGCGGCAGCCACCTCATAGCCAGCTACCACATATGAGTGAATGAATGAATGAGGCATTTATATAGCGCTTTCATATGTACTACCGTACACCCAAAACGCTTTACAATCATATCAGGGGTCTCTCCTCAACCACCACCAGTGTGCAGCATCCACTTGGATGATGCGACGGCAGCCACAGTACAATGGAGCCAGTGAGAGTGAGTGAGCCAATTCAATGGATGGGGATTATTAGGAGGCCATGATTGGTAGGGGCCAATGGAGGGAATTTGTCCAGGACACCAGGGGTTACACCCCTGCTCTTTACAAGAAGTTCCATGGGATTTTTAATGACCACAGAGAGTCAGGACCTCGGTTTAATGTCTCATCCGAAGGACGGTGCTTGTTACAGTACAGTGTCCCCGTCACTATACTGGGGTGTTAGGACCCACACAGACCACAGGGTGAGCACCCCCTGCTGGCCTCACTAACACCTCTTCCAGCAGCTACCTGGTTTTCCCAGGAGGTCTCCCATCCAGGTACTAACTAGGCTCAGCCCTGCTTAGCTTCAGTGAGCAACCAGTCTTGGGCTACAGGATGATATGGCTGCTTATATAAACATAATAAAACAAATTGTCCCAGGCCTGGTCCTCTCTCCCCTTCATTCCTCCTTAAATCCTTCCGGAGCTCCTCAGTGGGACTCGAGACCGGTGTGCCGTGCAGGTGTCTCTCATTTCCTCCACCAGCCTCGCTCCGCTCCCACGGCTCTCTGCCCCGCCCTGCTTTGCCACAATGATCACTCAGTATTTCCCACTTCTTGCATGTTCAATTACTTAATGTTCTGGCTAATTTGATCATGCTATAAGCTACCAACAAAAGTGAAAATTCCAAATTAATGTGAAATATTTTTAAATTCTACAGATTTTCTTCCACAATGCAGAATTAAAAAAAAACATGCACACATTCTATGTGGGCCAACTTATATCTACACACACACACACACACACATATTTGTATATGTGGTTTACGGGAACTCTCCATAGACGTAATGTATTTTTTTAAACTGTATATTCTATCCCCCCTACACTACCCATCACAGAAAACTGTAAAAAAAATATTTAGTATGTTTTTTAAGCCATTTGATTTACAAGGACATAGGAATTGTCTTCATAAACCATGTTTACGTTGTAATAAGCATACCATTATACACGTTTGTGTCCTCATAAACCATGTATACAAGAACACACACACACACACACACACACAGATACAGACACAATATCAGTTTTTCTGTTTGGACACAGAAGAGGGAAATAACTGGAGGAAATGACAGATGTGTCAAGTGATATTGAACAGGCATCCTATAGGTAATAAAAATGGCCCCATTAAATGAAAGCAGTTTGCAGGGTGTTAATAAATTGCTCTGTTTCTCTTGGTGTTTGTGTGTAAGCGAGTCAGTGTAAATAGCCTCCCACATAATAATAGGTTTGGATGTCAGAGAGCAGATAGGGTGACGGGGTGATATGGCAGTGGAAAAGGCCTGTATATTTATCGTTATCTTCCAGTTCTGTCCATCCATGAAATTACACTCATCATTGACTCACCTCCCCATTAAGAAAGCAGTAAAATACTGACACAAAGAATCCCTGAAAAACAAAACATTAAACAACATCAGTCAAACTGTCACTTCAATTAACAAAACATTGCTAAATGCAAATAATAAAATGAAACATGCATTAAAAATGTTAACATTAAAATTAAATATGCCATTGTGATGGACACAAGAAACAAATGTCCGTTGCTCAACAGAATTTATTATTTTTGGCCTTGTTCAGTATGAAAAGTGGCAGATTATGGTGTTTTGACAGCGGGTCTTGTACCACAGGTTGTTCTCCCTGGAACAAAGCTCCATCCAAAAATAATTGGCATATGTTGTTACTAAGATGTCAGTTCTACTTCTGAGGACTGACTGCATCAAAGGCTGCTGGGAAATAATGTTCTCCGGGGAAACAAAACTATTTTTTTACACTGAAGCACTTAAAAGTTTCATGAGAGCAGAAGATGAGATAGACTCCAGACCACTTCAAACAGAAAGAGATCAGGAGATCCTACTTAAAAGGTGACATAAGACCAATAATGGTCCCCGACTCTCTCACACAATATCTTTTCGCAATATTGACTTCTCTAAAGTTGTTTCAGGTGCACATGACAGACACAAAAATAAATAGAACTGCAACCAGCAATTATGGTACCAAGCACCCTAGGGATGTCATATGCAATACATAAAAGCTATGGATCATCCCATGCAAGACTCAAACCAGCATCCTTTCCGTTATCTGTTACAGAGACCACTTTGAGTAAGAATACATAAGAGGTGGTGAGCACTGTACTTCAAATGTCTTAACTAATCTGCACTGAAAAGAAACATGAATTTAGGCTATAATACTAACACATAAGTTGAACTGACATTAACCATAACACAAATTAAAACTGAACTGTTAAAATTAGTAGTAGCTATGGTGATTGCAAAGTTTTTGTTTAAATAAGCCAATAAGCCTTTAATAATTTTTTAACCTCAGGACATGCTAGTGATGTTTATTAAGTTTTTATGTATGCCATTGTCATTGTTGACTTTGATTGTTCACATTGTTTCTTTGAAAAGGGTCATTTTTTGACACTTTTTTCCCCCAGATTGGTCTATCTAGAGATCATCTAGAGCCAGCTAATTGATAAAACTCAAAATGTTATTGTGGAGCCCGTCTCTGGCTGCCACAGTGGAGAAATGTTTGCTACATTTCAATTGGATCTTAGTGAACTAACACAAAAAAATTGCCAAGCACCATCAGATAAGGCTGATTCTGTAGGACACCTCTTACAGGGCAAGAAGAAGACCCCAGTACCAGGCTCGGAAAGGAGAGGACTCCTCCTGTCTACATGCTTTTTCTTATGAACTAACTATCTTTCACCAATCTTGCCTCTCTCTCTAAAGTTCAGGCCAGGGCTGCCATAAAATTCCCAAGGAAAATTGAAGTACTAATATCTGTTTTGCACCTTTGTAATACACTGACAATCACCAATAACACAGTGGTGATAAGATTCACATGATGAATCAAAGTTCATTACAAACAGCTTTCCCAGTTGAGAAGGACGATACTAATATATAGAAGATGCACTCACTAAAAACACTAAACATCATCATGGCAACACACATGAAATTTAAAAAATGCTGTAAACATTAATTTAACAACAGTAGATGTAAAATAAAACCCTAATGTATAACTGATTAGAAAAAAACTAAGAAGAAACAGTTATTTCAACGAAAATACATCAAATGTGAAGTGTCAGGGCCGTTTCATAGTCAACGCGTCTGTACGCATACGCGTCCCCGAGGCTACGCATCGTTACGCTTCGGCCGCCATTATGCGTCGGTGCGTAGCCAAATGTGTCGTCCTAGTTTTTGATACGCGACGCGCCGATGCACGCAATACTATGCGTTGTCGGTGGGGGCGACATTGCAAATATTGTACATTAATTCAAGTATATTGTGTTTACAGAAGAAGAAGGTTTGAATACAATGGCGGGCGAAGAGGAAAAATTATGCGAACTTATACGTATTCATCCTGATCTCTTTTTTGATTTAAAGGGCGAACATACCACCGTCTATCTCTGCGTTGCCTTTGTTACCGCCGATGTAAAATCAGCAACAGAATACGCTCCTCTTCAGTTGCCATTTTGATCTGAATATCACCCGACTCTACTACCCCCTGTTGCGTGAGCGGTGTATTGCATACACGCATCGCCCGTGACGCTTGCGTCCACTGTTTAGACTATGAAAGGGAGCGCGTCGCTCGCGTTGCTTGCTCGCGTTTCTCGCGTTGACTATGTAACGGCCCTCACACAGGGAATTGTGGGAATGTCAATTTAATTGTATTTTACTGTAAAATTACATTAAATGTACTGTTAGATCTATTACAGTTATTTACCGTATATGGTACGAAAACTTTCTGTAAACGAATTACCTGTTTTTCACCGTAGCATTTTTACAGTCTTTTACCGTTAAAATCAAGATGCTTTTTTACAGTGTGTGTTTTGGGTGTAAGGTGCAATAGGCCAATCAGAGTCTCATCTCCCATTCCCAACATGGTCTATTTTAGTTTGTTATTAAGAAAATAAGGCACCAATTGATTGATCAAACATATCTCAGGACAGAATAACTCAAATACTAATCAATAAAAGTGCAAAAAAGACCAAAACATGACCAACAGGGGTCCATTTTGTGTCCTGTTTCAGCACGTCACATGACACCATATTTTCTCCATTGAAAAGTGCTTTTTTTACTTGTTTGTAACCATTTAATCACCCACAAAAAATACGAGTCACCTTCACTGGCAAGTAAAGTATTTTTAGGAACTTTACATTATACTGTATATCATCAAATGTTTTAGAGAAAATAACAAAAAACTGTGTTTTGCCTCAAGGCAACATTGTACCATAATGGAATCGCATAAGGCCATACAGCTATAATAGGTTTGGATGCAAATGTATTGCATTTGTAAGGAAAAGAGTTAGAATTATCTAAATATGTTGCCATTTTCACATGATTTTGTAATGCACTTATGAGAATAGTAATTCACATACTATATCTGCATATATTATGATCTGCACATTTTCTATAGCACTTCAGAAAGGTGTAAAACACAGGTAGCACTGAGGGTGATGAGGGTGAAGATGAGGAGTTAATGAAGGGTCATACTGTGATGAGGAAGATGAAATCATAGTGACAATCCGTCAGGGAGAGAGTGAGGGTGAGAGAGAAGATGGATATGAGGATGAAGATGGATATGATAACTTGATATAATAACATAAAGATATGATGGTTTAGTAATACTCGTGTTCCACTATGGTACAATGTTGCCTGAGGGCAACAGCTGGATATAAAATGTTACTTTTTATTAAATATGAAAATTTTAATACATTAAAAACTAGATAAATATGTTTGTTTAAGTGTCTAGTTAAAGAAATTGATGTTTTAAAATAAATACATTTCTTTTTTCTACATGAAAATGCCAAATGTTTACATTTTTCCTTTGTGGTACAATGTTGCCTCGAGGCAACAAACTTATAAAAATTAAATAAATTAAAAAATTATGAAAATGTTTATTGATATTGTTAAAGTGTCCAATTTTAAGCAGGAAAAACAACACAAATAATTTCCTCATTGATATGATATTGCGTACCATAGAGGGTTAAAAGCCAATTGCGTTTGCACCATGGTGGATTCACTATTTACATGGCGGAATTCGCAAGCGGAAAGATTGAATGATTCTCCAGAGAGGAATCCTTTTATTTTTAATATTTGGCATGTTTGTGTGCTGCATGTCACTGTGGCACAGTGTACACGTGTTGAGCACCTGCCTATAGGTGCATATTACTAATGTGCTTTATTTATTTATTACTAAAAAATAAAATACTGACTTTAGACCAGGTTTTGTTAGTCAATGGCGCAGTCTATTTCAATTGTCTCAAAATAGCAACACGCCAACAATGCACCTGAAAACACCTCGTTTTCAGACCAGCAGATGAGCACGAGTGCATTTGCTATTTAAACAATGTGGCACTGGATGTGAAAATGATAACTGCATCAGGCTGAAGCTAGCTAAAAACACTTGCGTCGCACCTAGCGTCACATTGTGCCAGGTGTATAATAATGCCCTATGACTCTATGCTCAGACTCTCCATCCAGTGAGGAGAGACATTATGAGACACAAAAACTCTTCAGATTGTGGGCTGAAGGTCACTACAACCAGAGGGTCATTGTTACCAAGCATAACCAGTGGACGAAGTTAACACCACTTAATCACTTGCATTTATCCATCTCATGCACAGTATGGGCCTCATTCAAGGCAGGGGAAACTGAATTGCTTATTTTAGTGCACTTCCTCACAACCAGTGTGCGATTTAATTTAAATAGGCATTTTTTCTTCTCATGTTTGTTATCAGTTACATTTTACATCATATATTGTTTAAATATTAATGTCTATTCCATTATTTTAGTGTTGTGTATGTTTCCTGCTTTTTGTATTTGTGTGTATAACACTGTGCACCATATATTTGCCTCAACTTGTGGACTGTATTTTTTTTTTTCTGTTTCCTTCTTTAACTGTCTATTTTTAAATAAAAAATAGAGACTTGCTGCATCATTTTACCACACACAGTGAAGGAATTAAATAAATAAGCACTAACAAGGGCCTTGACTCCCACATAGCCATTAATCCAGTGAGGGGCAGCTGATGTTGAGATGTGCCTACACTTTTCCTGTATTTCAACTGTTGGAAAATTCCCAGAGTAGCAAACTCTCGCCCACTCGAACTGTTGACAGCAAACTGCAACACAGCAGAGAGTGCTGGCCATAATGATAAATGTTACATAAATCTCTATGATATAATTTGCTTTAGAAACTTGGTTAATTAGTGACAGATTGTAAATCAGTGGTTTATACAGAACAGTTGCTGGCAGAATTAGGACTCTAATCCAAAGCTGCTTTGTGATCTTGTCCCCAAAAACAATGGGTTTCTGGTGAAATGTCTGAAATAAGGTCTGTGGCGAACACAAGCTCTAGGCTAAATTACATTAGTAATAACCTCTTAAATATATTTTTTAAAGCGTTTATAGTGTTTAAATAGGCTGTTGCTAACAATTGGCTAAATGGGATTACAGAGGATATATCTAGGATATTAAACATCATCACACAAACAGGAAGATTCAGCTGTACTCACTAGTCCACTTTAACAGCCTTATTAATGAAACACGAGCAGAACAATATTTTTTGAAAATTGTTCATAAAGCTGACGGAAATTTTGGGATTCATAAAAAAATGTTTGTAGTTTTGAAATGTTAGTTGGTACGAAAGAAATTTACACCTGCTCCCTACCATGTGCAAATGGTGTGTAAAACATTTAAACGTTCTTTGTTCTTTTTTTTTTCATAGCTGAGAGTTGAAAACTTGTCAACTTTTGGTAAAATACAGTGCTCATCAGTGTCACTTGTTACCTAGCTGTCCAATCACAGTGGAGGAGGGGTGGGGTAAATACCACACCGACCAATCATCCACCTTGTGCAAAAATGGAGTTAATATTGCTGGTTACTGCATTTTTATATTCAGTAATATTCTTCAAAGTGAGATACTAGTAACATATTACTGCTGTGGATATTCCAAATCATAGCAACCAAAGCTGGAAAAACGCTATACCTCCAAAGTGCTCTCAAGCGCCACCATCTGGCAGTTTTCAGAAGAGCGCCTGGCATTTTTTCAGTTGGCTAAAATCGCTTTGCTGTACACGAGTTAAAGGTGCCCTAGAATTAAAAATTGAATTTACCTGGGCATAGTTAAATAACAAGAGTTCAGTACATGGAAATGACATACAGTGAGTCTCAAACTTCATTGTTTCCTCCTTCTTATATAAATTTCATTTGTTTAAAAGACCTCCGAAGAACAGGCGAATCTCAACATAACACCGACTGTTACGTAACGGGATCATTAATATGTACACCCCCAATATTAGCATATGCCAGCCCATGTTCAAGGCATTAGACAAGGGCAGCCAGTATTAACGTCTGGATCTGTGCACAGCTGAATCATCAGACTAGGTAAGCAAGCAAGAACAACAGTGAAAAATGGCAGATGGAGCAATAATAACTGACATGATCCATGATATCATAATATTTTTAGTGATATTTGTAAATTGTCTTTCTAAATGTCTCGTTAGCATGTTGCTAATATACTGTTAAATGTGGTTAAAGTTACCATCGTTTCTTACTGTATTCACGGAGACAAGAGCCGTCAAAATAGGCAGTTAAAAAAATGAATTTAAAAAAATCTATGGGGTATTTTGAGCTGAAACTTCACAGACACATTCAGGGGACACTTTAGACTTATATTACATCTTTTAAAAAGATGTTCTACCGTACCTTTAATTTAATATTTATTATACATGCTTATGGCCTATTAGCCTATTAGTTAAACTGGAGTCAAACCTGAGAAGGCAGTCCGGAAGTTTGCACAGCGTTCCTGGACATGTAATTTACATAGTTGTAATTCACATGCGGGGATTACACTAATTGTGAATGAGCGTGCATGTGCGCCCTATTTACAAAAGATTGGAATTCATTAACATTAACACACGTTTAACTATCAAATCTGATGTTTATGAAGCATTTGTGAATCTGGAGGAGAGTTTTCAGGAAGGTCCATTTTAAATTATTCAGAATATACTCATATATATTTATGAAGGTTTCATGAATGAGGCCTATCGTGTTTATTTCTGACTCGTGACTGTGGTGTAGTTCATGTGTAGCTTAAGTTTAGCTTTTGACTTCTGCTGATTGTATTTATGCCTTAAAATTCATAAAAGATGTGTCCGTTTGTCAAGTTTATCATAATGAACAAAATGCATATCACAATCATTTGTTGGTCACAGAACTTATTTTGTGCAATAATCCGAAAGCCAATGAAATAATCCTATTTTGTTTTTTACAAGGGAACCAGGTGATGCTATGAGTTGGCCTACAAAAACATGTCATCCCTGCAGAGTTGTACAGGAAAATTCCTTTCTTTGACCAAACCTAAAGCCTTGTAGAGACACTAATTTGCATACAATTAGCCAATGGTGTTCTAGCACACTGTATTTGGCATGAATGTGACCCATATAAGGCGGCAGGGAACACCATTTCTTCAGAATCGTTCAACTGAGGGACACTCAAGCAGAGTAATTCAGCCAGCTCACACAATTCCCTTCAAACGACCCCTACATCTCAGTGAACTGAGGTTACATGCGTAAACGGAGAAAATACCCTGCTGAAAAATCCAGAATAAACCAGCATGGATTCCACATACATAGGTGTTCTGATTCCACTTAAATTTTTAGTTTGTGGGGAAGATTGTGCGCTTTTCAAAACAAAAAAACAATAATTTGGTTCCTTGCTGAATGAAAATGTTAGTGGATCATCACACCACATCCCTGAGTCATGGAAAAATGGTTGTGTTGGTGGTTTGTTTGCTTTCTAATCAAACGGCATTCTTCTCCAGGCCAATGCAAACAGTGTGTCTGCATATGTACGGCTGTAGGTACTGTGCGTACCATAAGTGCTCTGACTGACCTGAGAAATGGTTTCCCAGCGAATATTTCAGCAGTTATTACGTGTGTCCCATACTTTTGTAGATCGAACCAGCGATGCCAATCATTCATGAATCATTCTTTTGTGTCGTTTCTTTCTTCTCAGTGAATTGGGCAAATTGGTTTACAAAAGAGACTGAATGGAGTCGCATTCATTTGGACCCCACACTCAATGAATCATTTGACAAGCTTTCTCAGCCATTAAAACAGACAGAATTGAGATACTTAAGAACAGAGAGAACAAACAGCACTGGATGAAGTGGATATCCACCTATTGAAACAAAAAGATACTTCTTGAGAGGTAAATTCATGTGAATAAGTGGCCATTTACATTAAAAGTGTTTTTTTTTTTTTTTTGTCCCCATCCGCACTGTTTCTCGGTTGTTTTCCTATGTGAACATGCACTAGATGGATGACTTTGACCATCTTGCTAATTTTTGCAGTTCTTGTGTAGTGTTAGAGACAGTTTCGTTCTGCTCAGGTGTACCGCTCCACTCACAAACCATTTGTTCTGAATAGTCTTATAGAAGTGCATAATAGTTTTATGAATGCATTATTTTTAACATGGGCATACATTGATTGTTTGAACTTTTTAGAAAAAGCCTGAGCCTTTTCATTAACAGCAAAGGCCCAAAAATAATTCAAGCGAAATCAAAGAACGAACTGGTGTGATGAAGTCCGTTTGGTGTTCATTTCGGGACTTCAAAAACAACTGTCCAAAGCAAACTTTCCGGAAAAGTTGGCTCTGGCTGATAAACACCTTTGAACTACCACTGGTCCATCCCGATTACATAATACATATGTGTGGCTCAAGGCTCTTCTTTGATGTGGAAATCGTTGGTTCATTTCTTCTGTTCAGTCCCTCAAGGTCGGACGCCCATGAGTAAAAACTTGAACACGCTTTATAGTAGAAATTGAAATTTACTGGAGTGTAAAATTGCAGAGGTCATGCAAATATCCACACTGCTATAATCAGATGCTTTCTTATCTGCTGTTTTCTCTCTGCTGTTATTTTTGTTGAGTTTATTTTGTTATTGAAACAAAAGTGTGCAGAACATTTACATATTCATCTAAACGCCGCTCTCAGCAGGTGACTGGAAGTTTGCTAACAGTATATCGCTGCGCAGGTATTTCAAACTTCAAAAGAACTTCATCATGAGTATATCAGGGCCTTAACTGTATTTCACAATGCTTTTTCTATCAAACTTTTAAGGTGCATCTTTTTTTCATTCATTTTAATACATTTGTCTAACTTATCTTAGGGTTAGTTCACCCAAAAATGTGTGAATTTTGTCATTAATTACTCATCCTCATGTCGTTCCACATCCGTAAGACATTTGTTCATCTTCAGAACACAATTTAAGATATTTTTAATGAAATCTGAGAGGTATAGGACTCGTCCATAGACAACAATCTACCTGACACGTTCAAGGTCCAGAAAGGTACTAAAAACATTGCTAACACAGTCAATGTGACTGCAGTGGTTCAAACTTAATGTTATGAAGTGAAGAGAATACTTTTTGTGCACAAAAACAAAATAACAACTTTATTCAACAATATCTTCTCTTCTGTGTCATTCACATACATTGTTTTTGTCCAGCGCTTCTAGGTTCTACGTCAGAATGCCGACTCATTATTGACACCTATGTCAACATCACACGCATGCGTCGTGCTGATCACGTGATCAGCTTTGGCCAATACTGAGCTGGCGTTCGGACATAAACGCAGAAGCCTTCACTGTGCTTACTGCATAATGACAGGCAAGAAAAGAGATTGTTGAATAAAGTCGTTATTTTCGTTTTCTTTTTGCACACAAAAAGTATTCTCGTCTCTTCATAACATTAAGGTTGAACCACTGCAGTCACATGACTATTTTAACGATGTCTTTACTACCTTTCTGGACCTTGAAAGTGTTGATTATATCGCTGTCTATGGATGAGTTATATACCTCTCGGATTTCATCAACAATACCTTATTTTGTGTTTCGAAGATGAATGAAGATCTTACGGATATGGAACGATATGAGGGTGAGTAATTAATGACAGATTTTTTATTTTTGGGCGAACAAACCCTTTAATAATTAAGCAATTAATTATTTGGTATATCTACAGATTTTCAACTAGTCTGATTATTGTGTGTTGTTAAGCTAGAGTAATTGCTGGAAGTGCTTTCAATCACAAAAGACCAATTATACTAAATCCAATTTCAAATGTACTGTCACTTGGTGAAACTAGATACCATATCAGTAAAACAGTGTGTGAGAATGTGCAAGCATGAAGCAGGATAAACTTCAAGAGAGAGGAAACAAACAAAGGGAACTATCGTTTTAGAGGGTGATGGAGCTGGATGCATATTTAAAAAGTTTATTTTTGTTGACAAGGCATGTTTGAATTTGGCAAAAACCAGCTGCTGTGGACGTAATCTAATTGGCCAACGGGCAACCATCCATTTCAGTGTGTGTGGCTATATGTGAAGGTGGAGCGGTAGCCCGTAGACCAGTTTTTGGATCATACAACATTGAACATCTTATAGCCTTTCTAAATGAACTTGAGCAGATGTCACCCTGTACTGTGTGGGAAAATGTCTGTGTCCACCATGAGAGCTGGATTGAGAATGGTTTCAGGCTCATCCTGAGTTAATGACCCGCTGTCTTCCACCATATTCCTCTTTCCTCAATCCAATCGCAGAATTCATACGTGTACGATCACCATCCCCATGAACATATCACCCTCATTCAAGCCATGGATGAGGCTTGCAATGACAAAAATACAAAGCAGTGTCAAGCATGGATTTGTCATGCCAGAATGTTTTTCCCATGTGCATGAACAACAAGAATATTCACTGTAATGCTGATGAAATTTCATGGCCAAATGATTAAGGCTTGATATTAATTAATATAGCGTATTTGAGATTATCTCCAAGTGTTTACTATTAATGTACTTTCTATCACAAATGCAACCAATGTTTTAAAAGAAGATAATACTGTTGTTTTGGTGAGTAAACCAAATGTTCCCATTAATAATCTTGTGTTTTGAGACAATTATTATGTGGAAAGAAACTATGTATAACTGTAATGAAAGCATGAGATCAGGTTTTGAAAGAATGATCAGTTTTTTTGAAAATTGAACTCTCACTCCTTTACCTCTAACCCTTGCTTCACCACTGATTCTTATTTTTATACTGAACAGGAGAGCAGTATTGCTATTTATAGTGCTAAATTTCTAAGTCAACAATTCATCTTTTCTACTCTAGTCCTTTAGGGGTTACTAGAACCCTCACATTACTGTACATACAGTATGAGTTGTGATACTGTAAGTGTTGTTTTTTGATATTACATTATCTATTTCAGTGTGTTTTTCACCAGCAACTTTACTGGCAGTTAAATGAATGTGATGGGAATAAGAGTAGGATCTCTGTGCAGACATGGAGTGACACTCACCTGAAAGGACTGAAGAAATGAGTTGAAATAGATGAATACAATTTGAGAAATGTCATCCTCCCCTGGGTTCACAAAGAACAGCATGTATGTGATACCGAGTAAAGGCAGAAGCACTAGAGTGGCTTTCACGGCTTTCCTGCAATCACAGAAAGGGAGAAAAAGGGACAGGGAAGGAGAGGGAGCAACGATTTTTAATTAAATTTATGGCACATTAACTGATTTGACACAAGGCACTTTTCCTAACTTCAGCTTTGGAGTCTCATTTCTTCTTAAAGGATTGAGAAATCGTGAGACAATACTAGTATATCAATGACAATAAATTCACATGGATCAGAGTTTACAATAGCTATATTTAAACTGCATTCACATGTCCCAAATTCAACATGGATGTAAACCTCATTTAATATGTAAAATAGCTGATATATGAAATCTAAATGATTTTAATATTTCAACATGATTGACATCTGAAAGTTAAGTGCATGTACATCAAATATCAAAACGGCTCTCCCTTTATTATTTTGCTATTATTTTGAGCAAGGATTATAAAGGACCATGTGTGCTGGGTTGAAAGCTTCAAATATTAAAGAATTTGTTCACTTTAAAATGAAAATTACCCCAAGATTTACTCACCCTCAAGCCATCCTAGGTGTATATGACTTTCCTCTTTCTGATGAACACAATCTGAGATATATTAATAAATATCCTGACACATCCCAGCTTTATAATGGGACCAATGAGTATGAAGAAAGTGCATCCATCCATGTTAAATGTAAGTTATAAAGTAAAACATCTAGCTTCCGCCAGACCGCCTTCCATATTCAACTTATGAAAAAAAGCTTAACTGACGCAAGCTTCAAACTTGTTGGTCTCGTTCACTGCCATTATAAAGCTCGGATGCATCAGGATATTTATTAATCTCAGATTGTGTTCATCAGCAAGAAGAAAGTCATATACACTTAGTTTGGTGGTGACGACGCTGATCCGTGACCATGGTGTGCTGTAGTCCATTTATAGCCTACTGTTAGCTTTTTATATCTGACGACTTTATTTAGGCTTCAAAATCTATAAATGTTGTGTTAACTTGTAAAGATTATCTTGATAGACAAAACGTGTAAGTGTCATAACCCTTTGTTTAACACAGAGCTTATTTTCTGCGATTTTCCAAAAGTCTATGGGAAAATGCATAGGCTTTCAATCGAGGGAACCCGTGCGCCGCTAACTTCCGGGTTGGCCTACAAAAACACGTCATCCCTGGGGCACTCTATAGAGGGTATGCATTGACGTCACTTTCCCGCCGAAAACGCGCTCCCTCAGCTGGACTGAGTGGCAAAAGAACCTGCTACGTAACTGGATTAATAGGAGAAACGGCGAAAACGCGAGTAAAACTAACGAATTACCCTAAAGGTTGGACTTGAAAGTGTTTCTTACAACTTGTCAAATAAACCTAATCCATGGATATTGACATGCAGCCAGGAGTCATTTATATGTGCCTGATTTGACGCCGGGAAAATACATAAAGCAAATCTGGCTGTGAATATTTTATAAAACTACAATATCGGTATGTTTAAATCTGCTTAATCACTTATATCAATGTTATATCGTCATATTGTCCATCCCTAAAACATATATAGTTTTATAGTATAGTTTTTGACAGTGTTGTTTATTTAAAAACACCCAATTATGCATAATATAAGATGGAAAATATTTAATTGATGAGTCGTCAACATAATATATAACAATACAATATATAAGGTATGATTTTACCTCAAAATCCAACAATTCGACACAAAATGATAACTGCAAATCCATGTTTCTTTGCCTGGAGTCCAGCTGTTTCTGTGACTTGCAGTGATCCATTTGCTTCTTTTTCTGTTGCTTTCTCTAGTTTTTAAATATATACCTCAGGGTTTGTGTCAAATCTATTTGTCAGCCGCAAAGCTCTTTCCCGATTTGAATGTGTTTTGTGTGTTTTTCGCGACATTGACGCTGAAAACCAATGCTGCCGCTCAGTCTTTTGCCACTCAGCGTGCGTAACTGCAGTCCTAACGGTCGACGGTGACGTCACGTGTATACTCCAGGCAGAGAAACATGGATTTGCAGTTATCATTTTGTGTCGAATTGTTGGATTTTGAGGTAAAATCATACCTTATTGTATTGTTATATATTATGTTGACGACTCATCAATTAAATATTTTCCATCTTATATTATGCATAATTGGGTGTTTTTAAATAAACAACACTGTCAAAAACTATACTATAAAACTATATATGTTTTAGGGCTGGACAATATGACGATATAACATTGATATAAGTGATTAAGCAGATTTAAACCTACCGATATTGTAGTTATATAAAATATTCACAGCCAGATTTGCTTTATGTATTTCCCCAGCGTCAAATCAGGCACATATAAATGTCAAGAAACACGACTCCTGGCTGCATGTCAATATCCATGGATTAGGTTTATTTGACAAGTTGTAAGAAACACTTTCGAGTCCAACCTTTAGGGTAATTCGTTAGTTTTACTCGCGTTTTCGCCGTTTCTCCTATTAATCCAGTTACGCAGCAGGTTCTTTTGCCACTCAGTCCAGCTGAGGGAGCGCGTTTTCGGCGGGAAAGTGACGTCGATGCATACCCTCTATTCTACGCGGACCGCAAGCGCTCTGATTGGTCTGCTAGAACCCCTCCCTCGGGTCAAAAAACTGGCGCGGAGCACTCGGAGAAGAGCGAGCACTTTCAACTTCACTATGAATTAAAAACACTCTGTTTCAGGGGACACATACAGTCAAACTGCAACAAAAGTCGTTACCTATTTGCCGCTTCTCTGCCGTTTCTGTTTGTAAGCTTCTCTGACAACGTACATGACGGGCTGCTTCTTCGGCTTTTGTTTTGATACTCAATATGACCGCGGACACTGCCTCCTAGTGGTCTGCATGTACGTCGACGCGGACAACGACGCAGAAGTATAAATGAAAACAGACGCATAGCCTACAGCGCAGAGGCTCCGGCGTAGGTCCGACGCTTAAGTATAAATCAGCCTTTAGTGATCAGGCAGTTATGAATTGAGTATTATGTTATTAATCTTTTTTCTCTATGTAAAGAACTTTGAATTAGCAATGTGTATGAAATGTGCTAAATAAATAAACTTGCCTTGCCTTCTGAAAGCAAAAGCAATGATGGAAAACACGCGCACACACACGCACACACACACACACACACACAAAATATGTTCTATCATCTCCTCAACCAACATTGCAATGGTGAGTTTGGCAGAGGCAAACACTACCCCCCACACCAACATTAAAGTATATGTATGGGTTCTGATGGATTTTGAAATCCATGCAACAATGAAATCCTGCATTTTTTGAGAAAAGAAGATTAATTATACGAAAGCTTGCCCTCAAGACTCAAACTCACTCCATTAATACTTAAGAAATCAAATGAAACGCCACAACAAAGTTTTCAAACGCATTCTCAGCAAACCTCAGATGAAAGGACTCATTTTCCCTGCTCTGACTCAAGTAAGCATTGCCCTGAGATACACTCACGCGTTTGGAAGTAGTGCTTGTCAGTGTTATTCTGAGTTAAAAAAAAAAAAACTTGTGTAACCTCAAATGACATGACAACATCTACGGTTAAAGATTTGATCTTTTTTGACTGTGTCTAGAAGAGATGACGGGTCTATAGAGGTGTAGAGATCTGAGACCAAGTTTAAAGACATCCGAGTTTCTATCCAGACTCTCAAAAGGGCTCACATTACAATTCAACTGATTACTGTTCTTTAACTACAGTTCCAGTTTGTAGTATATAAATACAACTGCACCGACAATCAAATATAAGGAATATTATTATTATTATTATTATCAGAATATGAGACAACAAGCAAATCAAAAATGTTACTGTGCATGCAACAAAAAAAAACAAAAAACAAACAAACAAACAAACAATGAAACGTAATGCAACTGGGCTGACATTGCACATGAAGGAAACACGTTTATGTGTCATTTATCATGCAGAAAGTCCAGCTAAACCTTCGAAGAAATGATATTTACTATCATTGCATTGGCATGTTTTACTCTTTCAAACACGCAGCATGTTATTAATCTCAGCATTGGAATATATATTCTCTCTCTCTCTCTCTCTCTCTCTCTCTCTCTCTCTCTCTCTTTTATTTGACTAATATGATGTTATAATTTAAGGAACAAACCCAGTGTTTTGTCAAGTAGATTTACTTTACTACAGTAGAATTTACTTATTTGAATGAAACTCACACTTAATTTATTAAAAGAAGCAGCTCTCTGTTTCTGAAGAATAATTCACCTTAAAATTTAAACGTCTGTCGTCATTTACTCACCCAGTGGTTGTTCCAAAAGTCCAAAAATATATGCTTTTTTTTCTAAGATTCTACACTCAACTGGATTATTCTGTTCCTAATACATAAATAAATAAACAGCATATGGTTTTGGAACTACAAATGATGACAGAACTTCTATTTTTGTGGGGAACTATTCCTTTACAGAACATGGAACAGCTGACCATCATTCAGGCTAAACAAACTCTCGCTCTGGAATATTACAGTTATAGTGATCAGTAGTTAGTTAAAGTTCTTTACCTGTATTGTATTGTTTCTGATGTGGTCGAGGCCCTCAGCTTTGTCATTAAAATGCGCACAATGTTGAAAAGGAACACAAAATTGATCTATATTGGGAAGGAAGAAAAGGGATGTAGGTCAGTTATGATGTAAACATCATTTTGTTGTTAAATTAAAGGATTAGTTCACTTCAGAATTAAAATTTCCTGATAATTTACTCACCCCCATGTCATCCAAGATGTTCATGTCTTTCTTTCTTCAGTCGAAAAGAAATTAACTTTTTTGAGGAAATCATTCCAGGATTTTTCTCCATATAGTGGACTTCACTGGGGTTCAATGGGTTGAAGGTCCAAATGTCAGTTTCAGTGCAGCTTCAAAGAGTTCTACATGATCCCAGACGAGGAATAAGAGTCTAATCTAGAGAAACGATAAGTCATTTTCTAAAATAAAGAAAAAAGAAAGATTATATACTTTTTAATCACAAATGCTCGTCTTGCACTGCTCTGCGATGCACCATGCATTACGTAATCCCATTGGAAAGGTCATGCGTGACGTAGGCAGAAGTACTGAGCAAGTGTTACAAAGTGAACGTGCAAAGACTATTTTAAACAGCCTTTACAAAAAAAGGTAAAATAACGATATCGGATGATTTTGAAGTTCGAGGACAAAACGAGATGGAGTTTTCCGCCCTACCCTACCCTGCTGCTGGATCGGTACTTCCACCTACATCAATGCGTGACCTTTCCAACATGATTACGTAATGCGTGGAGCATCGCAGAGCAGTGCAAGATGAGCATTTGTGGTTAAAAAGTATATCATTTTTTTTTTTTTTACAAAATGAGCGATGGTTTCTCTAGATAAGACTCTTATTCCTCGTCTGAGATCATGTAGAGCTCTTTGAAGCTGAAACTGACATTTGGACCTTCAACCCGTTGAACCCCAGTGAAGTCCACTATATGGAGAAAAAATCCTGGAATAATTTCCTCAAAAACCTTCATTTCTTTTCGACTGAAGAAAGAAAGACATGAACATCTTGGATGACATGGGGGTGAAATTTTAATTCTGAAGTGAACTAATCCTTGAGGTTTCCAGCAAGTGTATGACACATTTCAATGAACAAATGTCCCAGCAATCACAGTTAATGGCACTTGTGCCACATTTATTGTGGTGGACACTAAATGTCTTTGCTCCTAGGATATTTGTACATATTGTACACTTGATCTTTCTGCACAGAACATGCATACATTTCAGGCTGTGGAGATCTCACTGAGACTTATGCACTACTGCAGAATGGCTTACATTAAATACTGTATACATGCTTTTACATGAAGAATGAAGAAAAAAGATTCCACTCTTTAGCTCACATCAGTTCAATAATTCTCTCAAAGCTTAAGCACTCTATCTGAAATTAGCAGACATTGCTATTATATAAAAAGCTGATACTCTGGCAAGGACTGGCCTACTATCTGCTGATGTTAATAATTATTGAACAGCTCTCTTCAGTTTGCATCTGTCCATTCCAGTCTTTGTAATGCTTTAAGAGTTTTTTGCTTTAAATTTTGCACCCTACTTTTTGGAAGCACTGACAACTACAAATCTGAGGGAGGTAATAATACTTACCAGAAGAACTAGAATCACGGGCCCCTGATAAATGTAGTCTATGTACTTTCCAGGTTCCTTCCCAAACCAGCATCTGAAACGCAGAGTTTTTTGAGTGTGTAATCACAGCACAGATAACTATAACTACACTATATAATGTGTCTTTGTAACTTTAACAAATGGCTATCATTTCCAACACTGTTTTCACTGCACAATGACATATATACTTTACTGTGTCAATATCAGTGGGTGGAAGAACCAAGGTGGCCATGGAATGGTGTTTTATAATAAACACAATACAGCACTTTCATATAATACAATAGCTAAAGATGAAGTTTGCACTTTCAGAGACATTAGCGGCACCAAATGCAATCACAAAAATAATGTTTTCAGATTCTCCATCTTATGTCTGAAAGAGGGTTTGTGCTGACGCAGGCAGATAGTAAATCTGGCCCTAACAGTCCACAGCTACAATTCACTTGTATTGAAAACTAAAGACATAGACGTAAACTAATTTTCTACTCTAAATGTAGGCTATACTGTTCAGTGGTGGGCAGTAACTAAGTATTTTTACTTTACTTAATTACATTTTTCAAGTATCTGTACTTTATTTTGGGAAACTTTTACTTTTCTACAATCCAAAGCATAATATTGTACTTTTCATATTTTCATAAAAACATGCTATTCGTTATTTTGAACGGAAGAAATCGTCAGAAGCAATAGCGTTGTCCGAATCATGAACACGCAGATTTTTTTTAACCTGTTTAATCGGTTCGCAAATTGCAGCAAACGATTCATGGGTGAATTGGAACCATCCGATTACATCTGAGAGTCAACGACTCACTGATTCAAATGATCTGGTCAGAGCGAGTCTGCAGTTAACAATTCACTGAATTCACAAGTCTGACTCAAACGGGAGATCTTCGGAGCTTGAGTGCGTGCGCGACGGATGGAGCGAAAAGTAAGTTAGCCTACTTGCTAATGCCGAATTTAGGATTTATATTTTAAATGAAAATCATATTTAGGTCACAAATGTTAGTTGTTTGTGAACTAAATCTGCTATAAAATGGCAAGCTGTTTCGAGCTGTTGAATGTGGACTTTACCGTCTAAACAGGGTTTTAGGCAAAAACTAAAAACAACATTAAAATATAGCTGCGAGCAGCAATTATCGGGGCCAAGCACAAATAAGCACAACAAGTCATCCCAGCACAGCTGGGAGCATCAGATTTACTGCAACATTAAGCAATTAAAGACATATTTAGGCAAAATGACAGAAAAATCATAACTGATTTAATGATTCATAACTTTCAACCAATAGGTGGCACTGTGTCCAAATTGTTGTGGTTTAGTCAAAGTAAGGTGACAGTGACTCATGCAAAGTTTGGTGTCAATATGCCAAAGCATTGCAGAGATACAGCTTGAAATCCATAACTTTTGGTCAGCATGGTCTGAAGATGATACGGTTCGATTTTTGTGAAAATCGGAGCAACAGTCTAGGAGGAGTTCAAAAAAGTAGGTTTTTAAAGAAAAACAATATGGCGGACAGGAATTTCAGCCGACTATGGCAAATTTGATATCTTTGTTCTCAGCATGACCCAAGGAATCTATTGAGACCAGTACAATAGGTTAATATATTCAAAAGTTATTAGCATTTATGTAAATTTTGCGCCGAAACTTTTTGTGTACTGTAAGGGCATGATGCCAAAGACCCATACCAAGTTTCGTAATGATACGCTAATGCGTTCATAAAATACAGCATTTTAGCACAAAATTCAAAATGGCCGATGACCAAAATGGCTGACATGGGAAAATTGGATATCATTCGACTCGGCATGATGCTCCGAATGTAAAGAGACCAAATTGATTTTTGGACAAACCGTTCAGAAGTTATAAGCAAAAATAGCTATTTTTTTGTATCTCCGTACCAGTAGGTGGCGCTGCACTGAAACGCTGCATGTTGCCTCAGGCCATGCTTGTGATGACATGTACCAAGTTTGGTCTGATTACGATAAAGCGCTGTGGAGATACAGCCTTATGTCTGTTTTTGCAAGCGCTACGTAAAAATCGTTTGTGTGTTCTGCGAAAACGGTTTGAGAAATCGACTTGAATTGGAGTAAAGGCCTAGGAGGAGTTCGAAAAAGTAGGTTTTTCAGAAAATTCAAAATGGCGGAAAAAATTCATGACGGAAAATTACATCATAGGGTGCAATCGAATCAAGCCAAGGAATCAGAGGAAAAAAATAATTTTGTTTCTAACCCTTAAGGTTCAAAAGTTATTAGCATCAACGTGAGTTAGAGACTCCAAATTTACTATGGTGACAGGTCAGACTGTCCTCTATCAGTGTGCCAAATTTCATAACTTTGCTGCAAGCGGTTCTATGGGCGGCCAAAGACTTCCTGAGCGGAAACGGAAGAATAATAAGAATGCCCACGATTACAATATACCGCAAATTAATGTCCATGAATCATCCCTGTTCAAGTGATGAAAACTATTTTACATAGCGTTCTTAAACTATTAACACATGTTTTTATTTTGTATGTTTATACTTGTCAACAGACATTTTGTTTTTCCTCATTTTTATATACCGTTTGGTAGGCTATATTTTGTAATTTTTACTTACTTGCACACTTGAATTATTATATAACACCATAGTGTTGTGGCCGGGAGTTTTTGCAATTTCGTTGGTGCCACCAATGGCGAAAAAGTTATGAACAGGTTTTTATTCTAACATTAGCTAACATACAAAAAAAGTTAACATTTATTACATATTTGTTTTTCTACATATATTTCTACTCTTTCAGTTTTATATATCTGGAGGAAATTTCATGAATTTCCAAGTATTCCAATCACAGACTTTTTGTATACTCTAAAATTGACATCAACAGTCATTCACTCCCATCATACTGTAGGCTTATTGCACTAAGCTTATTTCTGCAAATCAGCAACTTACTGTTCGTTTTCATTGTAAAGTTTTCCGATGGCCCACACTATAATTATCGGACACGGTATACCTGAAAGAGAGAAGAATGCAAATCACACTTCAAGGATAGCAACTCCAGAAATGTGGAAATTAAATATATAACCAGTAACTAAATATCATGAACCAGTGTTGTGCTTTGGGAATTTATTGTGATTTTATTTATGCAAGTGGAAAGAGATGCAACCATAATACCTTAGATTCAGTTCAGATTGTACACACTTTATAATTTACATACATATTTGTAAATTCCATGTTCAATTTGATGTTTACTTTTTCAGAGTTAATGGAACACCATTTACACTAGCATGATGAAGTAACCAATACTATTATATTTATTAACATACTATTTATTAAAAACAAGACATAATTTATGTCTCATTGCTTATGCATTTTTAAACATTTTCATATTACTTGCACATTACTATATAGCCACTAAGTACAGTAATACAGAAAAAAAAGCAGATATCTTTTATTTGTTACTATAAACTGTTGTTTGGTAATATTGAACAGGGTATTAATATTAATAGTCCCTTGACTCCCTTTCTATTATGCCCATTAGTCTAGAAATACTCAGTAAA
This sequence comes from Megalobrama amblycephala, assembly GCF_018812025.1. NCBI lineage: Eukaryota > Metazoa > Chordata > Actinopteri > Cypriniformes > Xenocyprididae > Megalobrama > Megalobrama amblycephala. The sequence goes on along the minus strand of NC_063060.1, from coordinate 43,188,659 downwards.
CACAGCAGGTGTCATGATGATCACAGGGGAGGTGCAGCTTTAATTTAACAGAGCTGAGCGCTCCAAAATGTCATTTCAAATGCATTTAATTTGGATATGACCAAAAATGATGTCCGAGTGGGTGAGTTGTTTGCTTTGTAATTAGTCCCTCTGCCTCCACTAATTTGTTTGACTGATTCATGCAGATATACGTACTGTTTGTGAATATGATAGAGGGGTATTATGACATTGGCAAAGTAATGAGAAAATCATAGCATGATGGAAGCATTGCCTCCTAGCATGACTTTATACTGCAATGGCAAAAGAGATGCTGCCTCCCTCTGGAACCTTATCTGCTTATTGCTGCTGAACAGTGTAAATGAGTGATTTATACATTATTCAATCACACACCTGTAATTTGTTGTATTATTTGTGTACAGCTGATTGTTGTCTTTTTTGTTTGTTTGGTAAAACTTTAGTTTACCAAACAATTCTGCATGACCATATGATTCCTTAATCCTACTCAATACCTAAAGTTAACAACTACCTTACTAACTATTAAAAAGCAAATTAGGAGTTTATTGAGGCAAAATTCGTAGGTTTGGTCTATATCTGTTTTTAGCAAAAAATAAACAAACAAAAACAAAAGAAACAGTGGCACTGTATGGCCACATTCACTCAGCACTGAAATACAGTTGTCAGTCCTGTATTTGAGTTCTTAAAGGATTAGTTCACTTTCAAATAAAATTTTCTGATAATTTACTCACCCTCATGTCATCCAAGATGTCCATGTCCTTCTTTCTTCAATGGAAAAGAAATTAAGGTTTTTAATGAAAACATTCCGGGATTATTGGGCTCTCTTCACTGGAGCCCAAACAGTTGAAGGTCAAAATTACAGTTTCAGTGCAGTGCAAGGCGATCATTTGTGTTTATAAAGCATATACATTTGTATTGTTTTTAGAAAATGACCGATCGTTTTGCTAGATAACACCCTTATTCCTCGTCTGGTATCATTTAAAGTCCTTTAAAGCTGCACTGAAACTGTAATTTTGACCTTCAACCGTTTGGAATCCATTATAAGGAGAATAATCCTGGAATGTTTTCATCAAAAACCTTCATTTCTTTTCGACTGAAGAAAGAAAGACATGAACATCTTGGATGACATGGGGGTGAGTAAATGATCAGGAAATTTTCAGTCACAGGTGAACTAATCCTTTAATACGGTTACCTTCACACGCAGTTTAGTGACAACCGCATTCTATAACCGAACACACAGCCATAAATTTTCACATTTTCATTGTCAGTCCCATAGGCAGTGGCCTTTTGATCCGTCTGCTGAGCTGGTCTCACAGTAAATCAGCCATGTGACAGAAGTAACAGTCTTTTGACTGTAGTATCAGCTGTCTTACAGCTCTGAAAAAGCCCCAGAATCCTTTAGTTACACACTCAGACACATTTAACACGCTTATATGGTGCACTCCACAAAACAATAATCTGTCCTGCAGTTTGAGTACTTTGTAACTTTTAATTATATTAGTGCCAGAATATTTCAAGTACTTTATGATGTGACAAAAAGATTGTTTAACCAGATGTATGCCATCTGTTAAAGACAATGAAATTCTCATTTTCAGAAGGTTAATATTGCCACCTTGCAGTTGTAGGGAAAAGAACATTCCAGAGCCCAGTTTTATGGCAGGGTCCCTTTCTTCCTGCAACAGTGGACATAGTTTTTATACAATTCGACTGGATCTTGGTGGACTAGCACATATAAATGTCCATCAGATAAGGATTCTAGGACAGACACCTCAAGTGTGGGAAAGACAGGATACCCATCACAAGACTAATCCCTAAGGATTAAGCCAAATGCCATTTAGGTCAAAAATATTCTTTAGGTCTTTTTGGATACAAGCGCAGTGCGGAGGCTACAATGATCCATTCAGTCCATTAATAACCATGTTTAGAAACCATAGGTGTAAACTTGTTGGTGCTATTTTGTCATTGTCATTGTGTACGCCAGCTGTGCACTCGGTATCGCTGAAAACATTACAAATTGAAGCCGAAGCTCTAGCCGTTGTTTTCAGCTGTGAGCATTTTCACTTGTATGTTTATGATGTGTGTCCTCTATGTGTTCTTGCTTGTGCTCTGTGCAGTGATGCCTTTCTCCAGTCTGTGCTCTGATTTAGCAGAGGTTGGGCTAAGCAGAGGTAGGATTGTTTGCCTTGAGCAAAATGACCCAGTGCTCCTTTTGGTCTCCTTTATCTCTATGAATATATTCTCCTAGGCAGTCACTTATATGACTGCCTTTCTGCCAATATGTCTGCTTCCAGCGGTTCTTGTGAGAGAGCGAGAAAACAGTGTGCATATTCTGTTGGCAGCAGTGTCTTATCTGTCCCACATTTGGTTCTCGGATCTGGTCTCTGTCTCACTGGAGGACCGTGCTTGAGAAATTCCAATTAGAGCACATCTACTTTCCAAAGCTCAGGGAACTATGTGATATTCCCAGTCTGAAATGTGGGAACTTTGGGTTTGACCTTTGAAAGGGCCTCTTTGATAAGTTCTGGTCTTTCATCAGAGACTATGAAGACAGTTTTGAATGCATGTGCTCCTTCTGCAAGAAGGCTCTATGCTTTCAAGTGGTGGCTATTTGTATCATGGTGCAGAAAGGCAATTTGGATCCATCGCCTGTTGGCGACAACAGGACACTTTCATTTTAATGCATTGTTCCCTTTTATCTGTGTCATATTTCGGGTTTCGCATATCTCAATTGGCAGAGCTGTATAAGTGTATATGCACTATAAATCACTAAGGGTAGGTTTAGAGGTGAGGTGGGTGTAGTCATTAATAAAAAATGAGATTTGCCAAATGGAAATTGGACAAATAGTGTAAAAACTACACACATTGCATTTATATGAACACGCATTTTGATTGGTAACGACAGTCGTACGTCATTTCATAACGACAGACGTAACACAACACTGTCATAATTTTTACGCCAGCTAGAGGGCGCATGACTTTAAAACGTAAACGTAAAATGTAAATATAGGTCATAATAAGGTGCTTGAAAAACGACCTATAGGGTCGTTTTGTTTTTTTTTTGTTTTTTTGGAGGACAGTCTGATTTTTCTGCCTGTGCACTTCTGGTGTACACGATTGCTGCTGAACATGCACCAGTTGGTGGTGTTTTTTCCTAGGGGAGGCATTCAATTGTTTCTCATTGCATGCATGGGACGAGAAGGCTGAGACCTTTCTCTACTGCTTGTGTTTGTTCTTGGAGCTTATCTATAGTCCTAGAAAGTTTAATGGGCCCTATTCGAACCACTTGAGTCAGCCTCTGTTGCTTCTTCTTAGGCAGAATCTAAGGTGTGTCTTTGGATTACATTTGTGTGGCAGCAGGCTGAGCATTTCCACACACTTCAGTCAGTTATTATAAACTGGACATGAAAGTGATTATTTTATATTAGGTGTCCTTACTATTTACATAATACGCTAGTGCGGTTGGAAATGAATAAGGTTAGAAAAGCTTTGGTGGTATAATGTAAAAACATGTACACGATAAGTGCATTGTATCAAATGATTAATTTAAATGTTAATACATAACATTGTATTTGCTGATTAGGTTTGAACAGGTGTACCTAATAAAGTGGCTGGTGAGTGGATATGGTCACACCTGTTCAAACCTAATCAGCAAATCACATGGCAGCAACTTAAAGCATTTAGGCATGTAGATCTGATGCCACAGCATACTTGGGTTTTGTTGCTGCACTAGCCGACAAATCTGCAGCAATTGCATGATGTTATCATGCCAATATGGACTAAAATCTCTGAGGAATGTTTCCAGGACCTTATTGAATTCATGCTACGAAGAATTAAGGCAGTTCTCAAGGCAAAAGGGCATCCAACCCAGTACTAGCAACGTGTCTCTAAAAAGTGTGTGTACTGTACAGTATGTGGCGCACTGTAATAAGCAGCGAGCCCCTGACTGGAAAACTGCAACTTCGTAACAGTGCATGTCATATTGTGTCAATTCTGTTCTTTAGCTCTGCATATCCTTCTTATATAAATCTCACTTGTTTAAAAGACCTCCGGAAAACAGGCGAATCTCAACATAACACGACTGTTACGTAACAGTCAGGATCATTAATATGTACGCCCCCAATATTTGCATATGCCAGCCCATGTTCAAGGCATTAGACAAGGGCAGCCAGTATTAACGTCTGGATCTGTGCACAGCTGAATCATCAGACTAGGTAAGCAAGCAAGAACAATATCGAAAAATGGCAGATGGAGCAATAATAACTGACATGATCCATGATTACATGATATTTTTAATGATATTTGTAAATTGTCTTTCTAAATGTTTCGTTAGCATGTTGCTAATGTACTGTTAAATGTGGTAAAAGTTACCATCGTTTCTTACTGTATTCACGGAGACAAGACTGTCGTTATTTTCATTTTTAAACACTTGCAGTCTGTATAATTCATAAACACAACTTCATTCTTTATAAATCTCTCCAACAGTGTAGCATTAGCCGTTAGCCACGAAGCGCCATCAAACTCATTCAGAATCAAATGTAAACATCCAAATAAATACTATACTCACAGGAATCGATGCATGCATGCAGCATGAATGATGAACATCTTGTAAAGATCCATTTGAGGGTTATATTAGCTGTGTGAACTTTGTTTATGCACTGTATAACTGCACTTATAGTGGAGAGCTCGGGAGGGCAGGGAGCGAGAGATTTAAAGGGGCCGCGCAGCCTGAATCGGTGCATAGTTAATGATGCCCCAAAATAGGCAGTTAAAAGAATTAATTTTAAAAAATCTATGGGGTATTTTGAGCTGAAACTTCACAGACACATTCAGGGGACACCTTAGACTTATATTACATCTTTTGAAAAGACGTTCTACGGCTCCTTTAATTCTTTGGCATAAAAGGAGGAGACCATGACAGGCCCTAGAGACAGATCCCCTAAGAAGACCTCATCAACTATACAGTCATCAGCACAGATCCTCAGCCAAGACCACAAGAACCAGACAAGTCCTCTGCACAGACCCTTTTTTCTTATTATTATTCTGTGGCAGCCCATAGAACTGTATCATAAAATGTCAGAGCTTCAATCTGACCAAATTTCCGTCCAGCCTTTCATTGCCTCTAGCACCACCAATGGGTCAAATTTGCACTGAAATTTATGTTAATATCTTTTGTACCATAAATCCCAAAAATCCCTTTTCGTCTGCTTCAGGAGCTAATGCCGAGTCGAATCCATATTTTGTTCTCAAACATTTTACATTTTTTCTCAGCGTCCTGAAGAAGCCTGAGAAATTTGGAGCTGGTGCCTTCTAGTGTCCAAAAAGTGAAAATAATTATATGCTTCCTGACAGGGTTCACCTTGTCCACCATTTTGATTTATCACATAAACTACTTTCACAAATTGCTTCTAGGCCATTCAACCGAACAGGACAAAGCACTGAAATAATAACCCGTACAGTGTTGATTCTATGTGCCAAAAAATGCCATCAAACCTTGGGGGTGCTACGTTTTTACATGCACATTAATATGAATAAATATTTTCACCAAACTTGGAAAAAAAATTTAGACTTATCCACTATCAGTAAACTGTGTTAGCAGACTATATTAGCTTAAATGATCAGCATGCTAACTAATGCTTTTGTGTGCTCAATGACTTTCCTCTATGTGGCGTACTGGAACAAGCAGCAAGAACCCGAACAGAAGGTTGCAGGTTCGACACTTCATGATATGCCATGTACATTGTATTCTCGCATTGAGCCTCGTAAGTGTTACCTTTAAGTTTAGGTTCTTGAATCTTGTGTGCTGCAACATCTGTACCTTTTCTATTTCTGATTTCTAATTTCTTTCTTTTTTTTTTTTTTTTTTCAGGTTTTGTGACATTCACTCTAATAAAGTCACACAGAAACTTTCCAAATAAAACAAAACTTAGTTTTTAAACTTTCTTGAATAGCAGACTACATTTCAGCTTCTCTCTTCACAGCTAATGGAAATTGCAGATGATTAGGCCTTTCAAAGTGAGAATGAAAGTGTAGAGAAATCAACTCACACCATCCAATGAAGAGGAAGACCCATTTACGAAGCTTGTCTGTGGAATATGTCATCACAATAGCCGTGTGAAGATAGCAGCCCTCCACAAACATCCAGAAAAAATTGGTCACCACAAAGTAATTATAGATTGTTGTTATAAGACGGCACCAGGGCTATACAGAGAGAAAGGGAAAGGGTGTTAATTGAGGTGAGCTATGTTGTTTCCAAATGCAAACCTTTTTGATGCTAACATGAATCATATTCTAGGTCTTAAAGCAAACATCATATACCAGCTTTCTCAAATGTTTTATAAGTGTTTTGCAAGGTGCTATATTGCATCTTGAAAAGAATGTGCAATAGTCAGGCCCAGTTGTGTTGCTGTGCACAATATGTAGGGGAATTCCTCCAGAATTTTTTCATAAAAAATTATTTTATTAAATTCAAAAGTGCTATGCTTCTGCTATGATATATTATATAATCCCTGAAAAGCAAACATTTTTGTTCAATGGATGCTGAACAGTAGCTAGGTGAACAGGTGCCAACATTTGGGAACCCATTTACTTGTATTATAAGGATATGGAAAAAAAAAAATGTGTTGATCTGAAGAAAAAATCATATACAACTCCAAAACAAGAAAAGCTGGGACATTTTGTAAAATGTAATAAAATCAAGAATCTGTGATATGTTAATTCTCTTTCAATTTTATTTAACTGACGGAAGTACAAAGAAAATATTTCCAATGTTTTCACTGACCAACTTAATTGTATTTATTAAATCTAAACCTATTTTTATTCTGATGGCTGCAACACACTCCAAAAAATGATGGGACAGAGGCAAAAGTGAAAAGATCACAGAATATCCGTTAAACGGTTTTGAAACAGTCCATAATTAGCAGGTTAATTGGTAATAGGTTAGAGTATTGTGTTTGGGATCATTTCAGTCTTTGCCAGCAAAGATGGGTCGTGGCTCATGAGAGAATATCATGAGAGAATTGTTTAACAGTTCAAATATCACATTTCTCAATGCAAGATGGCAAAGTATTTAGTTCTTTCAGCACTAGCTTACATAATATTGTGAAAAAATTCAGGGAATACAGAGAAATCTCATGCTGTGTAGGGCCAGTCAGGAAACCATTGTTAAATGTGCATGACCTTCGAGCCCTCAGATGACATTGCATGAGAATCCGTCATGCTGCTGTGTTAAATATAGCCACATGGGTTCAATAGTACTTTGGAAAGCCGTCCCACAGTCTGCCGCTGCACCAAGAAATGCAACTTGAATCTCTGTTACTCAAGGAGAAACTTATGCATTAATTCTATACAGAGATGCTGCCGAGATCTCTGGGCCCGAGCTCATCTCAGATGGTCCAAAAGACAGAGGAAATGTATGCTGTGTGTTCGAGTTCTCAGACCCAAAGGCCATACAGACTTTCATCAGTGACAGGTGCAAAAGCATACATCTGTCATGGTGCTGGGGGGCCAGAGAACACGGCATGAGTGACTCGCATATGTGTGAAGGTACCATTGATGTGGAGGTGTAAATTGGGTTCATACAGGTACATATACTGCCATGACTTCTTTCCTGGGAAGCAAGTCAATGCCAGGCCTCATTCAGCATGTGCAAAAACAAAATGGTTTCGTAGACATTACACCGTAGAGGAAATGTCTTTGACTGACCTACCTGCAGACCAGATCTGACTCTTATTGAAAATGTATGGCCCATCATCAAAAAGAGCACAGACTGTTGAGCAGATGTCTTGTATCAGGTGAGATCAGGCAAAAATTCCACATGCAAAACTGCAACAATTAGGATCCTCAATTCTCAAATGATTAAAAATTGTAATTAAAAGGAAAGGTGATGTGACACAGTGGTAAACATGCCTCTGTCCCAACTATTCTGGAGTGTGTTGCAGCCATCAAAATCAAAATTTGTTTACATTTACAAAATATAATTAAGTTGGTCAGTGAAAACACTGGATATGTTTTCTTAAGAGAATTAACAAATCACAGATTCTTGATTTTATTACATTTTACAAAGTGTCCCAGCTTTTCTTGATTTGGGGTTGTACATCTAAAAGTATCTGAAAGTATCATATTTTCATTTTTATTATGGTGTAACCATGTTATAAAAGCAAAGCCACGCACAACAATCCCATTGTTACTTCGGTCTTTTGTAAAGCTCTTGTGTTTGTATCAGTGAAGATTACAGTCATTCTTTACAGAGTGTCTAAATTAGCATAGTATGGTGGAAAAATTGCAACATTAAATACTTTTGACAGAATTTGTATATCTTCTCTTCACCGTCAATTACTTAAAAGTTGGAAATAAAAATGCTGGAAGATTGTAATGAGGCAGTTTATTCCAGCAGACAAAAATTAAATTCTTAATTAAAAAATCTACTCCATGCAATATCATCAGCTACTGTTTTGAAAGCAATATCTGTGAGTAATCGTCTGCCAACATCATAAATGTAAATGTTAGAAACCTGCTGATCCGTTTAAATATTAATAGGCTGATAAATAAGTTTAAAAGTGTTTCATACCTCATTTGTCTCATAAATGTTTTGGTCAATCAGTTGAAGCAAAAACCACATTACATTCCTCAGAATGAAAGTTGTAATTAAGTTCCAGTGGATTATGTTGCGAAGGCATCGGATGCTCCTTGAATTTAAAAAAGATAAATGAAACAATCATTTCAGCAATTACACTGTGACACAGATTTAGCATTGCACAAGCTGATTATGGAAATACATGAGCATGAATATGAGACAAAGAGCTAAGAGCCAGAGACACAAACAAAAATCATATCTAAAAGATGAATTATTCTGAGCATGTTTAAGGAAATGTTCAGTAACACTTTCTGTGAGCTCTGCATATTTAAAGATGGCATGTTTAATTTCTTCAAGTGATTCATATGTTTATTTTACACAACACTGTGAAAATATTGCTCTGTGTTTGAGAATCTCAGCCAATGTCATGTGTTTGGACCGTGACTATCTGTTTGACATGATGGCGGATGGGGGGGTGTCAATATTTTTGTTATTATGTGTATTGATTCTCAGCAGAGGAGGAATTACACATTAAATTGAATCCATTTAAAAGGTATTACAAATGCATTACAGTGCATTCATAATGACTCATAATATAGTTTGGAATTCATTATCTTTCCATAAAGAATTGTCATGCTCCCAGGTTTTCCACCTCCTGCCAAGACTTGTTCAATCTCCCCAGACTTTTAATCTTACACACCTGCACCCACTCTACTCACTCTTGCTAATCCTGCAGTCTTGCACACTGTATAGTGTTATCTTCAGTGTGGAAACACTTATCTCTGGAATTCTTACCCTCTTTTGGAGCTATACTCTGCAGAACAGTGGCTAGTGAATAAGGCAAAATACAAACTAAAATACTAAGAGCACAAGGAAAGACAGACAATCCATGACACAGTGTAATGACTTTTGTCTCTTTTTCATACAAAATAGCATCATTTTATATGCTTTTATGTCATTTTGAATGTAAAATAAAATTAAAATGCCCCATTCTTTGGCATTAAAAGTACAATACATATACACAGTATATACATAAATAGTGCCTTCTTCAAAAACTGCACCCTAAAACATTCTGGGTTAAATATGGACAAACCCAGGGATTGGGTTGTTTTCACCCAGCCATTTTTTTCAACCAATTTTGCATTTATTTTTTAGCCAGCAATATAGTAATATAGTAAAAGGCATGTTTTTGGTCACTCCCAAATAGGGGCAAATTTGTGGGGTATTTTAAGCCGAAACTTGACCAGACCAGAGACTTATATTACATCTTGTGAAGCCCCAGTGACAAGCCATTGTACCCCTGAAGGTACAATTATGTACTTTAATTTCTGAGAGTGCATAATAGGTGCCCTTTAACCCAACCTGCTGGGTTTGTCCATATTTAACCCAACTTGGGTTGTTTTTAACCCAGCATTTTTAGAGTGTGTCTTTCAGTGTTTCATTAAAAAGAGAAAATTAGAGTAAATAATAACCGAAACTACCCATTAGTGTATATACAATCTGTATTATCTCTAAGTTTACTTAATTTTCAAAACATATCTTATCTTTGAACAAGGCCTTGGCACAAACTATAGTACTGAAAATCATTGACACACTTACCTCAAGCACAGAAAGAGAATGAAGGCAATAACGAGAGCTCCAACAGATATACAGTGACCAAAGTAGTTTATGATGAGGGCTATCTTGTAGTGCATTGGGTACTTCCTCTGTGGAAAACAGATTCATTATTATTTCTGCCATGATTAAAGAAGTAACTCAGTCTCTTCCTACCATATGATATGATATAATATGATAAATGATTACAATTTTAGCACAAATCAATACTCAGTGACCATTTTGTCATTGCTTAATATTTTATGGAATCTTCCAAAAGACCTGAAACATTTATATATTTCTCATGAGTCCTTGAAAGAGGTTACAAAACTGTGACACCATACTAAAGGATTCTAATTGTCCTTTTGCAGAATGTTTGGATGTAGAAGTCATGTGAAGTGAAGTGAGAAGTAGACTGATGCATGAGTAAATGATATGGAGTGAGCAGAATTCTATTGATCAGTTACAAAAGTATATTGGTTACACAGCATTCAGTATCATGTTAATGCAGTTTATTATGTAAAATATGTGCTGTTTCATAATAAGTGGGCCAAATGGATTATATGTTGTGTTATATGATTTAAACCAATCAAATCCGTTTCAGTTGCTCAGGGAAACTTTACATAAGTAATGTAAATAATACAAAAAAGAGAATAACTGCAATGATATTTTAGAAGATCTTATAAAGGACCAAATTCAAGTGTCATCACTCCTCAGATATTTCTTCTTAGGTTAAGACAATTTATCTGCCCGTTCTATCTCCAGAGTTTTGTGTTTCAGCGATTCACTTCATGTAGAGTTTATCTTCCCTTGGAACACAATGCCATTTTTCATCAGTGTGTGCATCCATGTCCTTGCTTATTTTGACAGAGGACACTCATGAGTTAAGTGTTTTGGCTTTGCCATGTGAAAGCCATGCTCAACGGCTCATCAACTACTCACACTGCATTCATTATAAAATTAAGTGTTTCACTTGAAGTACGCTTTCTCTTGAGAAAAAGAGAAGGGGGGGGCCATCCCCAACACTGTGGTTCTGCGGTTGCATGAGTCGGGATGATGGAGAGCTGATGTGGAGCTTGAGGCTCTGCATTTTACACATGAAGACTTGTGTTCAAGTCTGAAAGCTTGCGATGTGATGTCTTTCGGTTTGTATACATGTTTGTTTACTGTCGATTTGGACTTTGGTACACACAAGCATTGCGGTTACAACAGGGTGTGTCCCCATGGTGCATGTTGGGCCCCTCATATTAATAATCAGAGAACTGTGTCAGACCGTCCAAGAATATCTGCCTTTCTCCTCCCTGTCTTTGAGATTCTGCTCTGTCAGTTTCACTGCAGTCTGCATTTTAGACAACAACAGTTCAACTGTGCATTTTAAACAACCGTTTTCTCACTCGTGTTCCACGCAACAACGCCTTTGGAGCACAGTAGTTGTGCCAACATGATGCATGTCGGGCACCTCATATTAAGTCGGATTCTACAATTTTGGGATAGGTTTCCCTGCTGTTTAATCACTTCCTGCTGTTTAATCACTTCCTGTTCGGTAAGGTCTGCAGCAGACAAAAAGGCATATCTCGTTTACTGACTGGAGACGTCCATATTCTCTTATCTGTGCACTGTCAGACTAACTGACACTGTCCTCCAAAAAAAACCCTGACCTTATAGGTTGTTTTTCAAGCACCTATATTCACATTTTAAAGTAATGCGCCCTCTAGCTGCCGTAGAAATAATGACAGTGTCGTATTACGTCTGTTGTCATGAAATTACATATGACTGTCGTAACCAATCAAAATGCTAGGGTTGTTCCAATTCCGATACTAGTATCGGAAATACCACCGATACCAGAAAAAATTCTAGCATCGGTATCGGCGAGTAATTAAACTCATGTACCGATCCGATACCATTTTTTTAAACAATATCTAGTTGTGACCGCTATCTTTGCTTAACGCAGCAAATCGGAAATCAATTCTTCTCAGAATGCAAACACAGGAAGTTGTGCTGTGTTGCCATAAGCAACCACTGTTTAGAGCAGCGAAGAAGTGAAAAACAGGGTTATTTATTAGAAATAAAACTAAATAAGATGCTAAACGAATTAATTTAAAGTGAATCTGAAGCATACCTTTCTCATTCGGCACTGTTTCCATTTTCGAGACGAATGCTAAACTATTAGGCTGTTTATTATGTAAGCTTTGTACTTCACTCGCATTATCGACAACCTCCTTCACATAACAGCACAGTCAGGCGGTGGTCACAGGATGGCAGATTGTATTACAGAATTTAATTGAGCAGTGTAAAGTTTTATATGTTTGGTTGATTGTATTTTATTTTAATATTTAACAGCTGAGCTGCGATATCAAGTAAGCAATGCAAGAATTTGTGTGCGCGCGCATGAGGCGCCGGCGCGACCACTGGAACGTTTTTTTCCTAAACTGTACTTTGTAATTTATGGTTTATGGTCGTAATTTAAAAGCCAGACATAATTCATACATTTACAAAAGACATTTAAATAACGAAAACAAGCAGAATGTCTGTTTCCTTTCCTAGATCGCTGGAGTGCGCCACAATGAACCACTTTCGTTTTGTTAATATTTAGACCTAATTATATGGTGAAATATTTCGCGTAGCCTATAGGCCTAAATATTCCCTTTTGTTGTATATGTGTTATATTAGCCTATAGTTTTATTCTGAACCGCTGCATGTGCGTGATGTGGCTGTGTGAACTCATGTTCTACATATCCTGTAATTTTCGCTGGTTTCAAAACGCACAACAAGCTGCATATTAGCCTACTTGACATTCATTTTCACTTAAATGTAGGCCTAATGGTGACATATATCATCGGAAAAACTAATGCCAGGGCATTGCCATTGTAACTTACCTAACCTATGATGACATGACAGCTGAGCCTGAGCGCGTTAGCGTGGGCATATCTCACTTTAGAGCGTCAACACGGGCATTTCACTCACTTTGGATGCGTCAGCGTCACATTTGCATAGGATGTACTATTTGAATTCGTGATTGGTTGACTGCCAAAACAAAATATTAAATAGAACGAAAAAATAACGTTATTAACCAGTTAATGGCCATTTCAATTGAGCTTTTCTGTTAAAAACTATTAAATCTGATTCAGTTTCCGTTTCTGGTTACGTTCCGGTCAAAATTTCGTTCGTTTTCGTTCCTTGAACCAGTTCAGAGCCCTGCACCCTGGTATCGGATCAGTACTCGGTATCGGCCGATACCCTGAGCTCAGGTATCGGAATCGGTATCGGGAATGGAAAAGGGGTATCGGAACATCTCTACAAAATGCGTGTTCATTTAAATGCAATGTGTGGACTTTTAACACCATTTGTCTTATTTCCATTTAGCAAAACTCATTTTTTCATATATATTTTTTATTATACACTTTATGAGAACATGCGTTCCCTGGGATCGAACCCATGATCGCATGATCGCATATTGTTATATATTGCAATGCTCTGCCAATTGAGCTACACGAAACCCGAAATATGACGCAGATAAAAGAGAACAATGCATTAAAATGAAAGTGGAAGTGACAAACGACCTATACAGACGTATTGGTTGGAGAACATGTTGGACTAACTTATTATTTAGTGAACTCAGCAAAAAAAGTCCCTTTACACGCTAATTAAAGCTAACTTTGCAAAATCAAAATAAACATGCACCTGTGGAATGATCATTAAGACACTAACAGCTTACAGATGGTAGGAAGTTTACAGCTATAAAAACTAAGGAGACGTTTCTACTGACTCTGAAAAACTGCAAGTGTTAACATGCTGCATGGAAGCACGAGGACTGCAGTTGTGGACAGGGCAACAAAATGTCTGTACTGTGAGATATCTAAGACAGTACTATAGGGAGAGAGAAAGGACAGCTGATTGTCCTTGCAGATTGCGTGTAACAACACCTGTACAGGATCAGTACATCCGAAAATCATACATGCGGCACATGCACAGGATGGCAAAAGCAACTGCCTGAGTTGCATCAGGAATGCACAATTCAGTGCTCAGACTTTTCGCAATAGGTTGAGAGTGGCTAAATTGAGGGCTTGTAAGCCTGTTGTACGGAAGGTCCTTCCCAGACATCACTGGCAATGTCGCCTGTGGGCACAACTGCTGAAAAAGACTGGTGAAAAGTGCTCTTCACTGATGAGTCATGATTTTTATCTCACAAAGGGTGATGTTTGGACTCGCATTTGTTGCTGAAAGACTGAGCATTATGCCATAGTCTATACTCTGGAGCGGGATTGTTTTGGAGGTGAAGTGTCCGTCACGGTCTGGGGAGGTGTGTTACAGCATTATTGGACTAAGCTTGTTGTCATTGCAGGCAATCTTAACTCTGTGCATCACAGAGAAGAAATCCTCCTCCCTTTTGGTTTGTTTTTGTAAAAAGCATTCTGTGAACTTACTCTTTCCAGAGAAATCAAGTTATGATCGATCACTGCTGCCTGCAGCTATTTTTTTTTTTCATTAATGAAATGTTATAAACAACCCTGTGGACATCACTAAAGCCAAAACAGTAGAGTTAATTAGAGTACAACTAAATAACACATTAATAACACATTTACCCACCTTTTCCTCTAAAATGGGCTCACAGTTGGAGTAGTTACTTTTCAGTGCCCATGTACCATTGTCCAAGCACTCTCTGTAAGCAATTCCTGCAGGGAATGAAAGGAATTCAAAGGTCAGTGTAGTTCTTAAAGCCCAAAGAGTTTAACATTTTAATTGCTCAGCAAACATAATAAGTTCAAATTCACATAAGTTAAAGTCAAGTACTTCTTTGAAAAAAGTTCTCACTCAAGAACTTGCTGAATACACACGATTTATAACAACTCAATGGCATTGATTCATTTAAATTCTACCCTACTTCAGGGGCCGTTGGCTCTGTCTAAGGTAAAGCTTCCAGTTTAGAGTTTACCTATTTGATATGTTGTTTCCATTTGAGTATTTCAGCATTTAATATGTAAAGGCACTGAAGGATTTACTTAGTTTCTTATTCCAAGGAGTTATTTTGCATATCTTTGAAAATCCATCATGCTTAAATTTTCTTGCTTTGCTCTGGTTATTTTATATTAATTTATTTATTTAATTTCATGGAAAATTCTAATCTCTTTTCCAAGCTGCACTTGTGAACTTAATTAGATTTTTCAAAATCCTGTTATCCTCGTTATTACAGCCATTTTAATAGAGAGTCAGCTTTTCTATCCATACTCAACGCACTTCTCTTTTGACTCAAGTCACTTCTTGTTTCAGCTTTTTAGTGCCCAAACACTGCAAGTGCGCAGGGCCCTATTGGTTTCCTAAGGAATATTAATGTTTTGTTCAAGGTTTTAAGTGCTTTTGGGGCCCTTAACATGCTGAAAAACCCTTGAAAATAAGCACACACATCAGAGTCTTTGGCCTGCTCTGCAGCTCTCCCTTGAACCAACTTCGTAGACCTGACCTGCATGAACCATCAATCATTAATTAAACCTTGCATTGAGTTTTCAATGAGGCTATAAAATGAGGCTATCAATGAGACTTTCTTAATGCACAAGTTCAGTTTGCATTTCTTGGGTTGCATCTTTGAATGGGGATTGCCTTCTGTGGCGTAGAATGTTGAAAAGGGTTTGCTCATTCATTTGAGGTTTGGTTGGAGGTCTTGGAAAACGAATCAAGATGATCTGTTAGCTGATGAATAGTTTATAGTCTATAAAGCAACTAGTTAAAAGTGATAATTGTTCCCCATACTGAAGTGTTACCATTTTATTTTATGGGGTTTTATTTTTAAAATAGGGAAATTGGTTTTGGCCGTACTGCTCAGTAACTTGCAAAATAGTCATAAAAACCAGAATCGTGACCCTGTCTAAAAAATCGTGATACGATATTTTTGCCATATCGCCCACCCCTACTTTCGAGAAAGACCCACCATGAGTCCTGAGGGTAAGATATGGTATACTTTTCTGCAGAAGTCAATATGACTTATTTGATTAGCATCAGAGTTGGTTGGTCAACAGTATTACATTACAAGTGATAATCAAATCAGTCCACCCTATCAGCCTTACAGTCCTGTTTTTGTCAGTGATAAAAAGTCATATTACTGACATATTACATGGTCAATATAAAAAGTCATATTTTGATGATCACTAAATGTTATTTTATCTCAAAAAGCAACAAGTTTTTTAAATTATACAATTTATAATTGACAAAACTACTCCAAATTGTGGCACAAACCTTAAAAAAATCCAAAGTTACAGCGAAATATCTTCACAACTTGTATCTTGACATCCAACATTATATGTGTACTTTGGTGTAAGTGAGTAACAGTTTTTTTCTGCAGATGATGAGGTTGTGGGGTGTGACAGCATCAGTCTGGGTCACAATGAGTTAGACAAATGAGTTTAGTGTCACAGCGCATCTCCTCCATTTGTTTAAGTAAAGCACTTAAGTTTATGAAGGCCAAAAAGGATAGTATGTGAGCCCTTCACAATGTTAGAAGGAAAAGTTATAATAAAAAAAATAGCTTTAATGTTTTTGTGTCTGAGCATGTTTATGCATAAACCCAATTAATAATTTAATATATGGATTGTAAATTCAATTTCTCTGCCACTTACTTAATGGAGAAGAGGACAGAAGTATCCTCAATTGAAGAGAGCTTTCCACACTTTAATGAAAGTGGTGTGACGTATAGCTAAGTAAAGTGTCCTACTCTGAATTTGTGTTCTGCATTTCACCCATCCAAGTGCACACACACAGCAGTGAGTATTGAACACACACACACACAGAGCAGTGGGCAGACATTTTTGCTGTGGCGCTCGGGGAGTGATTGGGGGTTAGGTGCCTTGCTCAAGGGCACCAGTTGCGGGTAAGGAGAGTGGAAGAGAGTGCTGTTCTTTCACTCCTCCCACCTACATTTCCTGCAAATACTGAAACTTGAACCCGCGACATTCAGGTTACGAGTCTGACTCTCTAACCATTAGGCTACAACTGCCCTACTTGCATGTTCAATTGAAAAAAAAAAAACAAGATTGAGAAAATGAGTTACAATTTTAAAGTTAAAATTCATAGAAATTTTAAGAAGGACATCAACTGTTGAGTGTTAACAGTCTGTGTAGTTGGATGATTGAGTTCAAGAAAATCAATAATGAAGTATGTGGCAAGAAGTAGCATGACTGATAATGAGCGCCACCTGTATGCCACACCGGTCTCGTATCTCTCACTGAGGAGCACAGAAGGATAAAAGGAGGAGCGATGACAGTGATGGACGAGAGAGGACCAGGCCTGGACTATTTATGATTGTTTATTTGTGTGCTCAGTCGTCCTTGAGGGGCTGCCGCTTTTACTTTTTTTTTACAAAAATTGGGAATAAATATCAAACTCCAACACAAAGCATTTTTTAAACTCCTTCAAAACACGCCTCTTTAACACGCTTCATTCGGCTGTATGAAAGTCGTCAGCAGTGCTGCATAGGATTTTCTCGAGAAAGATTTATTACTTTGTTTTTAGACTATGAAATCAACAATGTCACCAAAGAAGTGTGTTTTTGGTTGTGAGGAAAAGATAACCTTGCTTCCCAAAGAACCTAGCGTTAAGTGGAGCTAAATTACATTTGTTTAGCTGACCATCGATAGCTTGCAGATGATCGCTACGCAAAAGCTGCACATGCTTGTCACTCTTTAGCTTCGCCCACGGCACGCCTCCAGGAGCTCGGCTGTTTTCGGAAAGACTTGGTACAACGTATCTATCTTTTATAAATCTGATAAAGCTAAAGACTCTTTGGAGATATGAAGGATGCTATACTACTCTATAGGTACTCAAGATTAACATGAGATTGGCAGAAACTGTGTGTGTTATGTACCCTTTAACAATCTTGCAACCATATTAAAATGTGCTTGTGCAAAAATGTGCGAGAGCGCACATATACTGTTTGTTTATGCATTAAAAATAACAGACTCACATGTGCCTAATGTACTATTCCTGTATGTCACTCAGTGATGGGAATAACGGCGTTATAAATAACTCTGGTGTGTGCTGCGGTTAGTCATACACAAATATAATTTTAAACTGATAATAATGTATGATGTGCTGTGTGTGTGTCCGTCAGAGCATGCGCGCGAAGCGCGAGCTCAAACCAGAATACCCTTTTTGATGCTTGATCGAAAATATGTGAAATGAGTTTTTTTCTAGTCGACTAGTAGTTGTTCATTTAAGCTATTAGTTGACTAATCACATTTATATTAATTTAATTTCTTAAATACTGGAGAGAATAAACCATAATAAGGAGCGTTTACATAATATAGGCTATATAGCACTCAAGGGCACGCATAATTGCCATAAAGAACCGGCAAAAGTAATGATTATGAGTGTGACAAAAACAGTAAGGAGACATTTTAATTGTTTATTAATAAAGTAATGTTTTCTGAATCAGTGTAGGCTGTTCTCATTGCTGATCATCTGCTCATATGGACACGCCTAGAGAGATAACACACATTTCATTCGGATTAGGCTATATAATCAGAGTAGCCTCTTTCTTTTCGTGTTTAATTACTTCATTTTCGTTAAAGTAGATATTTCAAGCATTCTATAGATATATTTCTCATATCTGCGAGGCAAGCAGCCTCTGAGTTTCGGTTCATTTAGCCTAAGACGCGCTCCAGTTCACGCGCCAGTGATCGCGCCCGCGCCTCCATGTCATGATTTTATTGTCTGCTATATTTGCTTGTTATATATTAAATCCAAGCAGTTGGTTGATGAAACATTGATTAAAATTAAGATACAATTTTTACAAAACGAAATTCACTTTAAAGAGAGGCTTTCTATTAAACAAAACTTAATGTAGTGTTTAAAATCATGTCTGACCCACTCCATGTCTCCCGATATATTTGCGCATCTTATGATGCATCTTACTCACGCTGTTCACTTTTCATAATCGAATAAATAGATTTAAAACATAACATAGGACTATTTAAACATAAATATGAAACTACGTTTTCTTTAATGGCTACCAACACAGTACAGAGAAATTTCATGTCGTGAGCAGGAGCAGGATTCTTAGACTTATATGTAATATTGGGGGCATTCAATTTATTTGCCATATTTTTATTTTTATTTTTTTAAAGTAACGCAATAGTTACTTTTCCTGGTAATTAGTTACTTTTATAATGATGTAACTCAGTTACTAACTCCGTTACTATTTGTGAGAAGTACCTAGTAACTATAACTAATTACTTTTTTAAAGTAACGTGCCCAACACTGATGTCACTGCAGTCATTTTTACCTTGATTACATTCGCCATCCTTCAAAACTTTACTAACGAGACTAGGGCTGCACGATTTGGGGAAAATGTCATATTGCGATTATTGAGGTCAATATTGCGATTGCGATTTGCGATAGCGATATAATAATCAAATAGTATCAGGAGTCATCTTGCTTGGTTCTCAATGAAAATACACACACAGATTACTGATAATGCTGAAATGTGTATTTCTCAACTCAAACTATCAACAACAGCAAACAAATGCACAGCGTTTTCAAATTAAAATATTTTTATGAAATTAAATAACATCTTTGCATTACTGCAAACTTGTTATAATCCCATTTAAGATATTTGTTTCTTTACTAATCTGTAGTGGTTCAACGGATCACAAAGCTCACGGTTCGGATCACATCACGGTTATGACGTCACAGATCGGATCATTTTTCGGATCAGCACAAAAAAAATAAAAAATTGGATAGGGGTAACTTAACTTTGCATTTATTACTTAGCCCACTTAAACTATTCTGATACCATAGCATAAACTGCTAGCCTAAATAATACATTATTAAAGGCAAGTGAACAGACTGTAAAAAGAACAAGTACTGTACACCAATTACAACAAGCATAGATAAATACTACATAAAGTTACAAATAAAGTATAAGGTCTAACTGTAGTATTAATTTTCATGCACAGAAATGTAATAATTAAATGTAAAATGACACTGTTCATTGTATAAATTTAATATAGATTAATCTTTGTTAAAGCTGTGTTTTGTTGTTTGATTTACATGACAGACAACAGCAGGTATTTATAGGTTGCTGTCACTTTAAGAGTAAGACATACATGCACGCACACATCGGACAGATATAGGCCTACATCCGAATTCTCACCTCGTTCAATTAAGACATAACTGAATGTGTTTACATGAATACTTGCTGAGAGGGGTATTTTGACTGACATAATGCGTGTATGTGACCATCCAAGTGCACTGAGGACGCGAAAGAGAAATCAATTTGGAGTTCGCGAGCTATAACGCGCCTCTCTCTCTCTCTCTGTGCGCGCGAGCCTGGTATGTATGTGCGTCATGTGCGCACCGATAACAGCGCTGCGTGCGATACCGAATTAAATCCTCTTTCCTCTTCAACCACTACTAATCTGGGTTTATAATCTTATAGCCAAAATATCGCCATATAACAGAGGTAGCGTTTTTTCTTGCCACCAGTTCAGTGACCGTTTGCTCCGCATCCATCTTTACCCGTTCTCTGCGCTGCACACCAGAAAAGTCATGACCGTGCGCGCCACACATGCCACTGCCTAAACTGAAACTGACTGGTCTTCTTTTTATTAGCGGTGTATAAAATGGGCAAACAGCTCTCAGATAATGGGTTGTTGTGTCCACACATGTATTTTTTTTATTTTTTTATTAACTTATTATTATTTTATTTCATAAAATCGCAGCATTTTGCGTCATATAATCGCACAAGCTTGACATCGCGATTGCGATTGCGATATGATTAATCGTGCAGCTCTAAACGAGACACTGGATTGTTTTATTCAGCTGAGAGTTGTAGTTTGCTATCATAATGCTCAGGCACCAGTTGGAGGTTTTGACCTGCTGTTCAGTCACTCAGCGCTGTAACGGAGGAGTCACAAGGCTCAGAAACAATCTCTGAATATGAGAGAGGTGTTCTTCTAAAAGCAGCACTGGAATGATCAAAAACTGGACATGAGTCACTATTCTCTCTGCTATCTCTGATGTAAATGGATGGGTTTTCTCTGCATTAGCAGTGTTTTGGACTGACTGATTGAATGTATTTGGTTACTAAATCCTTGGACTGAAAACGTTCTCAGAGTTTAGCTGCTTTTAATGATCTGATCAAAAACAGATTTGGGAAAACATAATGATGTTTCCTGTCAAAAATTCTCCAACTATTATTTTCGCTATAATGTATTGACTCAAGCACAATATTCTCTCACCTTTCCTGATTTCTAACACACACTCACAGCGTTTGGTGTGGTATTGCGGCTGTCAGAGCAGAAATGAAAGCTGGTGCTCTCCATATGTTTTTCCATGTTCATATGTAAATTGCACGAGCCTATTTTGTCTCTTAGATTGAAAGATCTGAGAAAACCCATACATTTACATAGACCTTCCCCTCAAAGAAATCAGGACAAAAGAGGTTGAAAGTGGACAAAATAGGCAGACTAAAATACCATGTGGAAACGAGTATGTGTCTTTCTCGTTCTGCAGGTGGAAACAGGGCCTGATTCTTTCAAGAACAAGTTCCCAATGTCCACATCAAATTTATAAAGCTATACTCTGTATAGCTTAGAACAGACCATTGTTGTAGTGAATAGGATCCTACATTTTTTCTTTTTTTTTTGCATTAGACTTGTTTTACCTAGAATAGAACTGCAGTGAAATGTCTCACACTCACAAAACACCCACCGACTGTTAAAGATAATTTTTTCACCTTCTTTTGCAAATTGCACACATAAAATAGCATTGGAATGAGCAAATATGGGTGTGGCTCCATACAACCATCTAGTACAACAATAATCCCTTTAAGGTATACATGTGATTAGTAAAAAATGGCCCATTAGTAAAATGGGCAACAATGAGATTTTATCACTTCTAGGGCGAAAAAAGAGCAGAATTAGTTGTTTTATTTGTCAGTATGGGAATCTTTGCCACCACCATTGAAGAATGATTCATCTCGGTGCCGTCAAACATGTCAGGCTGAAACTGAGCAGAAGTGATAACCAGAAAATAAATGTTACAAGGTCCATCTCAAATAGCCTTAAAAACAACCAAAAGGGAGATATACTTTTACAGTCACTGATATAAGCCTTTATGCAACTTGGATCCAACTTTATGATCATTTAATTGCTCTGAGACGCTTTTTTCATGCCTGTGTTGGCGCCTATGTTGGGAGAATCAAACGCTCTCTCCTCCGCAGTCACTGTTCTCTCTGACTCTTTAGAAGTCTTCACAATAGATGCCTTCACATCTTCTCACTGTTTTCCCTTTGCACTTGGTAAATAATTCTCACTTTAGTTTTACCAGCCCACCATCCTTTTCTTTCATTTATCCACCGAGGGGAATTTAAGTTGATTTGTTGTCATAAGTTTTTATTGACCTCAATATATCTTGTTCTCAAAATACCTCAACTGTTGTATTTAAGAATATTTACCTTCCATTTACCCACAATTTAACTTCAGAATGTGCTCGTCTCATCTCATCTCACCAACTTGATATCACTACATCTCCCCTTCCCCAGAACAATGAACTTGTTTTCTTAAATATGTTATTATTCTGGTGTAATAAACATACTGTAACCATTTTACCCATTTTTACGTGCCTATGTGAAATACTTCTCTAACATAGGAGAACATTTCTGCTTTATTAACATTGCAATCCTTTTGTTTCTTTTGTTCTTTCACATTAATATTGTCTCCTTTTTATTATAAGGAGGTCAGGTTGGACACTGAACACACACAGTGAGAGGATTATTCTGCCTCTTTGATCACCGGCCATGAACTAAAGCTTCATTCATCATGGTGGGGCAGATAAACATCCTGACCTTGTGTAAGATCCATGTCGGGTAGGTATAGCAGGCCGCGGGGTTTGAGCTGAATGGTGGATTGTGGGCGTCTGGCTGTCAGGTATGTGGTCAACTTCAAATAAGTCTGGCCAGGCAATTGGTTGCTCATTTCCTTTTTCAGGGTTGTAAAGTTGCACCAATGCCAGTCCGTTGCGTTGAATATTTCCATGTGCGGTTTTCAAGAAAAGTGACCTTGGGGCCTGCTGTCAGATCACTTTACCAGTGATGGTGTGGTCCTTAATCCAAACAGTATCTCCAGACTTCAGTGGTGACAAAGATCTACCTCTGTGTCTCTTGTTGCATTTTTTTTTTGTGCCAACACATAGACTGGATTCAAACGGTTAGCATCTGGGAGTTTTGTGTGAGAAGTGGTGGTAGCATTGGAAGGCCAGTTCTCAATCCTCTGCCCATTGAGAGCTCAGCTGGACTGTGACCATTTGCAAGTGGTTTAGAGCGGTGTGCAAGCAAGCCCTTGAATGGATCTGATGTTTTCCCCAGGAGTTGTTTTGACCGTTTGTACAGCTCTTTCTGCTTCACTATTTCCCTAGGGGTTACCATGGGCTGCTCATTATGTGCTTGAAGTGTACTCACTCGAAAACTCCTGGATGTGAGCACTGCTGCCCCATTGTCAGATATTAGTGTCTTGGGCTTGAAAGAAAAAAAAAAAGAAGCTTTTAGATGTTCTGTTATGGTTGCTGAGGAAGTTGATGACAATTATCCACATCAACAGCTCTTGAATAGTATTCGACTGTTAAAAGGTACTTGTATCCCTTTAGTTCAAACAAATCTGTAGCAGATCTCTGTAATGGATGAAGTGGAAAGTCTGTAGTTTGTAGTAGTTCTTCACCCATCATGAAGCCTTTTACATTCATCATATTGTTGCACCACTGTTCGCAATTGTGAACTTAGACCAGGCCGCCACAGAGACTGTCTTGCTCTTTGTGCCTGATGATTGTGAAGAAAAATTGAACTTTGGAGTGAGGTAATTATAATCAACCTTGTACTATGTAGAAGCAGTCTGGTGAGGAAGGAAATCATGGCTGCGTCCGAAAACTGGAAAATGCTGCCTTCGGAGGACACATTTCAAGGTAGAAAGGCATCAAGGCACGTCTGAATCCAATGTTAGCTTCACTTCCTGTTTCCTGAGATGCCTTCATCTGATTTTTCAAGGCAGCCATAGATGTATCCTTAGCTGCCTTTGATATCCCACAATCCTGTGCTTTCCATTCTGGGACAGTTGAGCTAGAAAAATAAAGATGGCATCCGAAAGTTGCGTTTGCTGGCCAGTTTGTGAGTAAATGTACATTTTTGACAAAGGTTTTCCACTTTTGATGTCATTTCTATCGAGAAATTACTACTGTAGTAATTAAATATTTGTTTAGTTTGCGCTATATTGCTGTAGATCATTAAACTGTTACACCGCCTCAGAAGTCTGTTTGAAATCCGTTTTATGAGGTGACTTCATGCACAAACGCTGCCTTACAAGTCATTGCTTGATAAGGCAGCGAGGCAGCAAGTCAGCTACCTAGGTTTTTTTGGACACTGCCCAGCCTATAAGGTCTGAGTTTGTCTTTGGCATGCACCAATATCAGCCACGCGTGTTTGTGGAACCTCATTACTTGGCTGCATATAGGGTCTTTCGTTAACATTTGGCGAATATTGTCCAACCAGCTATTTATATTGATGCAGGGAAGCTATTCCCTATTTGGGCAAGATAAATATTTGTGTCTTCCATGAGAGCTGAGTCAACATCCCTTACATCACTCATTCAGGGAATCCTGGACACCATGTCTGTTTTCTTCAACATGGTTAATCTCATAAATATATCTCATAAGTCTCATTCTGAACCTTTGTGGTATTCATCTAGAAGTTTTGTGCTCAGCAAGCTCAGAAGTGGCCTATGGTCCATCTCGAGAAGGAAATGCTTTTCAATTAGCGAAACACATGCCCAAACAAGAGCTAGGGACTCCTTCTGTATCTGAGCATTTCTCTGCTCAGTTGGAGTTCATGGACGCATATGCTATGGGTTTCCATGCATCACTGAACTATTGAACGATCATCCCTCCCACAATAAAGGACGAATGCTAAAGTTGGCGTGGCGATAAGCTTCTTTTACAGCAATGCAAATGACTCCTGCTGTGTTGCATACCAGGACCACAGATTTTTATGGAGGTCTCACAGGGTCTCACAGTTGGTTCATCATTCCAAGAAAACTGCGTACCCCAGACACATTAATAGGCTCACGCATTGAACTGCAGCCAGTTTGCCCAAGTGGGACTGTAATACCACAGAATACAGCTTGTGACCTAAGAACCTGACTTCAGTCTTAGCAAATTCACACTTCTTTTTGTTAAGTGTTAGGCCAGCACTCCAGAGCTTCCTTAATGCTGCGTCCAGACTCCAGTCTAATGTAATTTTCTTCAGGTCATCTTCCATATATGAGGATGTTAACCATGTGACATACGGCTCTGACCAGTTCCTCCAAAATCTGGCACATTCTTATCTGAAACAGCTCTGGAGCACTAGAGATCCCAAATGGAAGCCTCTTGAAAGAAAATGGCCTAATGAAGGTAGTCAACTGTTAAAGGTGCCGTAGAACATGTTTTCAAAAGATGTAATATAAGTCTCAGGTGTCCCCTGAATGTGTCTGTGAAGTTTCAGCTCAAAATACCCCATAGATTTTTTTATTCATTTTTTTAACTGCCTATTTTGGGGCATCATTAAATATGCGCCAATTCAGGCTCTGGCCCCTTTAAATTCTCGTGCTCCCCGCCCCCCGAGCTTGCGACTGTCTTAAACAGCATAAACAAAGTTCACACAGCTAATATAACCCTCAAAATGGATCTTTACAAAGTGTTCATCATGCAGCACGTCTAATCGCGTAAGTATGGTATTTATTTGGATGTTTACATTTGATTCTGAATGAGTTTGATAGTGCTAAAGCTAAAGCTAACAATACACACTGTTGGAGAGATTTATAAAGAATGAAGTTGTGTTTATGAATTATACAGACTGCAAGTGTTTAAAAAATGAAAATAACGACAGTCTTGCCTCCGTGAATACAGTAAGAAATTATGGTAACTTTAACCACATTTAACAGTACATTAGCAACATGCTAATGAAACATTTAGAAAGACAATTTACAAATATCACTAAAAATATCATGATATCATGGATCATGTCAGTTATTATTGCTCCATCTGCCATTTTTCACTGTTGTTCTTGCTTGCTTACCTAGTCTGATGATTCAGCTGTGCACAGATCCAGACGTTTTGCCCTGGTCTAATGCCTTGAACATGGGCTGGCATATGCAAATATTGGGGGCGTACATATTAATGATCCCGACTGTTGCGTAACAGTCTGTGTTATGTTGAGATTCGCCTGTTTTTCGGAGGTCTTTTCAACAAATGAGATTTATATAAGAAGGAGGAAACAATGGAGTTTGAGACTCACTGTATGTCATTTCCATGTACTGAACTCTTGTTATTCAACTATGCCAAGGTAAATTCAATTTTTTTTATTCTAGGGCACCTTTAAGACTCTTCAGCCAAACAGATCTGCTAAAATTCAGAATTGGCAACTAATTTAGTGAAGATTTTTGCCCTGTCTAACTGGCCTAGTGTGTGGTCTACTGAGGGCAAAATAAACTCTTGTCTAACAGCGCTGTTCAGTTTTGTCAGGTCCACACAAATTCTCACCGTACTGAGTAGCGGAATGCATGTAAATAAAATGCTGGATTACTTAATTTAATATTTAGTCCTTACATTTGGAAAGACTTTATCAGATGTGATGTGCATTGTGAGAAGCATTTGGGCATTGGCGACAGTCTCTTATGATGTTACATTTCTACGAGTAGACAGAGGGTTAGGAGTGAAAGATTAGGCATGTCCTTGAGGAAGTTCCCTTTGGAAATGTCACAGAGGACTAATAGCATTGTGCTTTACATAAAGCTTAACAGAAACCGTTAGAAATGCTGTGTAAGACAAAAGATGAATTGAGTAAATACAAGATGATCTCAGTTATAAATATAATGAATAAAGGATATTTGTGAGAAATGCTTTCCCATTGATTTAATTGCACTGACATTCTTGAAGCCCTGAAATCTCATTTGTCATGACACTCCATGCCAAGTTTGATTTCAGTGACACCAAACACTATTAGCTCTAGTGTGTGACGCAGTCTAACACAATGTGCCATGTCTGAACATGTAGATAATGAAATTTGAGAGCTGCAACAGCAGAGAAAAGGAAAAGAGCTGTATATAGATTGTTCAAAATGTCTTCTTTTGTGCACTATAGAATAAAAATAGCAATGTACAGGTTTGGAACATGGGAGAGAGAATATAGAAAATAAAGAAATAATTCACCCAAAAACAAAAATTAGGGCACACTTGTAAATGTATTAATATCATTGCAAAAGAAAACATCACACCATATGGCATGTGAAATACTTTTTTTGCCATTATTTTATTTTGAACAATATATCTATTGTTTATCATTTAAAAACTTTTTTTTTTTTAAATGCTGTCTTATTATATTTCAGCACATAATGCAAAGGTATTCATATATTTTTAAAAGTAGTTTAGGTGCCGATATTTATTTATATATATTTATTTTTGGAGCCACTGTATGTGGCACATTCGGAGAACTGTTTCAAAGACTATAATTGATTAGATACTGAAAGGTTGGCAGATTGTTGAGCTCAAAATGAATCTTAATGGAAGGAAAAATCTAACCAGGAGATGGGAGGCGCTGTATAAAAATAGCCGTCTTTATCAGCTCAATCTATTTTTACATTTTCTTCTCACTACCGGCTCTGTCATGGGACTGAAATAATTCTGTCAAAGCTCGAGAGCTTAAGCCACCTCAAAATGTACCTGATCCACATTCAAATAAATATATTCAACCCAACCCAAGGATGAGAGTACACACAAAATCACTTACAGTAAAACAAGTTATAAATACATTTTTACTAGTGGGTTAGTGGTGCACTCTTCTGTCACATTTGGGCATGCTGGATCTGGTTTAAAGATTACTGCATTATGGTGGTGTAGAGCTGAGATGCATTGAAAATGCAGCTTGTCTAATGCAGAGCTAGTCATTCAACAGATTGAGATTCACAGAATTTTGCAGTGATTTAATTGCAGGTATCACTTACTGACATGCACAAGTCATGCTATTATTTAGCTTTATTTGCTGAGTGCATCATGCAATGGAAAAACATTGCCATGCAGTCTTAAATATTATTAGGATTGGGTGTCAATCCGTGTCGGTACTAGACTTCTGGGGACTCTAAGCAAAACTTTTAAGGGGCCCCTGTCAGTGCATTCATCAGAACCCTAAAATGACCCCAACCCCTTAAAGGGTTAGTTCACCCAAAAATGAAAATTCTGTCATTTATTACTCACCCTCATGTCGTTTCACACCCGTAAGACCTTCGTTAATCTTTGGAACACAAATTAAGATATTTTAGTTGAAATCCGATGGCTCCGTGAGGCCTTCATAGGGAACAATGACATTTCCTCTTTCAAGATCCATTAATGTACTAAAAACATATTTAAATCAGTTCATGTGAGTACAGTGGTTCAATATTAATATTATAAAGCAATCAGAATATTTTCGGTGCGGCAAAAAAAACAAAATAGTGACTTATTTAGTGATGGCCGATTTCAAAACACTGCTTCAGGAAGCATCGGAGCACAAATGAATCAGTGTGTCGAATCATGATTCAGATCACGTGTCAAACTGCCAACGGCTGAAATCACGTGACTTTGGCGCTCCGAACAGAAGATTCGATACACTGATTCATTTATGATCTGATGCTTCCTGAAGCAGTGTTTTGAAATCGGCCATCACTAAATAAGTCGCTATTTTGTTTTTTTTGGCGCACCAAAAATATTCTCATCGCTTTACAATATTAATATTGAACCACTGTACTCACATGAACTGATTTAAATATGTTTTTAGTACATTAATGGATCTTGAGAGAGTAAGTGTCATTGCTCCCTATGAAGGCCTCACGGAGCCATCGGATTTCAGCTAAATATATAAAGATATAAATATCTTCATTTGTGTTCTGAAGATGAATGAAGGTCTTCCGGGTGTGGAACGACATGAGGGTGAGTAATAAATGACAGAACTTTCTTTTTTGGTTGAACTAACCCTTTAAAGGTGGACTCTTAAATTAATTGAATGTCATCTACGCTAATATTATATTAGTCCAGTTTTTTCATTCCTTCCGAACAAACCTACAAAACGTGACCTGTGCCATGTGTTCAGCGAGGGGCATCTCAATTATTCAACGTCTGCATCTCTACAAGCTTCTATAACAGAACATGAACTATTGCTGCTGCTCTCTCTCTAATGTTCAATCCTGGATGGATCTCATATTTATTCAATTATAGACATTATCCCAGCCAGCACAGCATGGTGGTGTCCAGATGGGTGTCACCTGGGCAGTCTAACTGGGGCCCAGACAGTTTTGTCCACAGTTTCCATGGAGGCCCCACATGGGTTTGCCCAGATGAACTGAACACTGCTCAGTGTGCACACTACAGGCTGTTAAATGTAACACAGAAACATGCTGGAGTTAATGAGATAATTAGGTGATAACGAGCAGAATCAGCGAAGGACAGAGGAACAACAAGAACTACAACTTCAGCCACAGCCTTCGATGAAATCGACTGAAGATAAAAGACCTTAAATCTCTCAAGATCTGATTAAACATCTCCACAAACAGCATTACCAGCTTCACTTATTACTAACCAGACTGACTTTATTTCTGTCACACATACACAGAAGTTGTTATTGAGAATTACCAGAGGTTTAGATGGAGATGTTTAATCTCCATCTAAACCTCTTAATTTAGAGATTTGTGGAGATGTTTAATCAGATCTTCAGAGATTTAATGTCTTTTATCTTCAGTCGATTTCATCGAAGGCTGTGGCTGAAGTTGTAGTTCTTGTTGTTCCTCTGTCCTTCGGTGATTCTGCTCGTTATCACCTAATTATCTCATTAACTCCAGCATGTTTCTGTTACATTTAACAGCCTGTAGTGTGCACACTGAGCAGTGTTCAGTTCATCTGGGCTAACCCATGTGGGGCCTCCATGGAAACCGTGGACAAAACTGGCTGGGCCCCAGTTAGACAGCCCAGGTGACACACATCTGGACCCCACCATGCTGTGCTGGATGGGTATATTTGGACTGTATGGCCATGCAGAGGAGAACTGCCCCCTGGTGTTGCTTGGTTTCTCCAGAGGTTTATTCTCCATTATCCAACATCAATCAGACTTTTTTCTTCTTTGCCACAGTTGCTTTTCGCTTGCACCCTAAGGCACTAAATAAATTATGTACTATGTAAAATGTGATGTGTTTACGTATTATGCTCTGACTTTCAATTAACTCCTCAATTAAACTGCTCAGGAGTGGGTGGTATGATTGAAATTTTAACCTTCTCATTGATATGCATCATTTAACCACGGCAGTGATACACATCACAAATAGTAATTAGGATTATCACTACATCAAATAGTTTAAATTGAACAAAAGTTTCATAATCTTTAATGTCAACACATAAAGACCTACAACTACATCTATTATAAGTATTTCCAACTTTACCCGGATACATACAGTACACACGTTAAGTAATATATAGCAAATATTAACTGCTTGACTGTTTATATCATCACAACATGTAAAGTATATTATTTCCCAGGAATATATTTAAAGTTTGATATTTAGTACATCCAACTTAACAGCATACATACAGCACACTCATATAAAACATGTTACGTATATAACAAATCTTGGCTGCATGATTGTTTGTATCAAAGCAAAATGTAAAATATATTATTGCACAGCACTATATAAGCTGAACGTATAAGTGTAAACTTGACCATAATGTTGGTTCTCAATATTGTAAGTGAACAGAATTGCTCTTAATGTTTCTACAAGACGCTTATAGTATTATAGAACTCCATAGTCATTATCACATTTAATATGACTTTAGTTGAGTGTTTCAGTTTAATCAGTTGACAATTTAATTAGACATTATTCAATCAAAACAAGCTTCTCTGAGATGGTGGACGACCAGGTAGATTTGATCAGTAATATTTTAACAGGGGGCTTAGCAAACGTTCAATTATTCTGGAAGGTATTTGTCTTTAAATAGCATGATACAAACACAAAGATCCCCAGTGCCACTTCAATAGAATGACGAATGTTTATGTTTACTATCCTATAGAGAGACCGTTTTTCTCAGTGATCTAACCGTCTCAAGTCAACCAGGACAAACTGAGTCAGCTGTAACACATGACTGCACTGAGATGATGAATAACAGAATGATATCGTCTGCTGGTGTGGACACTGATAGAGTTATGGTTATGGTTATCCTTATAGTTATTGTTCTTAGTGTGAACGGGCCTTTATAGGCCCAGATGCAAACTTTCACATTTTATCTGAATTCTGAAAAAAATGTCTTTAAACACAAAAGTAAAATGTATTCTGCAGAGCTAAGAGTACTACAGGCTTATTGGTAGATGAAAGTATCATTAAAATAGTCAAAACATTTAATAAATGAGCATACAAAAAGCAAAGGTTTTATGAATGACAAGATTTTCAATTCTGCAGAGCTTTAGTTCTGTGCGCACAGATCCCCTGTGGGTCTGCTTATACAAAATAATGAGGACAGAGATTTGGGCGAGTTTATCCATTACAAAACTAGCATTGTTGAGCACTACTGAGCCAAATGACCTCTAATAATAACAGACTTTTAGTACAGTAATATTCTGAGTGAAAGCAATTGACTTCCAAATCTCAAATCTTCCAAATCCCCGGCGTCCCAAATTGACTGGTTTAATTTGGATATTTAAATTTTTAAATATTTATTCACTTAAAAACAAATGTATTATTCATTAAAAAATAAAAATAGCTAACATAAGTGCTTTTAATAGGCCATCTTGAAAGTACTTATTAATATATCAGTGAATTATATACTGGTCATTTACTAATGATTTGTTCATGATTAATGTGTATTAAAGGGTTAGTTAAAGAAAAATGAAATTTCTGTCATTAATTACTCACCCTCATGTCATTCCACACCCGTAAGACCTTCATTCATCTTCAGAATACAAATTAAGATATTTTGATAAAATCGGATGGCTCAGTGAGGCCTGCATTGACAGCAAGATAATTAAAGGTGCCCTAGAACGTTCTTTCAAAAGATGTAATATAAGTCTAAGGTGTCCCCTGAATGTGTCTGTGAAGTTTCAGCTCAAAATACCCCATAGATTTTTTATAATTCATTTTTTTAACTGCCTATTTTGGGGCATCATTAATTATGCACCGATTCAGCGTGCGGCCCCTTTAAATCCTCACGCCCCCTGACCCCAAGCTCTCGACTATAATACAGTGCATAAACAAAGTTCACACAGATAATATAACCCTCAAAATGGATCTTTACAAAATGTTCGTCATGCATACTGCATGCATGCATCGGATCATGTGAGTATGGTATTTATTTGGATGTTTACATTTGATTCTGAATGAGTTTGCGGCTATGCTCCATGAATAACGGCTAATGCTACACTGTTGGAGAGATTTATAAAGAATGAAGTTGTGTTTATGAATTATACAGACGGCAAGTGTTTAAAAATGAAAATAGCGACGGCTCTCTTGTCTCCGTGAATACAGTAATAAACGATGGTAACTTTAACCACATTTAACAGTACATTAGCAACATGCTAACGAAACATTTAGAAAGACAATTTACAAATATCACTAAAAATATCATGATATCATGGATCATGTCAGTTATTATTGCTCCATCTGCCATTTTTCTCTATTGTTCTTGCTTGCTTACCTAGTCTGATGATTCAGCTGTGCTGCTCCAGATGTTAATACTGGCTGCCCTTGTGTAATGCCTTGAACATGAGCTGGCATATGCAAATATTTGGGGTCATACATATTAATGATCCCGACTGAAACAATGGTGTTTGAGACTCACTGTATGTCATTTCCATGTACTGAACTCTTGTTATTCAACTATGCCGAGGTAAATTCAATTTTCCATTCTACGGCACCTTTAACATTTACATTGCGCAGAAAGCAACTAAAAACATATTTAAAACAGTTCAAGTGACTACAGTGGTTTAACTTTAATATTATAAACCTTATATATACGACTTTATTCAACAATATCTATTGATGGGCGATCTCAAAACACTGCTTCATGAAGCTTTACGAATCTTTTGTTTTGAATCAGTGGTTCGGAGCATGAATCAAACTGCCAAAGTCACATGAACCACAGAAATTTCAAAACACTTATGACGTACCGAAGCCTCTTTTACTGAAATAATGTGACTTTTACGCTCCAAACCACTGATTTGTTACGACCCTTTTTGTTCTACTTTTCTGTTTTCCTTTGTTGGGAAGTGTTTGTGTGTGTGTGTGTCTTCTTTCCAGGAAGAAGACCGATTGGTTCCTGCAATCTAATTGGTGCCACGCCCTGCCTGGTCAGCTGACTCCTTGCTGCCTATAAAGTCTCCACCATCACTTCCTGGTTTAGCTTTTTTGCTCACTTGCTGTGTTTGCTTCCTGGATACAAACTGTGTTAAGTTAGACTGAGATTCTGTGTATGTTTAGTTGTGTGGTTGCTTGTGAGAAGTCAACTGTTATCTGTTAGTTTGCTCTGCCATTTGTTCGTAATACTGACCACCGCCTGTTATTTGACCTTGATTCTGGAATGCCCCTGTTTGGACTGGTTTGCTAACTCTGTAAATAATTGTATATAGGAACACTTTGGGGAGGTAGGGAGACCGACGCCATTTTTTTGTTTGAACTTTTTGATTGTTTATTGGACAGGGAGGTAGGGTAAGTATTGTATTTTATTTCATTTTTCTTTTGTGTATTAGGGAATTTAGAGGGTTGAAAACTAGTTGCTTTCTGTTTGTTATTTTGGCCTTGTCGGCTCCTGAAGTTAAAGTACCCCCAAATCGTGCTGATTAAATCTTTGTGCTCATTAAAATACTGTTCATCCTTTTCCCAAATTCGCTGTGTCCGTGTACTCTTTCATGTTGTGTCCTTACCCCTAGACGGGGCGTAACAGATTCAAAACAAAAGATTCGTAAACGGGTGAAAACAACATGAGCGTGAGTAATTAATGACAGAATTTTCATTTTGATGGGTGAACAAACCCTTTAAAGGTGCCCTAGAATGTTTTTTTACAAGATGTAATATAAGTCTAAGGTGTCCCCTGAATGTGTCTGTGAAGTTTCAGCTCAAAATACCCCACAGATTTTTTTTTATTAATTTTTTTAAATGCCTATTTTGGCATCATTAAATATGCGCTGATTCAGGCTGCGGCCCCTTTAAATATTCGCGCTCCCTGCCCCCGAGCTCCCGACTATAAAACAGTGCATAAACAAAGTTCACACAGCTAATATAACCCTCAAATGGATCTTTACAAGATGTTCATCATTCATGCTGCATGCATGCATCGGATCATGTGAGTACAGTATTTATTTGGATGTTTACATTTGATTCTGAATGAGTTTGAGGCTATGCTCCGTGGCTAACGGCTAATGCTACACTGTTGGAGAGATTTATAAAGAATGAAGTTGTGTTTATGAATTATACAGACTGCAAGTGTTTAAAAATGAAAATAGCGACGTGAATACAGTAAGAAACGATGGTAACTTTAACCACATTTAACAGTACATTAACAACATGCTAACGAAACATTTAGAAAGACAATTTTAAAAAATCACTAGAAATATCATGTAATCATGGATCATGTCAGTTATTATCGCTCCATCTGCCATTTTTCACTATTGTCCTTGCTTGCTTACCTAGTCTGATGATTCAGCTGTGCACAGATCCAGACGTTTTGCCCTTGTGTAATGCCTCGATCATGGGCTGGCATATGTAAATATTGGGGTCATACATATTAATGATCCCGACTGTTACGTAACAGTCGGTGTTATGTTGAGATTCGCCTGTTCTTCGGAGGTCTTTTAAATAAATGAGATTTATATAAGAAGGAGGAAACAATGGAGTTTGAGACTCACTGTATGTCATTTCCATGTACTGAACTCTTGTTATTCAACTGTGCCAAGGTAAATTCAATTTTAAATTCTATGGCACCTTTAAGATATTGATATTTTGAACAAATTTGTGAAATGTCATTCACAGTATATCAACTAATCTACAAATATATAGTAAATGATTAGTTCATCATTAATAAAATGCTTTAAATGACATAAGTGAACACTGTTATGAAGTGTTACTCTTGCTGGATGCAGTAAACCTGCACCGAGTGTCTGTGTTTGAAGTATCTGTCTTGAACGGATATTGCCTACAGGAGGGTTTAGAGACGAGCGCTAGGAAAAGTGCCTTGGGCAACGTCTCTGCACAGCAGAAGGGTTCAGCGACACCATACGAGTATTACACAAGCTATAAATAACCCTTCAAGGTTTGTCCCATTGATTTCAATTAAGTCTGAGGTAGCAAATGTGATTTAGTGGATAAACAATATCTAGCTTCACCTAAATATTTCAAGTAATGTGAACATAATTAGGTAATGCATTCAAATGGGTGTTTTAGCAATGCATTGCACTCAATGTTTATTGGCATGTGCTGTCTGTGCTGTATTAGTTCACTAAAGGAATAATGCAAATCAAACACATTGTCTGGTTTATACACTCTTCTCCATCAACATGATCATCACTTGATAAATTAGTGCTAGATACATTCTATTTATATAAACTTCATTTATAGCACAACATTAACAGCGGGAAGCAAACAGTGCTGACCTTTGTAAAAGAAAAACATAATAATCCGAGTTCATCCACAAAACGGAGGCATGTTTGTGCAGGAAAGAGTGCACAGCGTGATACCACTGGATTAATGATGCCACTGAATAAAATGCCAGTTTTGTTGATACAAACATATAAGGAGTCAAAGTAATATAATCAGCAGGTCAATATATGTGCAGATAGGGAGCTATTTCACTAAAGTATCCATTCAGAGCTCAGCAATGAAAGGCTTAAATGTGCCTTGGAGCCTTGAATTATCCTCCAATGTGAAAGTCACATCAATACACTGAAGAAAGTTGCATGCTGGGCCGCACACAGGGGGATAATGCTGAGAAATGATCTGTGCTCAGAATTCCCAGCGACCACAGAAGATCACAGACACCCGCGCTCACTTTAAAATACACATTTTGTACGAATGCAGTGACTTTTTCTTAAATCATATTAAAATGTGTACAATCCTATCAAAGACACCATAGAGATTACATCGATTATTTTATTTGTAACAAATACTTTGTCTTCTGCATGTCTTTTGAACTACAGCGTGATCTGAACAGGGTATTAATGATTACATAATTATAAGCATGATAATTACATAATCATTTGTATACACAACAATGTCAAAAATAATATTTTTTATTGAGGGATGATATTTGTCCCCCTAGAACTGATTTTCAAAGGCATTTATTGCTTATTTATGAAGACATATTTTTAACCATATGGAAAGCAAGCTGTCCATTTGTCAAATACTATAACTTAATTTTTTTAAATCATAAACTGACAAAAAAACAACAACTGCTAATTATGAAATATAATCAACATCAATTACAGTTTTTTTCAACTGCTTAAACACAAAATCCTTACTTGTCACACAATTTCTGAAGCCTGACTTTCACACACCAGAACCACACGCCAAATCTGCTAAACCACAAACTAATTTTTAGCCTTTGAATCAGTTTTCAATTTCATAAAACACTTTTTGCAAAACACAACACACAATTCTCTATGTAACACATAAAAATCTAACAGGAACTATCTTGATTTCCTTTTTCAAACACAACCGTTGTTTCTGTCCAACTACATGCTTGATGTATTTTTCTTTCGTACTGTAATACTGTATTCACAACCACAAATACTACCGTAAAATACTGTACTACACAAATACTACTGTAACACAACCACAAATACTACAGTAAAAAATAAATAGTTTGGTTTCAATCTTGCTTTCGTGTTTACTGTGAATTTTTCAACAACTCTCTGCCAATTACTTTCATTCTTGTACAGAAATGTACACAGAAGCTCATGAAAGAAGAGCTTTAGGTTTTGAATAACTGTGTATATGAAATATGCAAAAACAGAATATTATGGCAAAGGTGTTTGCAACGTAAGACAAATGTTTGCTTTTGAGATATTTTGAACACAGTGCTTCATTTTGCAAGAGATATGAGGCATTTTGCATTTTGTGTGTGCAATTCTTGGATTTGTGTGTAAAGTTTTGAAAAAAAGATGCAAAGTTTTGAAAATGTGTGTAAGCAGTTGTAAAAAACTGTAAAACAGTAGCTGTATGTAATGCACAAGATATACTACACTAAATGCTCTGAAAATACTTTCTGAAATAACTGGGCCATTCATGTGTTCGATTCTACATCTATACTGTCTATCACAGTAGAATTTAATGAATTAATGTATTCACTTTTTTTTTTTTTTTTTTTTTTTTTTTTAATTAGGAGTGTTTTACACACGTCCTGTGTTTTCAGGTAATATAAAAATAACAAATGCATACATTTTGCATATTTATAAAAGCTCAACCAAAACAGATACAACTTTAACATGTCATGTTATTTTAAGGTATATTTTCAAATGAAATTAAAAAAAAAAAAAAAAAATGTATCTTTGCATCACTGAGATTGAGTGTCAGCATGGATCAGTGTGTGTGTGTGTGTGTGTGTGTGTGTGTGTGTGTGTGTGTGTGTGTGTGTGTGTGTGTACAAGAACCTCACAGCCCTGCTTTATCTCACACATTAAAGCAAAGAACATGTGGCAGGTCAGATAACACTGTCCACAGGAGCACAAATGGTGAAAAAACAATTGTCTAAATCAGTTGTACTCCAGGGGACTCTCTGCTCTGCTCATCTCTCTATCTGACACATGAAGCTCTTTCATAACGAGCTGACAATCTGAATCAGATGTGTTAAATTAAGAAGACATACAAAATGTGCAAAAGCGGTGGGTCCCCATGACCGGAGTTGAGAACAACTGGCTTATTATACAATTATTACTATTGTCATTTATATGAATAAAGATTGCATAAATAAGCTTAGAGAGAAAAAATGTCAAACTGAAATCTTATAAGCTTTGAAATGTTATAAACAGAAATCATGATCTATCTACTGACTCACTTTGCTGATGTACAGTATTTCATCTCTGACTAAAGGACTGACCCACAGATGAATAGGCTCAGATCATCTGAAGGAAGCACATATCTTACTCCACAGCCGTTTTCAATGAATAGAAAGTGAACAAAGTCTCTTACTCGTGGTGTTGTATTTGACGCCGTTAATGTACTCCGGACACGGTCGCTCAATTATTCGTCCAGAGTTGCTTCTTGGCCAGCAAGTTCCAATTTCATCCGTGGTGGAGTTACAATAGATACCTTAGAGGAAAATACAAGCGATGCTGATTAATGTGCATTATAAGGGCTGAATAAAACAAATGCGCGAACAAAGAGTACAATCCCCACCATCGACGCTCATCGAAGCGAAAGATGAATTCTCGTATAAAGTGCGCTGGAAAGCATCAATAAGAGTACAGTTGGAGTCGCCGAATTCCTCTATGAAGAACTGAAAGAGGGACGCATCCATGATTAAAAGCGTTAAGTCAAGCACAAATAAGGTTTCAGGAGAAGCGTTGAATCTGCCTCCTGCCAAACTTGATTCAGTTTCGTCTCTTTCACTGAAGACAAATGCTCCTTGAGCGCGTGTCACAGCGCGATTCCAGCTAATCTGGGGATTGTTTTGCGCGCGCGTCCTTTGACAGAATGATGGTGATGTCATAATGGAATGTCAAGGATCAAAGCGTGGGATCCGGGAATATTTCCTCTGGAGACGTTTTCGTCACTGCCTGTTAACGTCGTAAGATATTTTGTAATTAATTTTATTCAGATGTTTGACATGTTAAGAAGACAGCACTTTCAGACAGCAGAGTGTAGGGCTGTACCGACACCTATAAAGTAGTGTGTGAATGATTAATAATAGCCCATTTATTATGGAGAAATATATGGGTCAGTGACGTTATTTAGCTTATTATTACGTTGCAAAAATGGCTTTTTGATACGTGTGCAGTTACTTTTTTATATTTGATATATATAGTGTGTAGTGCAATTTACCTTACCGAGAAAAACATTTCTTGAGGGCATGTCCAATGCCTATTTGGGGTTGGAAAAAAATCCTTTGTAATTGAGTTTGTTTGTTTGTTTTATGAGGACTCTCCAAAGACATAATGTTTTCTTCTACTGAACAAACTCTACATTCTATCCTCTAACCCCCACAACACAGGGAATGGACACACAAGCAGAAAAGAGAGAACCATAATAAAATAGAGTATGTAATTGAAATACATGCTCTCTTCCTTCTATTGATTGTTTATAAAGACTAGTTATGTTCAGACTTTAAGATATCTTTAAAGACAAGGTAGATGATTTGATTTTGTCATTCATCTACCGAAGTTTAACGCTCATGTTTGTGTCATTTAAAGTCACCATAATGGTGATTGGTGTTTCCATTTGTTGGGCTCCTAAATCTTATAATATGTTTGTCTTCTTTACCGACTGTTATATGTATAAAGTTGTTGTCCTATTTTAACAATATAAATGACTATAGAATTTAGCCTTTTCAAAGATGTTCACATTTCTTAATGAGTTGACAGATCGCTTTAAAAGTTAACCACTCAGCTAACCACATTAGTGTAAAATCTCTTCCTTCTATTGATTGTTTATAAAAGATTAGTTATGTTCAGGCTTAAAATATTTAAAGGCATGGTAGGTGATTTGCTTATTTTTATTTATTGATTTTTTTATTGTTGGTTGAAAGTCTCTTTACATCTTGATAGCAATCACTTATGCTGGATACACACTAAAAGATTTTTGAAAACTTATACGATTTTCAAAATGTGAGAGACCACAAACATGAGGACAAAAAAAATCCTATATTTCAAGCTGCAGTCTGTAACTTTTTTTGTTAAAAATTATCCAAAATCAATTTTTGAGCAAGTACATAATCAGCCAGTGTTCAAAACTATCTCATTATCTTAGCTCGATTCACAACGGTAAGCTTGTAATAATGTTTTATAATAAGAGCGACATGGTGGATTTCCGCGGGAAATTCGAGCATGCAGCCGTTCCTCTGTTCGTCATTACGTCACGTCTGTAAACAGAAAGGAAGGAGTCCCGTCCAGGCTAGTCGTTTTTTTCACGTGAGGACGCTGCTGGTAGCAGCACATTTATAGCCTGTTCTCACAGCAGCTGAAATAATTAAACTTATCATTTTGATGGTGGATTGTAGCAAGCAACAGTTTTTCACACACCAACAGATTTTCAATCAGAGTCCCAACTGTGAAGACGAGAAATCTCAAAATTTGGTTTGGTTACGACATCTCAATGACGGTCGGTTTTGTTTTATTCCATTTTATTTAAAGTTTTTAGTCAAATCGATTTCGTTATAGATTTCAATTACAGATTGTTTTGTTCCTTCACAAGATTTCAGTGACGGTCAGCTTTATTTGGTTATGAGATTTCAATGACAGCTGGTTTTGTTTGGTTTTGAGATCTCAATGAGATCTCGTAACTTTTGCTTAAGCTTTTGCTGGGTTGCTGGGTTATGAGATTTAAATGACAGTCGATTATATTCCTTTACAAAATTTCAATAACAGCTTCTTTTTTTTTCATTATGAGATTTCAGTGCAACTTGGTTTTGTTCCCTAATGAGATTTTAATGACAGTTGGTTTTGTTCCTTTATGATATTTCCATGATGATCATTTTTGTTTGGTTATGACATCTCAATGATGGTCGGTTTTGTTCT
This sequence comes from Megalobrama amblycephala, assembly GCF_018812025.1. Lineage (NCBI taxonomy): Eukaryota > Metazoa > Chordata > Actinopteri > Cypriniformes > Xenocyprididae > Megalobrama > Megalobrama amblycephala. The sequence goes on along the minus strand of NC_063060.1, from coordinate 43,147,738 downwards.
ATTGTGAGATCAGCACATTAATCTCAACAGTGGTGACAATCAAAAGTGTCCTGCCACAATGTATGCTGGGAACAATAGTACAAAACTCCCAGCATGCATCACAACATGAATAAATTATGCAGATGAATTGTCCTATTATTTTCTTTAATTCTAACTATTTGCATTCATTTTTTGCTGTGGTTTTTGTTCTGTCTTTTAGTAACTTTTTGTGATGTCTAGTGTTGATCTGATTGTCTGAATATTTAGTTGTCACCATTGTTGAGATTCATACGCTGATTGCTCATATTTGTGTTTGTTTTTGTTCTTTATCTGATCTCATTTCAGCTTTCTTTGTTACTGCAAATGTGTTTAACAAACACACTGTCACAACAACCAGAGAAGACAAACATATTTGAAAGATTTAAGAGCCCCAGTAATGTAACTTCAAATGAAACAAACATGAGTGGTAAACTTCTGTTAATAAGAACTTCTGTAGATGTATGACAGAAATTAAGTCAGTCTGGGTAGTGTTTCCCAAAAGTATTGTAAGCCTAAATTGATTTAGTCTTTTTTTTTTATCTTCAGTTGATTTCATCTAAGGCTGTGGCTTAAGTCAGTTGTAGTTCTTGTGTTTCTGTCTCTTTTTTCTGTTCTTTTCTTTCCTTCAGTGATTCTGCAGGCTTGTTAAGGCTAAGATGATTCTATACATAATATAGAAAGATTGTGTGGCTCAGATAAGGTCCAGTTCTGGTTTATTTCTTTGCTCTTGGTTGACATGTGGCATTGCTATGGCCTGCCACTCCACGCAACATGTGGCCCAGATCATCATACCACACGTGGCAGATGTGGGCCAGATTTGGGCCGGATTTGGGCTGACACAAAGTTGCTATCTGGGAACACTGTCAACGGCGAAATGAATCTTCAGCAGTCAGGTGGTACAGATCAGAGTTCTTGTTGTTTATGAGCATTATTATTGTAAAATTATGTGCTGTGAAACATGAGATAGTTCAACCCCGTCTCTCATGATGCTTTTGTTTGCTCCCTGCAGATCAATTGCAGAGCCCCTCACAGACTGGAAGCTTCTGCCTGGTCGCCCCGGCTCAACCTGGCCCAATTCAAAGCTTCTCATAAACAATTTTTCAAACAGGATCATGTAGACTCACACAGACATCAAGAGTCAGTGTATGAACCTCAACAATGGTGACAATCAACAAAATATTCAGATCAGCTGAACATCACAAAACAAGCTACTAAAGTCACAAAAAAGCTTTTCATTGATTGTCACCATTGTTGAGGTTCATACTCTGAATCTTGATGTCTGTGTGAGTCTACCTGATCCTGTCTGAATAATTTCTGCATTATGAAAACATTCATAATATTAAAGCAGAGCAAAATTTCATGCAGTAGCATTCTAAGGCTATTAAAATGCGAAATTATTAAATGTATATAATGTCTTTAAAGATCAGATTCTGGGTGAATCAAACCACTGCATGATGACTGAATCAGATCAGTTTTATTTCTTGCAATTTTTGAATTAAAGTTAAAAGTCAAGGGTCAAGAGCCCAACTAAAGCAAGTGCTTACCTCCATAACGGTGACTTTTTTATTTAAACTTTATTATTTTCAATAAGCGCTAAGGGGCCAATGTTTTGCCAGTGAGCAAATTCTCAGGGGTCCTGCGCTGACAGCACTAAGTGGAAGCTTGTTTGCAGAGTTACAATTGCAGGAAAAAAGATTTCAGAATTTTTTTTTTTGTCATAAAAAAAAGAAACTTCATTCTCAATTTTAAAGAAATGTTCCTTTAAATAAAAACACATGAGGCACAACAGGGGAAAAATGAGAAATGGGAAACTGTAAAAAAGTAATAAAAAAAATAGCATATTATAACAGATAGCAGACATTCTGAATAGCAGCATCATGATGAATATCCATGCCTGCAGCTGCTGGGAGCAAATTAAACAAATATTGATTTTATTGATGTTTTATTCATTTCTTAGAGGAATTCAACTGACCTTTCTCTTGAAGTATACGGTATTCTGAATCCACCTTCCATTTCTTTGACAGAGACATTTTTCATGGTGCACAAAGATTGCACACAATCATCACTGGTTACTATCTAGCTACAGTAGGGGTGTATGTGTTTAAAGTCAGATCCTGGTGTACACTGGACAAGAAGATTAGATTCAAATTTAGATTCAATCATTCTCTTTGTGCTATTTCAGAGTCAGTCTCATTAAAATAAAGTATTTACTGTATCTTGCAGTAGTTGTTCCTATAGTGGTCTTCCTTCAGCTGCATAAGCAATTTCCTTACATGTGGTGCATATGTTTTTCAAGATGTCAAACAACAAAATAAACTTGTTACTGAAAACAATGTCTATATGTAAATGGTTTAATAACCCCAGGTAAAAGCAGTGCTAACCCATCATCCTTCTAAATTTAAATGTTCTTCTCAGTGAACATCAGGGTTTATAGTGATGATCAGGATCAGTAAGTACACTTAGTGACTGTTTATTGAGCATCTTCCTACATGCTGGTTGCTCAGTTTCTGAAATGCTTATGGGTTTCAACGAAGCAGATTGTGTGATGTCTTGGAGTGTTAAAATCCACTGCTGAACAGAAAACCCTTTCAGTAAATGAGAAAACATATGTCCACGTCAGCAACTTTCTCGTGTCAGTTTGATTGTCTGATGCAATAAATGATGACTTTCTTTAAATAGATTACTTAGCTCACATGAATGTCCAATTTGGAGAATGGTTTGATGATCAGAGATGCTGTCACTCCAATACATTTGTTCCAGGGCAGCTATAAATTTCCTCCTGATATTTCCACACACAGTTCAAACAGAAACCCCTTGAGGAGTCTGTATGCAGTTTCATGATCTCAAAGAGCAAAAGAAGCCCGAGCTGAGCTTCAGAGATGGAGCGTTACATCATTGTCGCATAATTTAGAGGATCAAACGCTTGCAAATCTACAAGTGATCAGAGAGCATCCTTTAGACCCCTGCAGCAGTGAACTTCTCTCACTTCTGTTCCCTGAAACCACTGACTGACACATCTTCTGACATTTTGACATGGTTCATGATTTTTGTCTTTAATTATGTCTTTAATTTTGAAGTCCATTCTTGTACATAGTCTTAGTTTTTTCTGCCTTGATTTATCGCAGATGTTAATGATTCACTAATTAGTTCAGGTGTATTTATTGCAATGTTTGCATAATATGTAACAAATAATCACTGCAGACAAGCTGAAGTGAACAATACCAGTCAAAAGTTTCCTCTCTGCTGTATCATGAAATAGTTCATCACTGTAAGATTTTCAGTGCAACACTGACGACATCTTGTGGTTAAAAAGTGGACAAGCCTCCTTTATGTCTCAGAGGTCCCTGACATTTTTGATTGTTTCATATAATAAATCAGACATTTTGTACTCAAAAAACATAAAGGCAATAAAACGTGTCAGTGTTGATGTATAATTAATATTATGTATATAGTATTAAATTTAATATGAGATATATGGTTCTTACATTTAATTTTTATATTGTTTTATTTAATGTGATATTTAATTCTGCTCTTTCAGGTGTCTGTCGTCTGTTATGAATGTTAATTAGAACAAACACTTGTTTCTCTTTGACACGTTTGTCATTGAGTAATTTTTGTTGAGGAAAGCATGCTGATAATTAAATTCCCGTAGCTCAGCTTAAGCTGTATAGACAGATAAAGGCAGCGCTCATCAAATTTAGCTCAGAGAGTGTGACTCCAGAGATGTGTAACGGCTGAAAATAATCACGTCTTTCTATTACAGGACGATGTGCCTGGATGGGTCAGCATTTAATTAGCTAAATGAGCATTCACTCTTACATGAGAATTGGCTTCAGGGATTTTTTTTCTTTTAACAATGAAAATAAGAGCTATTGTGTATATAGCCAAAAGGGCTTTACAGTACTTTTGTAGAAATACATACAGATATAATTTACAAAGAGCATCAGGCTAAAAGTTTGAAAACAAACATGTGACTACTAAAACAGAACGATATGTTTGATAAATCACAGCATTTAACAGTATTTCATTTTAAACAAATCAACTCCTGATTTTGCCTGCCCTGAGACCTTTACAGCTGAATTCAACAATTAAATAGTTTTAATTTGGACAGTCTATTGTTTGATGTTCATTGTTACAACTGATGTTCGCTGTTCCTGCAGTTCCCCTTTGTGCAATGTTAAATATTCTGAATTTGAACCACATAATTTGTGGTAGCAAATTTGTAAAGTGAAATAATATGGACCAAAAATTGTCTGTCGAACATTATAGGTGGTATTTTTAAACATACTGAATATTTTGGAAATCTGAAAAGAGTTTATTGAATTTTTAATAATGAAATTGCTTGTGAAATGTTTTCAGTTGAAATATTTAAAGCATAAATTTACACTGAATTTCAGCCCCCAAAAATGCAAGCCCTGAAAATACAATGCATTAAAATGCAATCACTGTTAACGGAGCAAATATCTGCTTATGGGCTCAGAAAAATCAACATAATTCAAAGAGAAGTTTTTATAACTCATTGACAGATATTTGTTCTTGTTTTAAGTAAACTCACTTAATTTTGTTCAATTTCTCAAAACGCAATTTTACATTTGCGAGTAAATGCATCTTGTTTTAAAAATGTTTAGATTAAACATCTTTAAATCAAAAATACTGAGGAAGATATTCAGTTTTTAAAATGCATGATACATTTAATGACTTAATGTCTTTAAGAGTTTCTTTGATATAAGCCCTTTTTATGGCCTTAATTAAATCTTTAAGGCATTTTTTTGCAGAAACTCTGATGTTACAGTTAAATAAGTCTTCACTATACAAAGCCCTCAACAATTAGGCAACCAGTAGATGGAGCAACAGTCTTTCACTTTGATGTGTTTTAGCAGGAGAATCACAGAGCTTGAATCATGGAAGCAGGTAATCAAATCATAGAAAATGAGCAATGAAGAGATATTTTACAATTTTGGTATGCATAATACATTATAAATATGACATAACATTAAAAATACTGTAATTGAGTGAGGACATTAATGAATATTAAGCCGAGTTCAGACTGCACGATTTTCAAAGCAGTCGGGTCACTGTTCTTTTCACACTGCATGACTATCTTGGCCAGCATTCAGTCGCTGCTGTGTTCAAACTGCACGATAGATCGGCGACAGAAGGTTTCACACTGCATGATAGGAAGAATCGCCGACAACTCTGTCTGTCACGCAAACTACGTTTCACAACCAAAAACACGCGAGATGTGACAAGGAAACAACGCGATATCACGCGTGCAAGACCGGAGTTATTATTATTATTATTAAAAACGGTAGCACGCAAGAAGAAATACGAATTGCCTGTGCGCTGATTTGCAGCGAAAACAAGAAAAAGAAAAGAAGAATATGGAGGAGGAAATGGTTGAGGAGACTGTGGATTGTGTGTTCTGCAATGAGAGTTGGAGGTAAATAAATAACTTTTCAATGGGCTGCTGTTGCGGATGGTCAAGCAAATGTTTGTGCTTTGGTTCTGTTTGATATAATTGTAATGTTTATGTGTACGAAGCCATAACTCCTCCCCGAACTCCCCGCTGCTCTGTATCTTTCTCTCTCATTGGCTGTCGGTCATCGCCGATGTAGTTTCCAGTCAGAACACTTTTCACACAGCAGGATTTTGAATCGCCGACAGGTCCAGATATTTAGCATGCCAAATATCTCACGGGTGTCGGCGACTCGTCGGCGATTCTCTCAGATCGCGTCTTTGCTCATTCACACTGCGTGATTGTCACTCACGTGAACGAGCACCGATTTGCCTGTGATTTCGGGCATTTGTCGGCGATTTCTCAAAACCTGTCGGCGAGCCAAAATCGGGGCTAAAATCGTGCAATCTGAATCGCCGACTGCACGATTTTCAAAGTAGTCGGGTCACTGTTCTTTTCACACTGCATGACTATCTTGGCCAGCATTCAGTCGCTGCTGTGTTCAAACTGCACGATGGATCGGCGATGGAAGGTTTCAAACTGCATGACTTTACAATAGGAAGAATCGCCGACAACTCTGTCTGGCACGCAAACTACGTTTCACAACCAAACACACGCGAGACGTGACAAGGAAACAACGCGATATCACGCGTTCAAGACCGGAGTTCTCACGTGAGACTGGCCCTGCGTTTCAATCAGCTCCCTAGCTCCCTAGGTCGTGAATCAGTATATAATGAAAGTGAATGTGGCTGATACCCTGATCAGTGCCCTGACTACTGAACTAGGAAGCTGATTGAGACACACGGTGGGATTATTATTAAAAATAGTAGTCCGCAAGAAGCTTGAAATAGGAATTGCCTGTGCGCTGATTTGCAGCGAAAACAACATAAAGAAAAGAAGAATATGGAGAAGGAAATGTTTGGGGAGACTGTGGATTGTGTGTTCTGCAACGACAGTTGGAACTAAATACATAACTTTTCAATGTGCTGCTGTTGCGGATGGTCAAGCAAATGTTTGTGCTTTGTTTTTGTTTTATATAATTGTAATGTTTATCTGAAACGAAGCCATACTTGCTGATATTGTGGTTTATAACTCCTCCCCGAACTCCATGCTGCTCTGTATCTTGCTCTCTCATTGGCTGTCGGTCATCGCCGATGTAGTTTTCAGTCAGAACACTTTTCACACAGCAGGATTTTGAATCGCCGACAGGTCCAGATATTTAGCATGCCAAATATCTCACGGGCGTCGGCGACTCGTCGGCGATTCTCTCATATCGCGTCTTTGCTCATTCACACTGCGTGATTGTCACTCGCGTGAACGAGCACCGATTTGCCTGTGATTTCGGGCATTTGTCGGCGATTTCTCAAAACCTGTCGGCGAGCCAAAATCGGGGCTAAAATCGTGCAGTCTGAACTCGGCTTTAGGTGAACCAAGTTACTATTCCATGTTAACTTTAGGTGACATCTGGTGGACACTTGGAGAAGTGACGGAATAGACAACTATTTCACTTTTAATCTCAGCTATTTCAATTTATAATAACTGTAGTTAATTTTGACCGTAAACACCAGGTCTGTGCTAAAGTTAAATAAATCTAATAAAATGTTTATATATATATATATATATATATATTCTAGTAACCATTTCAAGTCAATTTAACATGAAGCAATCACGTCTGAACCAGAAACAATGGTGTTAAATCACAATAAATTGTTTAAATAAAGTGAACAGCACCAAAAAAAACAAACATCTATTATATATATATATATATATATATATATATATATATATATATATATATATATATATATATATATATATATATATACACACACACACACACACACACACAGTGTATATCAATATCGATATATCCAAGTAATACATGTGTCTTCTATTTGAACCAACAAAGACCAACAATGATCCAAGACTTAGTGGATACTTAATGGATGCAGGACAGCCAGCTGTAATTACTGCATCCATTAAGTATCCACTAAGTCTTGGATCATTGTTGGTCTTTGTTGGTTCAAATATCCAAAAGTCTGCAGGACCTGTTGGATTTTTCTGAAGAACGTTAGGGAGTTTAATTGATTAGATTCATGAACAACCATCTCAAAAAAAAAAAAAAGGGAAAAAAAAGTCGTCATCCAGGTAACGCCACAGTATTAAAAATCAGTATTAAAACACAGTATTAAAGGGTATAAACTTTTGAACTAGGTCATTTTTTTTAAATTCAGATGTTGTGTGTGTGTGTGTGCGTGAGTGAGCGTGACGCGAGCATATGCTACACTTCCTGAAAAAGTCATCGAATACACAAACAGACGCTGCGAATTCAAAGCAATTTATTATGCATAACAATGTTTACAACTGGTGAAACACGCGTTTTTAATCTATGATCCGTGAAATATCACATGTGACGAATCTGTCGGAAATCAAGGTAATCACCAGTTATGATCCATAACACCAATTGATATCCGAACAGACGAAGAATCTTTGACAATCTTTTGAAGACCACGGATGTTAAAACATGAAGAAAGGGTTACAGAGAAAGAGTTATTGAAAACGAATACCATTTCCTCTTCCGTTTTAGGCTGTTGTTTTTGTGACGCGAAATCGAAAGTAATTTTGAACCAGACATTTTGTTTTATTATTTTTTGTCAAAGAACAAAAAACTGCTAGTAGGCCTATTCAATTTAATGAGTCAGTTAAACTCATCAAACAATCTGAAATTATTAAGATCATTCAGTTATTTTACATGACAATATATTTGTAACTCACTTTATTTTATTCATTGTTTTTGCTGTTGTGTCGAACTCATCATTCTTCATTATTTTCATGTTCTTCATCTCTGTCAAATCTTGTAATTTCCAGGTCCTGCTGAACGATTGATTGTTTTCTCAAACCAGTGCTGATCAGAGGAGCGAGGAAAGGACTCTCTCTCTAAGATGAGTCTCTCAGAGAAACACAGGTAACACTGCGTCTGTTTCACACCATCATTTTAAACTCTACTGGAGTTTGTTTTTCCCTGTGAATAACAAAACTTTAATCAGTGTTTTATTATTATTATTTTGTAATTTCTTTAAACCTCAATTTTGAACTTCTTAAATGAACTCTGACATTGTCTATAAAACTCTGTTTGCCACAGGACTCTATAGACAATATCACTTTAATAATTTGTTAATTTTCTTCTTTTTCACAGGACCACACTGTATTAATCCATGACTTTGGCTTTTAGATAATAAAATCATTGATAGACATTTAAGTATTTAAAGTGTTTTTCTCTCTGTTCTTTGTGTCATTAGTGTAAGATCAATATCACATGTGTCCAGCTCTGTGTCTCTGAAGAGTGATCGGTCAAAAGATGGTAGAGGACCAAACTTCAGTGGGGAAAAACCATCATCTAATAAAAGGTAATTTGTGTGTTTACATTATAGAGTTGCATTATTTGTCACAGTGTTGTATGTGATTGAACTTGACTGAATAAAACAATAAGTCACAATAAAATTCAATTCTCTGGGATCCTTATGAAACTCATTCCAGTAACACAATTACACAGGCAGCCACAAGGAGGCATAAATTCACTATGGAAAATAGAGCATGAAACTAAACATATATATATCCATCCAACTGTAGTCATAAATGGACAAATACACAGTTATACTGCATTTAATTGCAAAATTAAACCTTTTCAAATAGACTAAAGTATCTCCTGTAGTAAAGTGTTTTTCTCTGTGTTCTTTGTGTCATTAGTGTAAGATCAGGATCACATGTGTCCAGCTCTGTGTCTCTGAAGAGTGATCAGTCAAAAGATGGATTACCACCAAAGTTCAGTGGGGAAAAACCATCATCTAATAAAAGGTATTTTATGTTTCTCATTTTTGGTCACACATTGACTGTGTTAAAAAGTTGTATCAATCCATGACTTTGGCTTTTAGATAATAAAATCATTGATAGACATTGAAGTATCTAAAGTGTTTTTCTCTGTGTTCTTTGTGTCATTAGTGTAAGATCAGGATCTCATGTGTCCATCTCTGTGTCTCTGAAGAGTGATCGGTCAAAAGATGGAGAACCACCAAAGTTCAGTGGGGAAAAACCATCATCTAATAAAAGGTATTTTATGTTTCTCATTTTTGGTCACACATTGACTGTGTTAAAAAGTTGTATCAGTCAATAATAATAATAATAATAAATAATACAGTATATTTAAAGGCGCCTTTCAAAACAATCAAGGACACCGTACAGTAAAATGGTAGTCATAAAACAAATCGAGACACAATACAAACAAAGCAACAGCTAACATACAATATTTAAAACTGGTCAGAGAAAGCTAATTTAAATAAGTAGGTTTTAAGACGTGATTTAAAAGTAACCAGACAATCACTTTGTTGTAGGAATAGTAGGGCTGGGGGATATATCGCATGTGATTGTCACGCACATTTTGTCAGTAAAGCCGGTTCTTCTACTTCTGCCGAGGATAGTATTTAATATTCTGGTGAGACTTAAGGGTCAGCGGAGGTTCGGTGACACAAAATCGCAGTGAGAAAAGTTCTGCCGCTGTATATTGAAGTATCGATGTCACTGGATGGTATATGAAATAAAATATAATCCACAAGAGAAGTCGGCTGATCCACATTGTTGCAAACAAATTCCTGGATAGTTCCTTGAGAAGTAAGCGACACCAAAGGCCGTGATCAAACCGTCAGCCCAGTTAGAGTTACTGAAATGTTGAAGTTTTCTATTTGGGAAAAGCAAATGCAGTTTGTTAAAACGACCGGAGAAATCAGTAATCAAACAACAGAATAAAATAGATGAAGCCGTCAGAGAGCAGCGGCAGCAGTTTGCGCGGGCATTCACTCATAAAAGTATTCAGCAGACCCATACATCAACTGTCGGTTTAACTACGTTAGCCAGAACCGAACCAAATCACAATCCACAGAAGGGAAGGCTACCCAACCATACCGAGGACTTACACCACAAATGACAGCGAGAGTGGAGACTCACCTTGCCAGATGTCGGGAAGGATGTGAGTAGGAATGGAGAGGGCTCGTAGCCGATCAATGTGACAGGATCGCGAGAATGCCAGGTCAGTCGTTCAAAACTTTTTAAGTAAAGAAAGTAATCCAGAAAGTAATCCAGAAAATAATCCAGATCTGTTGAACTCAGTAGAAACGAATCCAAAAATAAAAACGTATCGGCAGACAGTCAAACAGACAGACGAACAAGCACCAGCGTGAAGCGGCAGCAGTTCTCACACCGGAAGTGTGTATCTGTGGGATAATTTTGAATACCAATCATGAAACATTTTAGATCAAATATTTATCAGAGTATTCACAGCTAATTCACAGCTTTTATTTATCTTTCTGTAATGTTTTGCCTGGAAAATCAGTATTTTATTGTATTTATTTGATTACAGGCTTCAGTATGAGACATTAGACTCAGACGTTCAGACTCAAAAGAACCACAAGAATTTCAAAGACAGTCTCCTGGGGATCTTCCAGGTAGGAAAACACATTTTGATAAATGTTTAATATTTATAACAAACATGTTATTGTATTATCATATCCAAACATGTTATTGAAAATAGAAATTTAATTTAATTTCTCTTAGTCACTTATTTTTCCTTTTAAGCACACATTTTTTTATTGGTTAAAAATACACCGTGTCTACACTGGACACGAGCAATGCAACGCGTCAAAAGATAATAGAACCCATTATAATCAGTGATATTGTCTACAATGGATGTGGCGCGACACAACAAATTCCCAACAGTAAACAGATTCCCCATTCTACTTCTGACGTAGTCCCAATGCTTTGAAACGGTTGGTTTGTTGTGTTCAGTGTAGACATGCTGCACCTGACGCGAAAAAAGTCAAGTCTGGTGTAGACACGGTATTAGTCTTTTAATTTTTTTTTTCTCCAGATATTTTAATTATTAAATAAATAGCGTTGATCAAATGTAGATGTACAATTTAGTTTAAATTGTTATTCTGTCTTTTTTCTTACTTTTGTTTGTAGGATCTTGAGAGCAAAATAATCACATTTCTGAAGAAAGAGCTGGAAAAGTTTAAGAAAATATTACAAAATGAGAACACAGAAAACTTTGTGAAGGACTTTAATGAGAACAGATGCAGTATCAAAGCAGCAGCTCTTGATCTCACACTACATTACCTGAGAGAGATGAAGCAAGATGAAGCTGCTGATGTTCTAGAAGGTCAGAGACTCATGACCATCTGTCAGATTGACACTTATTAATGTAGACTATCTATAAAACTATAAATTAAGACTAAAACTATCTATTTTTTTTGTTCCTGTGTTTAGTTGATCTGGTCTTAACTGATCAGCTAAAATGTGGCCTAAAGGAGAAGTATCAATGTGTGTTTGAAGGAATTGCGAAGCATGGTGACTCCATACTTCTGAATAACATCTACACAGATCTCTATATCACTCAGGGTGGCAGTGAACAGGTCAATACTGAACATGAGGTCAGACAGATTGAAGTTGCTTCCAGACGTCATGAATCTCAAGAGATTCAGGTTAAGTGCACAAATTTGTTTGATGCTCCTGAACAAGACGAGGAGATCCGAACTGTACTGACAAAAGGAGTCGCTGGCATCGGAAAATCAGTCTCTGTGCAAAAGTTTGTTCTGGACTGGGCTGAAGGAAAAGAAAATCAAGATATCTGTTTCATATTTCCTCTTCCATTCAGAGAGATGAACTTAAAAGAGAAAGAAAAGCTAAGTTTGATGGACATTATAACTCATTTTTACCCAGAGACAAAAGGACTGAACCTTACAAAAAGGAATCAATTCAAAGTCCTGTTCATCCTTGATGGATTGGATGAATGTCGCCTTCCTCTGAAGTTTGATTGTAATGAGGCGTGGTGTGATGTATCGTCACCAGCCTCTCTGGATGTTCTCCTAACGAACCTCATGAAGGGAAATCTGCTTCCTTCTGCTCTCATCTGGATCACCACCAGACCAGCAGCTGCCAGTAAGATTCCTCCTGACTGCATCGACCGTCTGACAGAGATACGAGGATTCAGTGATGCACAAAAGGAAGAGTACTTCAGAAAAAGATTGACGGATCAGAATCAGGCCAACACAATCATTGATCATGTTAAAAAATCAAAGAGTCTCTTTATCATGTGCCACATCCCAGTCTTCTGCTGGATTTCAGCCACTGTTCTCCAGAACATTCTGGAGGAGAAAAGAAATAATGATGTGAAAAACAATCAGGCTGATGAGATCTCTAAAACACCACAGGAATCAAATACTGAAGACACTCCCAAGACTCTGACACAAATGTACACACACTTTCTCCGCTTTCAGATCCAGCAGAGCCGCCGAAAATATGATGGAGAATACGCAGCAGATGTTTCCTGGAAAAAAGACACTATCCTTTCACTGGGGAATCTGGCATTTCATCAGCTCCAAAGAAACAACGTGATCTTCTATGACACAGACCTGGAAGCCTGTGGTATTGACGTCTATAAGGCATCAGTGTACTCAGGCATGTGTACCCAGATCTTTAAGGAGGAAACAGGGATCATTCTTGGTACCATGTACTGCTTTGTTCACTTGAGCATTCAAGAGTTTATTGCAGCCCTTTATGCACATCTGTTTCTAGACATCAACAAGAAAAGTGTGTTTGTTCATGAGTCTACAGAACAGAAAAACAAAAATGAAACCATGATTGATTTTCTCAAGGCTGCAGTGGACGAGGCGCTCAAGAGTGAAAATGGACACCTGGACCTTTTCCTTCGCTTCCTCCTCGGTCTTTCAGTCCAGTCCGATCGACGACTCTTACAGGGTCTGTTGACACAGCAAGACGGCAATGACCAGAGCAACAAGGAAATAGTTCAGTACATCAAGCAGAAATTAGAAGGTAATCTGTCTGCAGAGAGATCCATCAATCTGTTCTACTGTCTGAATGAACTGAACGACCAAACTCTGGTGAAGGAGATTCAGACCCACCTTAGCAAAGGAAGTCTCTCATCTGGTGACCTTTCACCTGCCCAGTGGTCTGCTTTGGTCTTTGTGTTGTTGACATCAGAAGAAGAGCTGGAGGAGTTTGAGCTTCAGAAATTCAAGAAATCAGACGAGTGTCTCATTAGATTATCAGCAGTCATCAAAACCTCCAGAAGAGCTCTGTAAGTCATTTAACATGTTTTGTCATGTTTTGCTCTCATCTGAAAAATGCATTTATCTACATTATTCTATAGTGATTCCCCATCATAAACATGAACTTAACCCTATAAAGCATGACATATGAAATAATAGTCTGAAAAAGCAAACTAAATTTGAATGGAAACAGTTTATCAAACCTTTAGACAAAATATAAAAAAATATTAAAAATGTTAAAAATGCAAATATTTTTTTCTATCATAAACACTTTTATGACTTACATAGAATTATATATTGGCTCATACTCATACTTGAGGAAGGGAAAATAGGCTACATACATTTTATTCAGAGGCTTTAACTGTTTAACTAGTCACCTTAAAAACTTAACTACAATATGATTTAAGTAACATTGTCTTTATTAACAATGTGGTTTAAAAAAAATCCATTTCAAGTGTAAAACAATTTGTTAAATATCTGTGCAGAAATATGCCTGAAATACAGTGGTGGTCAGAATTATTGGCACCCTTGGTAAATATGATCAAAGATGACTGTAAAATCCCCATTTCCACTATTAGGGCAATAATTAAGTTCTAATTAACTAAAGATGTTACAAATCTGCCTGGAAGAGGACATGTGTCTAAATCGTCCTAATGCGTGGTGAGGAGGAGAGTTTGAGTGGCCAAAGACTCTCCAAGGATCACAGTTGGAGAATTGCAGAGATTAGTTGAGTCTTGAGTCTCAGAAAGCGATAAAAAAAATATCAAACAGCACCTACATCCCCACAAGCTGTTCAGGAAGTTTTCAAGAAAAATCCTCTGCTCTCATCCAGAAACAATCTCCAGCATATTCAGTTGTCAGACACGACTGGAACTTCAAACGGGACCGGCTTCTATGGTCAGATGAAATAAAAAAAGAGCTTTTTGGCAGCAAACCCACCAGATGGGTTTGGTGCACACATGGATAAAAAGTACCCCATGTCCACGGTTAAATATACTGCTGGATCTTTAATGTTGTGGGCCTATTTTTCTGCTGGAAGTCCTGGACATCTTGTTCAGATATATGGTATCATGGATTCTACCAAATATCAACAGATAAAAAATCAAAACCTGACTGATTCTGCTAGAAATCCAATAATGGGCTATTGTTGGATCTTCCATCAGGACAATGATCCAAAACAAACATCAAAACCAACACAAAAATGTGTCACTGAGCAAAAAATGAAGCTTCTGCCATGGTCTTCCCAGTTCCCTGACCTAAACCCTAAAGAAAATGAGTGAAGTGAACTGAAGAGAAGAAGCACCAACATGGAGCTGGAATCTTAAAGTAGTAATCTGGAGAGATTCTGCATGAAGGAATGGTCTCTGATCTCTTGTCAGGTGTTCTCCAAACTCATCAGGCATTATAGGTGACTCAGAACTGTTTTCTTGGCAAAAGGAGGTTGCAAAAACTGTGAATAAAAGGGTGCCAATAATTGTGGCCAACCTGTTTTGGATATAAACATTTATTTCATAATGTGACTTTCCCCCCCACTTTCAATTCTTTTTCTTCATTGAAAGGTTAGATTTTTTGTTTATGAATTAAAGATCAAAAGGATAAACAATACAGATTTATTTTTACAGCCATCTTTGATCATATTTACTAAGGGTGCCAATAATTCTGACCACCACTGTATGAAGACAAATGTTGTACAAACTTATCTTAAACACATCCTTTATACTCTGAAATAATATAAAATAAGAAAATACTAAATATTTCTTAGCCAAAAAGTAATAGCAATAAATAACACCAGTAATAGGCTATTATTAATAGCAATTGCGTTGTAAAAATAGAAAACAACAGCAGCTTTCAGCCTGTCATGCAAACATGAAATAGCAAACAGGTTTACGGGTTTTTGCATTGCTATTTGTTCTAAAGTTTTTATGTTGGCGGACATGTTTAGATGTTGCACTTGTCTCCCGTGTCTTTTGCAGTTTCTCACCCATGAAACGGCATTGTAAAAACACGGCGGTCAAGTAGAAAAAAAAGTCAACTCGCGTTTAATATCTTTGCTTTTTTTTTTCTAATTCCACTGCCTGCGTCTTATTTTTATAACGCAATAACGCATTTCTGAATGAACAGCCGCTTAAGAACAGTGATGTGTTCTGTGTTCATAGAGCGTCACATGAGAGCGGTTAATCAGGCGCGCCGGTGCCATCCTGAAATTGGATAATTTTCTTCTCCTAATGCAGTTATCATTGCTGTATTGTCAACATGTCTAATTGAACGCTAATTGAACGATTTATTTTATCTAGGACATTTGTCACTAAAAAAAAAAAATAATGTACAAATTCTAGTTTTTGAAGAGTAATGTTTACATTCACTCATATACAGTATGCTATTTATGTTAAAAAAAAATAAAATAATGGAAAATATATTTAAAGCTGCAGTCCATAACTTTTGGCGCTCTAGTGGTTGATAAACAGAACTGCGTGTGAACATCGTAGCTGGAGCTACTTCTCATTTTGACTGTTCCAATCCCAATCTGACTTATGACCCGTAACGCTGCCTGAATCATAATCATGCACTGTTCGTTGTTGGCCAGAGCAGAACTGGCCCCCCGACTGAGCTTGGTTTCTCCCAAGGTTTTTTTTTTTTCCTCCATTTTTGTCACCTGATGGAGTTTGGGTTCCTTGCCACTGTCAGCTCTGGCTTGCTTATTTAGGGACACTTGATATTCAACAATGTTTTGATCTGCCTGCATTGACACCATTGTCTACGAACTGAACAGAGCTGGACATCACTGTTTTCTCTTGTGCCGCTGGATATATTTAAATGAACCAAATTAATAATTAATGATTTTTACAATGAATGAATGAATCAATACTGAACTTACTTAAGCTGGACAATGACACCATTTACTTCTAGAGCTGTTGTGCTGCCAAAATTATTTTCTTGTTATCACTGTAAAGCTGCTTTGGCAGAATCTGCATTGTAAAAAAGCACTTTAGAAATAAAGGTGATTTCATGTCTATGACGTGACACGTAAGTACTGTGCTACTCCGTGGTGGTACGACACGAACCAGTCTAAAATAATCAGAACATAAACACTTATTATAGGTGTAAAGTAGTGATTGGGGATAATCACTACTGTACACCTTGAAAATTGTTTCACTTTGGAAAATGGATTCATGCTGTTCTCATTATATAATTTTTGTAAATTTATTGTAAATTTAAAAAAAAGTTAAAGAAAGCAGCTTTAATATTTCTATATACTGTAGAAAAATGCATGTGTTCCATCTAATTCCTTGATGTGATTTATTTCTCTTGTAGGCTAAATGATTGTAACTTAACAGACAAAAGCTGTTCAGCTCTGGCTGCAGTTCTTGGATTAGATACCAATCTGAAAGAGCTGAACATGAACAATAA
This sequence comes from Megalobrama amblycephala, assembly GCF_018812025.1. Lineage (NCBI taxonomy): Eukaryota > Metazoa > Chordata > Actinopteri > Cypriniformes > Xenocyprididae > Megalobrama > Megalobrama amblycephala. The sequence goes on along the minus strand of NC_063060.1, from coordinate 43,130,740 downwards.
TAATCTGCATGATTCAGGAGTGAAGCTGCTCTGCACTGGACTGAGGAATTTAAAGTGTAAATTGAAGATACTGAGGTAAGTTGAGCCACAGGAGTCACATGACGAAAGTGAGGTGCGATAACTGACAAGATGATATCAGAGGCAAAAGTGCAAGAGAACTTTTGTTAATAAAAGTTGAATTTCTTTGTTTAATGTAAGTGAGTTTATCTTTGTTTTATTGTTGTTGTGTTTTCATTAAAAATAACGAACCACAAACTCAGCATTTGTTTTAAAATCCAAAGATCTTTTATTTACGCGTGGGTGTACCATATCATCCAGCTTATTCATTTTGTTAATAAAAGTCCACTGTTTAAAGGTGCCATCGAACGTTTTTTTACAAGATGTAATATAAGTCTAAGGTGTCCCCTGAATGTGTCTGTGAAGTTTCAGCTCAAAATACCCCATAGATTTTTTTTAATTCATTTTTTTAACTGCCTCTTTTGGGGCATAATTAGAAATGAGCCGATTCAGGTTGTGGCCCCTTTAAATGCTCGCTCCCCGTCCACGGAGCTCGCGCTTGCCTTAAACAGTGCATAAACAAAGTTTACACTGCTAATATAACCCTCAAAATGGATCTTTACAAAGTGTTCGTCATGCATACTGCATGCATGCATCAAATTATGTGAGTATTGTATTTATTTGGATGTTTACATTTGATTTTGAATGAATTTGAGGCTGTGATCCGTGGCTAACGGCTAATGCTACACTGTTGGAGAGATTTATAAAGAATGAAGTTGTGTTTATGAATTATACAGACTGCAAGTGTTTAATAATGAAAATAACGACAGTCTTGTCTCCGTGAATATAGTAATAAACGATGGTAACTTTAACCACATTTAATAGTACATTAGCAACATGCTAACGAAACATTTAGAAAGACAATTTAAAAATATCACTAAAAATATCATGATATCATGGATCATGTAAGTTATTATTGCTCCATCTGCCATTTTTCGCTGTTGTTCTTGCTGGCTTACCTAGTCTGATGATTCAGCTGTGCACATCCAGACATCCTGCCCTTGTCTAATGCTTGAACATGGGCTGGCATATGCAAATATTGGGGGCGTACATATTAATGATCCTGACAGTTACGTAAGTTATGAGATTCGCCTGTTCCTCGGAGGTCTTTTAAACAAATGTGATTTATATAAGAAGGAGGAAACAATGGAGTTTGAGACTCACTGTATGTCATTTCCATGTACTGAACTCTTGTTATTTAACTATGCCAAGATAAATTCAATTTTTAATTCTAGGGCACATTTAAAGGTGCCACTGAACGTTTTTTTACAAGATGTAATATAAGTCTAAGGTGTCCCCTGAATGTGTCTGTGAAGTTTCAGCTCAAAAAAAGTTATTATTGCTCCATCTGCCATTTTTCGCTATTGTTCTTGCTTGCTTACCTAGTCTTATGATTCGGCTGTGCTGCTCCAGACGTTACTGCCTGCCCTTGTGTAATAAATTCCTTTCATAATGTTGGGAACAAAGGCTGGCATATGCAAATATTGGGGCGTACATATTAATGATCCCGACTGTTATGTAACAGTCAGTGTTATGTTGAGATTTGCCTGTTCTTCAGAGGTCTTTTAAACAAATGAGATTTATATAAGAAGGAGGAAACGATGGAGTTTGAGACTTACTGTTTGTCATTTCCATGTACTGAACACTTGTTATTTAACTATGCCAAGATAAATTAAATTTTTCATTCAAGGGCACCTTTAATATGAATTAATTTGTCATTGTGCTTTTTTGTAGTTGTTGTTTTCGTTAATATTAATAAACCACAAACAAAGCATTCACTTTGAATTAAGGGGAAATTCCAAAGACCTTTCATTTATTTGTTATAACACGGGTATACCATGTCATCAGTACTATTGTTTTATTGATAAAAGATAGATGTTTAATATAAGCGAGTTTGTCACTGTAATATTATATTGTTGATGTGTTTTACATTAAAGGTGGGATAATTAAATTTTGAAAAATGCTGTTGGACATTGTTAATATTTGAAATAAACCCAAACAAGCCCACGCCTCTCTTCATTGCTCCGCCTCCAAAACGCACACTCCAATCGGTCTCGCACTCTGGCCTGATCACTGCTGGCAGGGAAGGCGAGTACTCTAACAATAACTAATTAAACACTAACTAAACACCGCATTCTCTAGCGGTCGTCATTGTGCAGTAGTAAAACTGCAAAACTCTCACTATCTGGCCACTGTTACAGAAGTTTTATTCTGAGTGAATTTGAGGCTGTCCTCCGTGGCTAACGGCTATTGCTACACTGTTGGAGAGATTTATAAAGAATGAAGTTGTGTTTATGCATTATACTGTTACAACAGAGACACGGAGGCAGAGATAATAACAATCCAGGTAAGTTTATTCACGTATAAGCAGAGCACAGAGTGATGGTGAGCAGATAATGGAATGATGAGAGATGAGGAGAATATAATACTGTCCTGATTATGTCTTGCAGATGCAGATGATGGAAGGAGCTGGCGGAGACACTCACACACACAAGCAGGTAAGTACACACGGGGAACAGGAGACGAGGGAGCTGGAGGAGATGACTGGAGCAGGTAGATATGGCATTGGGAGTCCTTAAGGTAAGCATACATATGTCGTAGTGCAAACGAGACCGGACAGTGAGTGTGTGTGAGTGTGGTGGCTTTATACTGGTGCTGATTGCGGTGCTGATGAGTCACAGGTGGCAGTGATCAATATGCTGGTGATTGAGTGCGTGGGTAAGGGAGTGAGGTGGAACCTGACGTGTCTGTGACATATACAGACTGCAAGTGTTTAAAAAATGAAAATAGCGACAGCTCTTTTCAGTAAGAAACGATGGTAACTTTAACATCATTTGACAGTACATTAGCAACATGCTAACGAAACATTTAGAAAGACAATTTACAAATATCAGTAAAAATATCATGCTATCATGGATTATGTCAGTTATTATTGCTCCATCTGCCATTTTTTGCTGTTGTTCTTGCTTACCTAGTCTGATGATTCGGCTGTGTGCAGCTCCAGACGTTAACTTGCTGCCCTTGTGTAATCCCTTTCATAATGTTGGGAACATGGGCTGGCATTATGCAAATATTGGGGCGTACACCCCGACTGTTATGTAACAGTCGGTGTTATGTTGAGATTCGCCTGTTCTTCGGAGGTCTTTTAAACAAATGAGATTTATATAAGAAGGAGGAAACAATGGAGTTTGAGACTCACTGTATGTCTTTTCCATGTACTGAACTCTTGTTATTTAACTATGCCATGGTAAATTAAATTTTTGAATCTAGGGCACCTTTAAGAGTAATATTGAATTGACATTAAGCATTGGTTTTGTTCCAAGAAAAGGAAAGATCTACGATAATTAGATTTTGAAAAATGCTGTTGGACATTGTTGATATTTGAAATAAACCCAAACAAGCCCACCCCTCTTTTCATTGCTCCGTCTCCAAAACGCACACTCCAATCCAAACCACCCTGCTCCGAGTCGGTCTCGCACTCTGGCCTGATCACTGCTGGCAGGCAAGGCGAGTGCTCTAACAATAACAAACTAAACACTAACTAAACACCGCATTCTCTAGCGGTCATCAGTGTGCTGTAGTATAACTGCAAAACTCTTACTATCTGGCCACTGTTACACACAAAATGCGAGTGGATGTCTGTTTATCACAGCTGACATGCGACAAAATGCTTCACGAAAAATAAACTGCAGTTGATGAACGAACTACATGAAAGCACAAAAAAATTAACAAATTAAGTGTTCATTGTTAGTCGGTAAACAGGTGAAGCAGAATGAAAGCAGCATCCGCGTCTGTTTTCAGGCCTTCCTTCAGGCCTCTCTAGTGCTGGAAAGCTTTTCTAATATATACGCGGGTCCTAAAGCGCTTGCCCAGTCATAAACCTTCATTCCAGTGATCTTCTTTTCAGCTCGTTTGTATTGTGTCCCATCTCTCTTTCTGCAGTTGTTGTTTTTTTTTCAAATCTCCCTCTTGCTAATTCTCTCTCCTCGACCATCATACACCCCCTAATGCTGATTGGTTACACATTTGTTGTTGGTGTCGGCCCGACTAACTTCCAAACAATGTTTTGGAAATTCTGCTTACTCCAGCTTTAAGAGTAATATTGAATTGACATTAAGCATTGGTTTTGTTCCAAGAAAAGGGAAGATCTACGGTCCTATCATACACCCGGCACAATGTGCTGGAATGTGTGACGCAATTGTTTTTGCTAGTTTAAGCCCAACGCAGTTATCATTTTCATGTCCTGTGCCACATTGTTTAAATAGCAAATGCATTTGTGCTCCATGGACGTGCTGGTCTGAAAACGAGATCTAACTGAAAGACTGAGCCATTGACCAACTGAATCCTGGTCTAAAGTCAATGGCACAATATTTTTTGTTAATTAACGAGCACGTTAGTAATATGTGCTTATAGGCGAGTGCACAAGGCGTGTAACACAGCAGCACACAAACATGTCAAATATTAAAAATAAAAGGATTACAATGTAAAAGATTATTATTGTGTGCATAAAAATAAAAATGCTTTGCTAAAATCCTGCTTGTCCCGGAGGCTAGATGATCTGCTCGCATGTTTTAACCTAGCGCAAAAGTAGATCAGTTTCCTTGCTAGAAAAGCGTTTAGAAATTAAATTAAATTGGATTCGGACATGCCCTAAGTGCACTTGTGCCTTATGCTTTAGACCATGCACTTAGATCAGGGATGGGAAACTGGTGGCCCACAGGCCACATACGGCCCGAAATGTCTTTAAATACAGACCGCTGGACATTTAAAAAGCAATAGTAATAAGTAATGTAAAGATTGCATTCAGATTATGATATTAATACTAAATTAATTGAGGAGAGGTCGCTATTTCCGGTCAATCCTGGTGTAAATGGTGTGAGTGACGATTAGTAATCTGGCCCCCTGGTATTAAGAAGAAAAAATGATGGGCCTTGTCACTATCGAAGTTGCCCATCCTTGATTTAGATCATCAAAATAGGGCCCCTAATGTTAAAGATCAAAATGGACTTGGTGCACAAGATGGGGCCTGTGAGCGATGCAAGTGTGTGCATGTTTACTTCTGCTCATACTCTTTCGGTCTTTGAGACGTTCGCATTTACTGTCAGAAGAAACTTATATATAAAACTTGGCTTGATATAATGAATGTTTTTTTTAATTAAAGTGAAGATGGTGGTCTGTTACCCACATGGAAAAAACCTATATAAACATATATGTTTCAATATAGGTTTGATATAGGTTTTACATATATGTGACATATATAAAATTGGCCGTTTTCCTATATTATATGTACATATATGTACATATATGCACACATAATATAGGAAAACGGCCAATTTTATATATGTCACATATATTAAAAACCTATATCAAACCTATATTGAAACATATATGTTTATATAGGTTTTTTCCATGTGGGACCAATTTCACGTGTTCGTGTAGCGGTGTGTTTTCTGCGTTGTGTCGTAATCAAAGACAGACTGCGAAAAATCTTGCCATCAGGTCCTCACTTTATTCTGTATAACACAAATGGCAATATATGAGGACTTGTGCAGCATACAAACAGCATGCGGCAGCAACGCACAATGCTGAGAAAGAGAGATATTAAAAGTAACTTAAGTAAAGAAAAATAATCAACGAAACATCTGAATGTACATCACAGAGGGGTTTTGGATTACAATCATACAAATATATCATGTGAATTCAGCTGTTACATGAAACATGGCCTTAATTGAATCACCGCAAAAACTTTGTGCGACCTACCGCTGTGATGTCTCATGCAGACTGGGAAGCAGCAAAGTGCGTCAACACCCCAAGTCAGCATGGCGGCAGGAAACCCCAAATATGGTCATGGCAAGTGGAATCACAAAATAATTGTCTAAATACATAACTGCTACATTCGCACATACATAAGTTCTTGCATAATTTTTTTCGTTAATTCTTAGTTTTTGCCTTGATAATAGAAAATATGAGCTAGGCATCATGTATGACAGTCAAAAATGAGATATGAGCTACAAAATGACCAGATCCTGCCATTAGCTATATAGAAGATATATCTTGTATGTATAGGGCATATATATGGATATGAAGAAGCAATACAGGAGACCTATATTTCCTGTATATGCACATATATGCACCTCAATTTTGCCTATATGTGGCATATATACACATATATGCAGTATATATACGCATATATGCAGCATATATATAGCATATATGCAGTATATATGCGCATATATGCAGCATATATATTATCATATATGTGCATATATGCAGCATATATGTACATATACACTGCATATAGGTTTCATATATGCGCATATATCCACATATAGGTTCTTTCCATGTGGGTATAGAGATGAAAGAAAACAGTACAAAAGAGATTATCTTTCACTCTTTCTCCTGTTGTTTGACTCCATATTCAGTTGTCAGTTTTTGAAACTAACTTTCAATACATTTGTATAAAAACAAAATAAAATTCACTTTAAGGATTTATATTGTTCAGATTAACCAGCTGAATGTTTTCATTCCTGTTCTAGACTCTCTAACTGCAGTGTAACAGAAGAAGGTTATAAAGCTCTGGCTTCAGCTCTGAGATCAAACCCTTCACACCTGATAGAGCTGGATCTCACAGGAAATGATCCTGGACAATCAGGAGTGAAGGAGCTCAATGATTTACTACAGGATCCAAACTTTCAACTGAATACACTGAGGTGAGACGGGATGAAATGATTAACAAAATTAGTTATATGCAGGCTAAATATTCATAACAAATATATTAATTTAGTTATACAATAAGCTGTACTATTTGTTGCATCAAAATGATCAAGAAGATGATAACCATAAACACAGTTTAGTTGTGGTACAAGCTACAGCTACAGTCAAATTGTTTTCTGAACACAATTGTTTTCCACCAAGTCCAGATTCACTGTATCTCTACAGCAGGTCTATGAGTCTCCAGATGTTCACAAACATGCAGTTTCACAAGCCAGTTTTCACTGTGCTGATGTTTCTCACACCTGTTACATCTAAATAACTAACTAGAGCTTGTCTTTAGAACAATAATTAAGTTTTTTTATCTTATCAATCATGTTTGTAATGCAACAGACATTTAGTTGAGAACTGAATTGACTCTTCTGCAGGTTTTTGAGTGCTGCTGCAGATGAAGCCTGTCAGTATGTGGAGAGAGTTGTGGGTAAAAACCCGTTACTCAAGAGAGAGCTGAATCTGAGTGATCATGAACTAGGAGACACACGAGTGAATCAGATCGCTGCTCTACTGCAGGATAAACACTGCCGACTCAACACACTGACGTGAGTATTGTTCATTTATTTAAAATATTACATTACTTTTCATGGTAATGTTACTGTAGCTGATAATAATGTTTTTCCAGAGCTTAGAAAACTCTTCAAATAAGTGATAGATTGAAAAAACGGCTGCACTATAATCACAGATGTCTTTCCTAACTTTCACAGGTTAATTCTGTGTAATTTAAATGTAAATTGCTCTTTTTGAACATGATTGCTGAATGTGATCATTTGTTTACTGATTGCTGGTGACGTGTAATAGGGCTGGGAGGGAAAAAAAACAATCACGATTGTTTTTAAAAATATTTTTTATTATTGTTTTTTAATTCCAGAATCAACATTAAATTAAAAATAAATTTCTTAATTTTATTCCTTGCTTACAGACGAGGTGGACAGAAGTTACCCACCTTTAGAAAAACAATAGGAACTCAAATCTTTCCAGAAAAGTGATGAAACATTATATGAGAAGAATAAATGACAAATATCTTCACTTTCTTTTTTACAGAATGACATATTCATATAAGACATATTCAACATTAGAGATGAATAGATCAGTAACAAAAAATATGTTTTTTATTAAACCATTTATCTATTTCTAATTTTACTATCCAAATTATTTCATAAGATGGTTTTGTGTGTGGAAACGTTGTGGTTGTAACCAGTTTCCAGGCTAACAAAGCTTGTTGATGAAATCTGACCAGTTTAACAGGTAATTTACCAGTGGAGTAATTGCATTTCATCAAAAAAGAAAGACCACATACCCTATTAAATATATCATTAGGAATAAAATACCACAATTTGACCCAAGCAAACATCTTTTTAACCAGTTAATTTTAAATGTATTGTTAGTATCATCAAAATTCAGGACTTCGAGACTTTTTGTTTGCCATCACTCTTTTTGTTTGCTAGAACATTTATTACCCCAGATAAAATCAAGGAAAATCTTATCTATATTTTTGGAGGTGTGATTATTTACAGCTAAAGACAGGGATAGGAACACAAATCTGAATAATCCTTCTGTTTTGGATAAGAAAACTCTGCCTAAATGAGACCGAGATTACCTGAAGGAGGTGGTCTGAGTTCGGTTGCACTCGAACTGTGCTGCGGTTCATGTGAATATCACATCTGTGACGTAAGATGAACACAAACACACCAGGGTCCGATAGAATCAGTTTGAGTGTGAAACAAGACCACCGGGAACAATCGAGACCGGGCTTGGACCGCGGCAAACAAGCCCAGTGTGAAAGCCCCCTAAATGAACAATGTGTGTCTTTCTCCATGTTACCTGCACCTGGATATCCCTGTTTATTTGTCAGCAAAAGTCTGCTGGATGAAGCTAAACATGTTAGTTGGTCATCAGAGATCTGAGTCATTGTCTTTTCTCTTTCTGTCTTCAGTCTGAGTGAATGCAGTATTACAGAGGATCAGTGTGTCATCCTGACTTCAGCTCTGAAATCAAACCCGTCACACCTGAGAGAGCTGAACCTGAGTGTGAATGAACTAGGAGACTCTGGAGTGAAAAACCTCAGTGATCTACTGATGAACCCACAATTCAAGCTGGAGAAACTACAGTTAGTATCATTATACTGTACAGCAGTTATTCAGAGTCTAGTTATTCATGTTACCAGGGTTGGAAGTGTCCTTAAAATAGGTAGGGTACAGGTTGTTTTGGTATGTATTTTTATGTGTATAAATGATATGCTATGTTAGCTAATAGATTTAATTTTTGACAGGTTTTTTTTATTATTAATTTATTTATTTTTAGAAAAACCTTTCTAGGGACGCAAGATGCAAATTAGCTCATGCTTAGGGTGACCAGACGTCACGTTTTTCTCAGGACAGTCCCATAGTTCAGCTCTATTTTAAGTGTCCCGACTTATTAAGAAAAAAGTTTTGTCCCGTATTTCATGTTTCCTAAAATTTATTTTTGGGTGATCATAGAACGAGTAGCCTAGTGTCTGTCAAGTGAGAACAGCCCAATCAATTCATCGTAGAACAAAATTAACATCCAATCACAATTTGACATCAATTAACTTGCCATTGGTGAAGGCGGGATTGGCAGAATCGCGCTGAATGACACACAACAGAAGCGCTCTCTCTTGCCTTGCGCGTGATCCCAGTTCTCCCAGATAGAGCGCGATAAATTCTCCTCGCGCCTGAATGGTCAAATGCGCACACAGTTGTCAAAATGTCCATCTTGTGGAGTATCTCATGTAAATACAGTCAGTTATGGCTTAAGTGGACGTAAACAGTTGAGTGAAAACTGGATATGTGTCAGTATATTTAATATTACATCCATAAATTCTGTCTTAAAGGGACAGTAGCCTAATTAAATATTTGTCATTAATGTTAATCAAACAACAAAAGATGTTAAATAAATGTATACATGGTAAATAAGTTTATTTAATCTGCATCTCCATTATATTTGTCGTATTGTTTGTAATTTGTAAATGTATTTTTATATAACAAAATAGTTATAGCATTATATATATATATATATATATATAGATAGATAGATAGATAGATAGATAGATATAGATATATATAAATTGTGAAATAAAATGTCTCATATCATGGTCATATTGCCCATCCTTTGCTCACCTGTCCCGTATTTCACCATGAGAAATCTGGTCACTCATGCTATACTCTTGATGTGCAATACATGTTTTTTGTACTGTCCCTATTAAAATAAACTTGTAAAAAATAACATTCTTCACATACAAGAATCAAAATGCTTAAAATCACTTTAACAGTTTAAACTAAAATACTTTATACTCAATATCTCACAATGACTCTGAGTTCAAATTATATTTGTGCAACATTTTCATCTTAGTATTTTGTGATCTGGTGAAATAAATATGATGATCTCACTTTGTCTGTTTTATTTGTTTATGAAGTTTATGTGACTTTAGTGAATAAAGATTTTTCTTCTGTCTTATTTTCTACTCTCTCTGCTAATGTAGGTTAAGCTCCTGTGATCTGACAGATGAAGGTTGTTCTGCTCTGACTTCAGCTCTGAAATCAAACCCGTCACACCTGAGAGAGCTGAACCTGAGCTGGAATAAACTAGGAGACTCTGGAGTGAAAAACCTCAGTGATCTACTGATGAACCCACAATTCAAGCTGGAGAAACTACAGTTAGTATCATTATACTGTATTTACTGTTTAGTTTATTTTAAGTCAACAGGGCACAAGTCACATCATTTGTAGCGCTGCATCTCCATCTGAAGAAAGATTCAGAAATGGTATTAGTTAACGGGTTTATATGTGTATCAGCAAGGCTGGGTAGGTTAAAATGTATGTCACTACAGATTACAAAATATGTGCTTTAAAAAGTAATGAAAATAGCCTATTTAAATGTTAATTTTTCTGTTGTTTTTATATTGATCCTCTATATTAATCTAGAGTGATAAATTCACTTATTTTTGGGAGTGAGGACGGATCCAGACTTGGATTGTAACTAGTATCCTCAAATGCTCCTGTCATGATTTGTTCATTTATATCATTAAGTTTCCATGTTTTTGCTGGTTTATTAGTGACTGTATGACATTTATTCATGATTCATTTAACTCACACATGAACTGAACATGGATTTGAGTCATTTTCTCTTTCTGTCTTCAGTCTGTATAGATGCAGTATTACAGAGAAACAGTGTGTCATCCTGACTTCAGCTCTGAAATCAAACCCGTCACACCTGAGAGAGCTGGACCTGTGGAGGAATGAACTAGGAGACTCTGGAGTGAAAAACCTCAGTGATCTACTGATGAACCCACAATTCAAGCTGGAGAAACTACAGTTAGTATCATTATACTGTACAGCAGTTACAGTGAGATTGAAGTTTCTTTATTTTAAGACAGCAGAGCTTATGTTTCATTCTTTATAGCAGTGCACTTTCTGGGCTTTCCCTATTGGTCACTTTATTTTTTTTTATTTTTTTATTTTTTTATTAATTGTTTTATTTCCATCATTTGATACGTTATACTGATTGTGTACATGCAGAAATCTGCCTTTTCAACAGAGAATAAAGAATAGAGACATTAAATAAATAGTTAAAATGAAAGAGAAGAAACAGTATCTTCAGCACACAGAACTAGTGTAACTGGGTTTCAAAACAGACTATTGGAAACTAAATGCTGCTGAAGCTCTTCACTAAGATGATCATCATAGATGTGAATTATTGTTATTTCTCTGTCTTCAGTCTGAGTGAATGCAGAATTACAGAGAAACAGTGTGTCATCCTGACTTCAGCTCTGAAATCAAACCCGTCACACCTGAGAGAACTGAACCTGAGCGGGAATAAACTAGGAGACTCTGGAGTGAAAAACCTCAGTGATCTACTGATGAACCCACAATTCAAGCTGGAGAAACTACAGTTAGTATCATTATACTGTACAGCAGTTACAGTGAGATTGAAGTTTATTTATTTTAAGACAGCAGGACTCAAGTCACATAATTTGTAGTGCTGCATCTGAAGAAAGATTCAGAAAAGGTTTTAGTTAATGGGTTTGTATCAGTAAAAAGAGCATTTTAAACTTTGTGGCTGTAAAAAAGTTTCATATGCTGGAATCTGACAAATCTTTGCTGTGAAACAAGACAGAAGGGAGAACAGACTAAAAAACAGTGTAACAAATTGTCATGAATGGCTGGTTGTAATGAAGCTCACGACGATGGAGAATACAATAACACTGTCTTTACAGTTTTTTACAGACGCTAGGACACATTTCTCAATACTTAGGTCACTTTTGCAAAACTCTTCACACAGTGAGCCCAACAGAAGTCTATGTGGGCTAAACTGAGGATAAATTATCATTGCTTTGGCACAAAATGCATTCAATGACCACATCTCTCAAATTCTTTTTTTACTCAAACACAACAACTGACAAAACTCTTTGTATGTACAGGCCAATTTGCACATGCTTACATACTGTTTTCAAAACTGTTTGTTACGGTCCCCGGTTTAAATGCCTAGGAGTGAAGGGGGACACGTAACATAACAGATGGACAACGGCTAGAGTTTTCCAAATAAATGATTTTATTTTAACACAAATTACTCACAAAAGTAACCAAAAACAAGAGACGGGGAGCCCAGCAACAAAAGGGAGAAAATTAACTCAACTAATAAAGTCAAGCTGGGCCTCCCCGCTCCAACAAAAAGTACAAACTAAGTGAAAATAATATAAAGACGAAACGATATGGCTGCGAAGAAAGCTGTGGCTGGCCGAGACCCGAAAGTCCGCCTCCTGTCACTTTATAGCCTCGCTTCTCCAACTCAGCCAATAGGAAACTAGAAAAAGAAAACAATATAACAATGTTAATTAATCATTGAGGACTCTGGGCCGGGCATTTGCGAAACACGGCGTAACACCCCCACCCCTGGATGGTGAATGGTGATCCGGAAAAAGGGCAACCATTCACCACGTAACAGCACGCGACAACGCATCTGCCAAAACCATTGTTCTTACCGGCGAACATGTTTTATCTCCAAATTAAACGCTTGGACAAACACAGCCCACCTCATTAAACGCTGGTTAGAATTACGCATTTGATGAATAAAAATGAGAGGATTGTGATCTGTGTAAACAATAACCGGACGTGAAGAGGAACCAATATAAACTTCAAAATTATTAAGGGCCAAAATTAAAGCGAGTGCCTCCTTTTCAATCGTTGAATATGACTTCTGATGTTTTTGAAACTTTTTGGAAAAATAGCACACGGGATGCTCAATGCCATCGGGCCCATCCTGCAACAAAACAGCGCCTGCTCCTGCATCACTAGCATCAATAGCCAGCTTAAAAAGCACGATCGTACCTTGGGGCAGCTAGGACAGGTGCATGCACGAGAAGAGCTTTAAGAGACTCGAATGCATGTTGACATTCTGGTGACCATTTAAAAACCATTTTTGGACTCAACAGGTCAGTGAGTGGAGCAGCCACAGAAGAAAAGTTTTTACAAAAGCTACGGTAATAGCCCGCCATTCCCAAGAACCGCTGCAATTCACGACGAGTGGAAGGCACTGGGAATGACGTGATGGCCTCAATTTTGGCATTTACTGGCTTTACCATGCCACCACCCACAATTTTTCCCAGGTAAACTACTGTCGCTTTGGAAGTCACACTTAGCCAAATTGAACTGTTAAATTTGCCTCAGTTAACCTAGTAAAGACTTGTTTTAACTGACTGATGTGCTCTTCCCATGTTGCAGAATGGATTACTATATCGTCCAAATACGCCTCGCACCCCGGCACCCCCCCCAAAACGCGGTTAACTAACCGCTGAAAGGTAGCAGGCGCATTGCGTACGCCAAAAGGCATTACAGTGTACTGTAAAAATGCATCAGGAGTAACAAACGCACTAATTTCCCTGGCACGTGGAGTTAAAGGCACCTGCCAGTAGCCTTTAAGAAGGTCTAACTTTGTCACAAAAGCTGCTGACCCCACACGGTCAACACAGTCCTCCATACGAGGAAGAGGATGGCAATCAGGCTTTGTGACATTGTTAACCTTCCTAAAGTCTGTACAGAAACGGTCCGTTCCATTAGACTTGATAGCAAGAAGACAGGGGGAACTCCAGGAACTAGTGCTAAATTCTGCAATGCCATGCAACAGCATATAGTCAACTTGGTTTTGGAGGCGCTGACGTTTTTCAGGGTTGACGGTACGGATGCTGTTTAATCGGGTCATTGTCACCAACATCGATATCATGCTGCAACACGTGTGTTTGGGACGGCACATCTGAAAATAACGAAACATAACAATTAATTAAATTTAATACGTCTGTACGTTGTGAACAGGGGAGATGCAAAAAACAAGAATCAAGGTTAGCAAGCATCTCAGAATTTTTCAATCTGGCCTTGAACTGTAGAGACAGAAGAACTCTCGATACCAGTTTCAGGACCAGACAGTGACTCACAGGCCTCAGGGACAATTCCAACTCCGGACGTCCCCACCACGAGATCAGGTACCTGCAAAGCACTGGATAAAGGCAAACACACAGTTTGAGAATGCTTAGCATTGGACAAGGCCAGGACTGTGTTCACATCACCAGAAGTGGGTTTGCCCAACTGCTCACGATCATAATAAGGTTTAATCATATTGACATGGCAAAGTCTGCTACGACGGGCATGGTCAGGAGTAGCTACAACGTAATCCCTGTCACTGACACGCTTTTCTATGACATAAGGGCCACTATATCGTGCCTGAAGACTAGAACCAGGGATAGGTAGAAACACTAAAACTTTATCCCCAGGTTTAAACTGTCTAGCCTTGGCCTTCTTGTCATACCAGCCTTTCATTTTGGATTGAGCAGCAGACAAATTTTGTTTAGCCAACTCACAAGCCCTATGTAGCTTATACCGAAATGGCTGACATAATCAGATTTTCTGGTTTGGACTCATTCAACCAATTCTCCTGAAGCAGTTTTAAGGGACCACGCACATTATGAGCAAACACCAAATCGGCTGGACTAAAACCAGTAGACTCCTGTACGACTTCCCGAGTTGCAAACAGCAAAAGATGTACACCATCATCCCACTCCTTCTCAAATTCAAGGCAATAGGCCCGAAGCATCGCCTTGAGAGTTTGATGAAACCTCTCCAATACGCCTTGACTTGCTGGATGGTAAGCACTTGAAAAGCAGTGGGTGATGTTCAGCTGATCGGCCACCTGTGCAAACACACGAGACATAAAGTTAGTCCCTTGGTCGGTTTGAATTACCTTAGGGAGCCCAAACAAATGAAAAGAATTTAATGAGTGCTTTTACAACAGCGGGCGCAGTGATTTTACGCATAGGTATAGCTTCAGGAAAGCGCGTTGAAGCACAAATAATGGTCAACAAAAACTGGTTGCCAGATTTAGTACGAGGCAATGGACCCACACAGTCTACAATAATGTGATCAAATGGTGCATCTACAGCCGGAATTGGATACAAAGGGTATGGCGGGATGGATGGATTCGACTTTCCAGCAATTTGACATGTGTGACATGTTTTACAATGTAATTTCACATCACGTTTTAACCCTGGCCAAAAAAACTGGCGCAATATGCGGTTATAAGTTTTATTAACACCTAAATGACCAGCTAAAGGACCGTTATGTGCCAAGCTAAGTATTTCACCTCGAAACCTGTTTGGCACAACAATCTGTGTAACAACGCTCCAATCATCCTGTGTAGAAGCATAAGGTGGTGTCCACTTACGCAAGAAGACATCATTTTTAAGGATATAGCCAGAAGCCATGTTCACCAGCTCATCCTCAGAAACGACTAATTCAAATAAAGAGGTGAGTGATGGATCACGCTTCTGCTCAGAAATTAGATGCTCCCGAGACATGTGTCCGCCACCAAAGCTCTCCAGCGGCTTTTGTGCCTCTGAACTGAACATTAGGTGAACTATGCACGCCACCTTCATATGACGTTGTGGGATCAAATGCAGCACTTGAAGGATGTGTGATAGTGTTACTGTCAGGGGACAACTTCGACTTCTATGTCGGGATATATCATAAAGCTACCCTCTAAACCATCACACTCTAAAACATTAGCTTTAGCCATAGCCCGTGTAACAGCACAGACGGGAAACACTGTAGGATATTTCTTTTGCAATTCATCAGGACCTTCAGAGACAAAGGGGCACAGCAGTAACTTCAGGATTCACTAGAATTTTACCCCCAGCTAAATCATTTCCTAAAAGGAAATCCACTCCTTTAATGGGAAAAGCAGTGTATGCGGCCACTGCAACTGGACCAGACACCAGATCCGAGTCAAGCTGAACAGAGTGCATGGGTAAATTAACAAACTTCATTCCAAAGCCCTGCACCAGCTCACTACAATTTAAGGAGGTTGCATTTGAGAGAGGCAACACACTTTGAAGAATAATAGATCTAGAAGCAGCAGTATCACGTAAAATTGTTACTGGGACTTTTGTGCAGCTATCAGGAAGTGAGACCATGCCCTTCATAATGAAAGGAGAATAAATGTCCAAGTCCACGATTTCAGATTCAGAAAAATGCAGGGCCTGAAGGCGTTTTGACCAATGCAACAGTTTTAGGTTTCTTTTTATTTAACAAAAAACAGTTGTTGATCAGATGGCCACGCTTTTTACAATAAGCGCACACAGGCCTCGCCTTAGCTGCACTGTCTTTAGAATTAGCATGCTCACTAGAGTAGGTGTGCGTAACAGAACCATGCTGTGACAGAGGAACGGAAGGCTTTTCAAAGCTCTCCCTGTGGGTCAAAACATATTCATCAGCTAATATTGCAGCAGCAGACACATTAGTGACTTTTTGTTCATTCAAGTATGTTGCAATTTTGTCTGGTAGACAGTTTTTAAATTCTTCCATAAGAATTAGAATCGCGTAACTGATCAAAGTTCTTTACGTCTTGTGCAGAACCACCAACGATCAAATCAGTGCTATTTTCTCACGACCAAACTCAACATAACTTTGGCCCTCGGCTTTCTTATAGCGACGAAATTTCTGCCTATAAGCCTCAGGAACCAACTCATAAGACCTAAGAACTGCAGACTTCACCTGGTCATAATTTAAACTTACCTCAGGTGAGAGAGAAGCATAGGCCTCCTGGGCTTTGCCCGTAAACACACACTGCAGAAGGAGAGGCCAAATTTCCATAGGCCATTTTAAGGTCGTTGCTACCTGCTCAAATAGCACAAAATATTTGTCAACATCCCTCTCAGAAAAAGGCGTGGATTAAACGAATGCATTTATTAACATCAAAATCTGCCTCCGTCATAAATTCAGTGCTCCTCTGTCTAGCTCTAAGACGAAACTGATTCACACCGTCCTGTCTCTTCAATTTCAAATTTACGCAGCTCAAAATCATGCTGAAGCTCTTTCTCTTTGAGCTCTAAACGCCGCATTTCAACCTGTAGCTCTAATTTACGCACCTCAGAATCTGGATGTGCGATAGCATAAGAAGGAGCGGAGCTAACAGCAGGGAGAAGATTTTTCTCAGCTAGAGCCATATGTAATTGATACTTAATATATTTGTTTTTTATCTTGTTTCGAGATAGGCAATTTAAAGTGAGCAGCAATAGAGAACAGATTATTTTTAGTGCATTGTTCAAATTTTTCAAGACTCGGGTGAGCCACAAAGTCCTCTAAACTAAATTTCCATAATGAGACCAAAAAACATGCAGTCAAAAACAGAAAAAAAGATTTAACAGAGGACATAAAGACCGCGTCAAGCCTCAGCCAGCCAACAGCAAAATTAAAATAACTACACACGCCAAAATTTACAACAAAACAAGGAAATGCACTGTGAAGTAAAGTGATGACTAAAGCACAGCACTGCTTAAACCTACAACAAACCAATGCGCCCCCACTAGCTGTACCTGCCTATCAAATTCTCACCTGTCTAACTCAACCCTTACTCTTCACGCAGGTTCTGCGGCGGGATCTTATGCACTGAAAACCAGTAGGTTTGTGAGGCCATCTGCAATAGACAACCACCCAAGCTCCTACGGACGTGCTCCTGAGATAACAGCTTTAGCAGTTAACACTAACCGCTTCCCCGCGACACTATTAAAACAAAAAAAAAAACAGATGAAGCTCAAAGAGCAACACCTTCTCAGCCTAACGGAGGAGCAAAAGGCCACTTTTTACAAAACAACGCTGTGCAAGAGACAAAACACTTTACTCACCTGCATTTCCTGTGAAAACGATGCAAAGGACGCCAAAAAAACATTCCCAAAAGCACAAAATAGCCGTGTCCAAACACGCACACGCTTTCACTTACACGCCACAAAGTTACACGGGGAATTCCAGATGGCACAATATTGGGAAACCCCTTTTTGCTACTACGTCACTACCGTTCTGCTCATTCACAAAAAAATAAAGCGTGAACAGTGAAACAAAGAAAGTGGCGAGAAATAACACCAATAATCCTATTTAACGCAATAAAACGTTTTACAAAGAATAAATAGAACTTTTTGGTACTATAGCGCAAAGCACGGCAGCTCGCAGTTAAATCAATGCAAGAAAGACTAAATTATCCACCATATAATTCCATTTTAACTTATTTAAAATTATTAGCCCCCAATTATGTTACGGTCCCCGGTTTAAATGCCTAGGAGTGAAGGGGGACACGTAACATAACAGATGGACAACGGCTAGAGTTTTCCAAATAAATGATTTTATTTTAACACAAATTACTCACAAAAGTAACCAAAAACAAGAGACGGGGAGCCCAGCAACAAAAGGGAGAAAATTAACTCAACTAATAAAGTCAAGCTGGGCCTCCCCGCTCCAACAAAAAGTACAAACTAAGTGAAAATAATATAAAGACGAAACGATATGGCTGCGAAGAAAGCTGTGGCTGGCCGAGACCCGAAAGTCCGCCTCCTGTCACTTTATAGCCTCGCTTCCCCAACTCAGCCAATAGGAAACTAGAAAAAGAAAACAATATAACAATGTTAATTAATCATTGAGGACTCTGGGCCGGGCATTTGCGAAACACGCGTAACACTGTTAAACTTATGTTCAAAACAATAACACAATACAAAACTGAATAAGAGCAATTTGCTACATTCCTACAGTAATATTTTAATGAAATATATTTTAAATCTTAAAATTAAATGCTATAAAAACAATTGAATTGTATCAGTGGATGGTGTGTATACAAATTCTTGTATTTTGGAATTACTCAGTGCAAAAAAATAAAAATAAATAAACGACATAAAATATTGGTGAATTCTGCATCATGTCTGATTCATTCCAGTAACATATATTGCAGTGAATTATAAACAGAAATGTGTCCTTGTTTTACACAAGAAAACATTGTATAATGCTACATGTTGTTAGTGTTTTTTAGGTCATTGTTTTGTGGGTGACAAAGTGTGTTTGTCGGCTGTCAACCTTTGCTAGTGTTCTGGAAGAATGAGTTGATTTGAGACCTGAATAAAGTGTTTTGATAGTTGTAGTACATTTTGGATGTGAAATGAACTGTTTTGCCAAGATGAAAGTTGGTTAGGAGAACTGTGTGAAGAGTTTTGCAAAAGTGACCTAAGTATTGAGAAATGTGTCCTAGCGTCTGTAAAAAAGTAATCACAAATCTAACATGTAGGAGAGATAAAACTTCAACATAAATATAGTGATGGGTGATTTCAAACACTGCTTCATGAAGCTTTAAAGCTTTATGAGTCTTTTGTTTTGAATCACTGGTTCAGAGCTTGTGTCAAACTGCCAAAGTCACATGATTTCAGTAAATGAGGCTTCATTACGTCATAACCGTTTCTAAATAGTTCTAAATTTCAATAGTTGCGTCTCATTTCGGAGGTCACATTTGAAGGCTGCATACGTCATTAAGGATGTCTTATTTCAGAAAAGTAACTGTAATAAAATTGACTGTTATTCCTTGTGAGGTGTAAAATACTGTCATTTCTTTCTTTTTTTGGCAATCTAACGGTTACTTTTCTTAAATGAGACAGTCTCAATGACATATGTAGCCTTCAAATGTGACCTCTGGAGGACGCAGCCTCTGAAATGAGATGCAGCCAATGGTTCACCGGTGAACCCGGGCGATGATCTCTGTGAACCCATGAATCATGATTCACTGAGAACCATTGAAGTGTCTATGGGTTTTACCTGATTTCTGATCAGTTTTATACAATTTTAGATGTTTTAATGAGACATTGGTATAATTAAAATGAATTATGGTAGTTGTTAATCTCTTTTATTTGCCTGTTTATCATGGAACAACAAAACAAGCCCTGGAAATTGATAAAAGAACACATATTATACAAACACTCTATATTTAATCTTATTAGTTGATTAGTTAATTACAAATCATAGATTTTACTTTCAATAATACATTTGCAATAGATTTGTAAAAGGTGTTTTTGTGCATGTTTGGACTGAGTTTTATTGCATTTACACTGTTCTGACCACTAGGGGTCACCGTGGAGACGGGTGTCGGGTTGTTTCGAAGCTTCGACACATTACTGCACATTTGTTTCAACTGTTTCAGTGTTTCACAAACCTTCGACCTGCCCATCACTACATAAACGACACAGAACAATGAACAGAACTAAGAGTTTAAACAGAGATCATATTATTATAGGGAGATTAATTTATTGGTATTAGCAGCATTTAAAGCCTTAAAAAAGCATGTTTTAAAGCAGACACTAATTTGGTAGACTGAGTTGGTCATTATTGAAATTATCTGACTATGTCAGTGTTCTTTAATTTGCACATTGTCAGTAAATCACCTGCTGAAATGGGCTAATTAGCCCTGTTTAGTAAATCTGGCCCTTGGATTGTAACTAGTATCCTCAAATGCTCCTCAAAAGTTTTCATGTTTTTGCTGGTTTATTAGTGACTGTATGACATTTATTCATGATTCATTTAACTCACACATGAACTGAACATGGATTTGAGTCATTTTCTCTTTCTGTCTTCAGTCTGTGTGGATGCAGTATTACAGAGAAACAGTGTGTCATCCTGATTTCAGCTCTGAAATCAAACCCGTCACACCTGAGAGATCTGGACCTGAGCTGGAATGAACTAGAAAACACAGGATTGAAGCACTTATGTGACGTACTGAAGGATTCACACTGTAAACTGGAGAGATTGAGGTCAGTAACATTCTTCACATACAAGAATCAAAATGCTTTAAATCACTTTAACAGTTTAAACTAAAACACTTTATACTAAATATCTCACAATGAGTCTGAGTTCACATTATATTTGTGCAAAATTCTTCACCCTATTGATTTGTTTGTAAGATGATCTCTCTTCATCTGTTTGTGTCTTTCTAGTCTACAGTGCTGTGGCATTACAGATGTTTCTTCTTTAACTCAGTCTTTGACTAACTCAAAAGCACTGCAGTTTTTAAAAGATCTTGATCTGATTGAGAATAAGATCGGAGACTCAAAGCAGCAGCTCAGTGACGTGTTACGAGACTCAAACTGTGTCCTGAGGTGAGGAAACATCACTGTGATATTAAAGAGATCTTCATTTACCTCTGATATGTGAACAAACCTTTCCAATTTTGGTGAAAGGAAATTATCATTAATCTTTATTGCAGCAAAGGGTTTGTGTGAGAAAAAATGTGAAGTTATTAAAATGTTCAACACAAAGGAGGAAAGAGCACAAAAGCACACTGTCACAGCTTTATTCAACAACACCTGCTTTATTAACTGTGTCAGTAGTGAATCATTTCAGTCTGAAAATAGACTTGTTCAGATTGTAGGAAAACGCTGCACTCCTGCTAAAATCAGTGTGTTCAGCTTCAGCTCACAGCCGTCCAGCCTCACATGAGAAATGTCTCTGTCTCTAGTGTGTTTTTACCTTGACAAGCAACACGTCACACTACTTTACACTCACTTTACTTTCAGTTATTTACTAAGAGCCCTACAAACATGTTTAAACTAGAGGACAAACGGCTTTAACTAAAGGATTGTGTTTTAATTCAGAATATCATTTGTATTTGCTCCCTGTGGTTTATTCCATACGCCGTACACTCATTAGTTTCTTCTTTACAGTCACTCAATAGGAGTCACACCAACACAAACACACAAACATATCAACGTGATTCATGGTTTAATGTATTATATTTAAACCACAAATATCTCTGCAGGATCATGTAAAGTCAGTAATTAATCTGATTACAGGAATTTAATGTAACTTTTTACTCAAAAAACAGTGAATAATTTGCACTTTGTTCCTCTGAACACTGATTGTTTTCTCTTCTGTTTCACCTTACAGAGTAAATTATCAATCACCAAATGTCTCTGGTGGATTGTTTAAATCAAGGTTTAAATCTCTGAAATCATCATGAGAGGAGCAGAAATCATCAGGTGATCCACAGAAGAGTCTCACTACTGTGTCTATGAGGAGAAATAAATGTGTGATTAATGTGTAAATGTGTTTCATACAGATGGAAGAGACTCAGACTTTACAATGAAATAAAGCAGCATGTGTGTTAGAAACATGTGATATTGAATGATTAATGTTGCTTTAGTATTCAGACAAATGATGGTTTAGTTTTATTTAAAGGTGAACAGGAGAAAGAAGCTCAGATGAGTCTGTCAGCAGAAATCTTCAGGCTCTTCAGTATCAGACCTACAAATATAATAATGTTTGGATTGAACTCATCCATAATGATTAAAATATTTATAATCATCTCTTCTAGCCAGATTTTACCAGTTAACAGCATTTGTGTGTCTTTCAAAGTTCAGAACAATTGTTTTTATTTGAAAAGTTCTCTTGTCTGTTGTATTATTGAAGCTACATGAGCAGATGCAGAGAAGATTCTCCTTCTTAAATAAAGGTGAGCTACTTTGATTTTAGAGAAACCCTGCAAAATGTAAATGATTGTTAATCACACTCTTATTATTCCGAACATGTTTGACTTTCTACTGTGGAAACACTAGAGAATATATTTTGATAAATGTTTCAGTGTCTGATTGGTTTCCAACATTCTTCAAAATATCTTCTTTTATGTTCCACAGTCGAAAGAGTCAGAAAGAAAAATGCAGGTTTGAAACTACATGAGGGTGAATAATTGATGACAGAACTGTTATTTTGGGGTGAACTATCCCTTTAAGACAGTAGTAGTAGTAGTAACTTTTATTATGTGTGCTGCTCAACCATGAAACATGTAAAGCAGACACGAGGAAAATGAAGCGAGAGCACCGGAGTTATGTTTGGGATCATTTTACAGCTGGAGTTACACCTTCATCATGACTATAAGTTTGCGTGTGCATTCACAGCCTTTTGTTTGTGCAAATATAAGTTGTAATATTGTGTTTATTTTGTGTAGGCCTATCTATATGTGATTTATCTCAGATAGGATCTGGTTAAGAATTAACGCTGTAGTAAATCATGCCGGTGATCATCTTCAGCTTCAGCACATGCAGCTCAAACATTAATGCACAACTAATGACTATGATTGGGACTGTAATATTACATAACGTTATAAAGAGAACAATATTGCTATCTGAGGAAGTGGGAAAATTCCACATGAAAAAAAAATGTATCAGATTGGGATTTTACATGGGTTGTGGCGTGTGTCAAAAAAATCAAGAACAGATCATCAGAAAAAGTCAGTGTTTGTCTGGCTTCACACAGCAATGGGAATATTTGCCACACTCATTATGTAATGTAATGTCTACACCTAATTGACAAGTGGTTACTGTATCTCAATGTTCAAAAGGGTTAGTTCACCCAAAAAAGTACATTTCAAGCCCTGGATATAGTGATCAATGTTAGTTTCTTAAACCTAATGATCTAAATCTGCTCTCTTGTAGCTGTGAAGTTTTTCTCCTACTCCAGCAGTATGTTTAGTCGTATGTCCTCATGAAAACAGGCGCTGGTGTGAACACCTCGGCACTGCAAGTTGCTTTTTGTGGCATTATAGGTTTCTTCACATTTCTCACTCCTGTTCTCCTCCTCTTGATCGCCAAAGGCCATGTAGTATTTCTGTACCACAAGGACACAGTCATCACCTACAGCGCCCTTCTAGTGGAGAAACAAACTGTTTTCCATCGGACTGGTGTCATTATTCCTGACGTAAGCAGGATGTTCACTAGTTTTTATGCCAAGAAACACTCATTGCTGGTCAACCCAATGCCTTTGCTCTGCCCCACGACTACAACCACCTCATGGGTTACGACCGGACCTTTACAGACGACTTGAACAAACCAGATAAAAGTTCACTTGTCCACCAACACTGGAGAAGTTTAGTGTGTACATTTCTATGGACTGTTGATGTGTATTAAATTTGGCAGGAACAATATGTCATCTAGTATATTTGTCATGTAGAAAAAACTTGTCTAAAAGTGTATATAAATGGATATTTACCATCTGCACACACTCAATTCAATCTCAGTTCCCTGCCTGTGTCATGATTTTATCTTTTGGCCCAACTTCTGTTTCCTTATTCTCAGTGCTATTTATAGGGGGGAAAACAGTGACCTATCTATCGAAAGGGGATGTTTTACAGAAACAGAGTTAGTTTGTGTGAATGCTTTGATCATTTCATTTAAGAAACAAAAACTGTTATTTCAGACAGAGAGGTCTACTAGTTTTATTCAGGAAAACATAACAGTTATGCTTTTGTTCATTTCAGTTTTTATCTTTTATATTATAATAGCTTTGCCTTGTATGTCCTCTACCTCTGCAGAAAGAAGATTGCTCTGTTCCTCAGAGCAGGTTAGTGTTTGGTACAGCTATGAAGGTGAGTTCAATATGTTTTTCTTAAATAATGCTAAATGATTCAGTTTGGTCTATTCAAGCCTGTGTGAATAAGACATTTTTACTCAGTGACTCTGGTGGTTCAAATCGTTATCAGCAAAAGAGAAGATAGAAACATTTCCACAGGTGTTTACATAAAGAAAAGTTTCAAACAACTAATTTGGTCATTTAGGTTATCACAAAGGTTGTCTCCTTGGAAAATGTATTATAAAAAAAATAATAATTCGTTATAAATAATTATTCGAGGTATTTTGAAGTGCCCACGATAACAATATTGTGTATGTTCATTATCCTGATATATCGTATTACCAGAAGTTAAATTGGGATTTATTATGTGGGGGGGGGGGGGGGGGGGGGGGGGGGGCTCTGTGATTTCAGGCTTTCGAGGGGCGCATGTGTATGCAAAGACTAATCGTATCAATTGACAAACTAAAATATAACAAGTTGAGAGAGCCCTCTGCTATGAACAATAAAATGCTGATCAAAATCATTATATAGATGCTGGTAGTGTGAAAGCTACATCTGAAGACAATAAAATCTTTCTGTAGGCCTGTGCCAATATAGTTCGACATTAAGCTTTGTTTTTTGCTGGTCCCTTGGAGTAAAAAACTAGCTTGCCTGGAAAAAAATATGATTTGTTTTTTCTTTTCCCTGTGTGTGTGTGTGTGTGTGTGTGTGTTTTGTAAATAGAATTTATTTTGAAGTAAGCATTCTCATCAGTGTTTTATAATAATAATAATAATAATAATAATTAACCTTTATAAAGGGCATTTACCCCCTCCCCCAATCTAATTAAATTTATGTTTAATCTTTTATTTCAAATTCTTACAGTTGATAAATTAAAATAGTAAGACACTATAGGGCTGTAACCAAATTAAATAATTTACACTGAAAAAGTACAACTGCATTTAATAATGTTAAGAGATTCTTTAAATATTTTTGAATATACAAATAAGAAATGTTGGTGGGAAATTTATACTTTTAAACATGAAATTAAACCGCCAGTAGATGGCGGCAAGTGACCATCTTAATGAGTGAGCCACTGATTCATTTATTCAAACGATTCATTCAAAAGGCTGAATCATTCGGTTGTTTATGACTGGGCCATTGAATCTTCACTCAACCGATTCGTTCAAAACGCTGAATCATTCGAAACGGCTGTGAGATGCGCTGGTTCTGCTTTGTTTGGAACTATTTTCGCTGCTAAAATACAACAAAAAACAGGAAATATTGCACCTAAAACGTAAGTGATTAATATTAACTACTTGTTTATTGAACTGTTGTATTAAATTAGTGTCAATTTCAATCAAGGTGATATTCAGGAATTCAGCACTTTCGGTGGGGTGATGTTTAACTTTATCATATATCGTAAATAGCAAGCTATAAAAAACCCATATATTGAACTTTTATTGCAACATCATAACTGAGTTTCTTTGTGTGAGCAGAGCTCATTTGTTTTAAATTCTCCTCGAGAGGTTACGTGCGCCTCAACAGCGCAATAGGCTACATATATTACTATCCATCCACTACCACTATCGCCACTTAAGCTAAATGAATCATTCTCGCATTTTGGTTGTTATTGACATTTTAATCAAGCTACTTATCTGGTCAGGCAAGTAAAATTCTCTTTTACATCAAAAAATCCACTTGTCTCGCAGTCCCGGACAAGCGTATGTCAAGCCCTGTAAGCCAGTCATGGTTTTAGTCATGGTTTGCTACAGTTTTAATGTAGTACAATATAACTAGTAAAACTATGGTATCAGAACCATGTTTTTTTTTTTTTTTTTTTAAACCGTGGTTCGCACCAAAAAGTCATGGTAAACTACAATTTTACTATAGTAAAACCATTGTTAATTTTCATAAGGGTATGGAGTTCCTAAAGGGAAATGTTGGCATGTCGCTGTGCCTTCTGCCTTGTTTGTCTCCATAGTAACCCTGATTAGTTCTTGATCGTCAGTATATGGTATAGCGTTTGTTGAAGCTTCATGTAGTGATGGGAGAATCGAAGCTTTTCAAAGCTTCGGATCAATTGCTTCGCAAATGATTCACTATTCCAAAGCGTTCGAATCGCCACACGCTGGTGACCCCTGCTGGTCAGAACAGTGTAAATACAACAAAAACTCCGTCCAAACATGCATGAAACACATTTTTCAAACCCATTGCAAATGTTTTATTGAAAATAAAATGCAATTAACTAATCATCTAATAAGATTAAACATCAAGTGTCTCTAGAATATGTTCTTATCAATTTTGAGGGCTTGTTTTGTTTGTTCCATTGATGGCTCAGCTAAACAGGCCAATAATTGACTATTAACTACTATTATTCCTTTTAATTATTCTAATGTCTCATTAAAATTATATATTTAATTTTATTTAATTTAAGTAAAATGTAAAAACATGTATGTAAACAATAAGAGCATTGTATTAATTTATGTTAGTAAGCCTACATAATAGTTAAGGACACCAAATATAAAGTGGGACCACATTGAAATATGACCTAGTTTTTCCTCACACCTCATTTATTTACAACACAAAAGTTTTGAGAGGAAATGTTAAGTTTCTTGGGGGGGACGCAAAATGTGATGTATCTTATTGTATTATCTTATTTTATATCTTTAATTATGTCTTATTATTTTTTCGATAACCAACGCTCTCTCTTTATCCAGGGCCGTTGTATTTCCTGTCAGTGACCGGTTCCCCCTGCTCTACAAAAGTGGCCTGGCACAATATGACCTATACAATAATCCCAAGTAAGTTTATTAAAACTGAATGCTCCTGAATCATTACAATATGTATAAAATCTATGTGTCATGCATCTCAATGCTTGATCTTGCTATTAACGCTGTGCAATGCCATTTGTGCAAATTTGGCTTTCTAAATTTAAAATAAACTTTATTGTCATTCAGTGTTCACACTTGCTCGTGTCGGATATCATGCTCGAGTTTACATCAAAGGTCAGCTATTGTTTGAGTACACACAACCAGATATTGCTTGTGAGGATGTTAAAGCCTGTTACATCATCAAAGGAGGTAATACATGTTAAAATATATATTTACTGCACTGTACTTCTTTCATAGTAGTGCTGAAGTTGATATTAATTAGAGTGTTTTTTTGTTTCAGAAACACTGCATGAAACCTGTCCATTTTATTTTAAAAGAAAGACATTTTTGCTCCTCAGGTGAGATTTCATGACTAATGTTATACCTGTTTTTATGATAAATGAGATTTTATAAGTTATTCCTGTAGCTGAACTGGTATAGTGTGGAAACACCAAGATCATGGGTTCGATTCTCAGTGAACATGTGTATAAACAATGGAAATGCACTGTTGCTTTGGATACAAACACATGTCAAATGAAAATATGATCCTTTGGAAGCTATGAAACAAGTCTTATGTATTTTATTTTCATTTCTAGGGAGAATATCAGATTTACGTGGATGTGAACATTGTTGATGATGTTGAAAGAAGGCTGACATTACGTTTCAGCATTACTGTACAAATAGAAAGTAGTTAGAATGCAATTTTTCGAGGAGGATTGTAGAACAAGAAACAATTAAAATTACATTTTAAAATATGTTCACATAGAAAACAGTTATTTAAAATTGTAATAATAGTTCACAAATTACAGTTTTTACTATATTTTTGATCAAATGCAGCTTTGGTGATCAAGAGCTTTCTTTCTAAAACATTTAAAAATCTTACTGAGCCCAAATCATTAAATGGTAATTTATTACCATTTAATGATAGACAGTTAATAGACAGTTAATGTTTTGAGCATAAACTTCATTAGAAAAATAGTATTTTATTTCTTATTTTATAATAGCCTTTTCTGTGAAATTTTCTTAGTCTGGACACTTGAGGAAAGTCATGATATGATTTTAGTACTGTATGTTGTGAGGCTGAAACATCTGTGAAAGTGTAAATAAATGCCATTTAAATACACAAACCCTTTGAATTCACTGCTTTCTCTTTACCAGCACTTCTTTGTTCACATAAACACAGGCACTGGGAGAGAAAAAACCCTGATTTACGGTTCAGTGGAAAAGAAAAGTTTTACAGTAATGCGGTTCATTGTGTCCTGTTGTTATTAGATCATGATCTGAAGACTGATACACATATGATACGAAACCATTAAGGAGAGATTTTTCCACTGGTTTGTTTTGACTGTTCCAGCAGTGTGTTGCCATACATCCTCATGAAAACACACTGATGTGAACAGCTGGGAGACAGGAAATTCCATTTTGTTGTTTCATTGGACTGTTTTAATACATTATTATGTATGTCATCATGTTTGTGGTGCTGAAACGTGTGAAACTAAAAGTCATGCACATACGGTTCCCACTGAATTCCTGCATGTTTCATGATTTCATCTCATGGCTAAACTTCCTTTTTTCGACAGTTCTCTGTTCACATAACCACTGGCACTTAACAGTAAACCTGTAGTGGCTTTCAAACCAAATGTGTTTTACATCAATACAGAGCATTGTTAAAAGCAAGAACTGATTTTAGAGAATGGTTAGTTTGAATGTTGTTCTGAATTTCAGTTTTTCCACTGGAGTTGTTCATGAAGGAAACAGATATGGTGCTTTTGTGCTCTTCAGCTTTCCTCTGGTTTATTGCTTTATCTTGTCTGTCATCTGTGAGAGCAGAGAGAAGATTATTATGTTCCTCAGATCATCTGAGTGTCTGGTACACCTTTGATGGTAAGTGGAATCAAATATTTTTTAAAATGACACATACGCAAAAATGACACAATCACAAACAAACATATATACTGTATGTAAATACAAAAATCTGGGGCCAGTAAAACTTTTTAATTTTTTAAATGTCTCTTATCATTACCAAGACTTTATTGCTTTGAACAATAATTTAGTAAGAACAGTAACATTGTGACACATTAATGTAAAATAACTGTTTTCTGTTGTATTATATTTTAAAATGTATTTTTTTACTGTGATGGCAAAGCTGCATTTTTAGCATTATTACTCCAATATCACATGAATCTTCAGAAATCATTCTAATATGCTGATTTTTTTTTTTTTTTTTTTTCCTGCTCAAGAAACATTTCTTATTATTATCAATGTTAAAAACAGATGTGCTGCTTAATATTTTTGTAAAAACCTTGATAAATTTATGGGGGATTATTTGAGGTCTATAAAATGTAAAAGAACAGCATTAATTTGAAATAGAAATATTGTGTAAAATCATAAATGTCTTGACTATCACTTTTGATCAGTTTTTATTTCTTAAAAAAAATCATACTGACCCCAAACGTTTGAATAAAATAATGTACATACAAAAAAACATAATTGGAAACATCTTGGTTACTGATGGAGATGTTATGTCGACTAACAAATGAGTCTCACTTGGGAGCCCCAATCACCTCTGATGTTTAGAAAAATGGGCAATGAAATTGGCGAGTGAAATTCTCATGCCAAGCCACTCGCCCGTACATACAGGTGTATAAGATTGTGGCACACATCCACTCATGAGGTTTATGATTTGGAGCCGAGACGGTGTCCCAGCCACTCTGTGGGGTAGTCCAGGGCTGTGGACTAATGTCTCTGTTCCCTCGATCAGTGAACAAGAGTTACAACAGTAACCAAGAATATCCCTATCTGTCAGTTAATACAAAGTTATGTCAACTGACAAATGGGTTTCCTATGGACAGAGCCACAACCACTGATCTGTGTTATGAGTGCTGGTGATGCAGATGCTGGCAAACTGTAACTTGCCCTTTTGGCAACTGCTCTCGCTAAGTCATGACCTACTCAAAATCTTTGTCCTCCATGCCTGAGGGGTGGAAGGGACAGGGCTTTCTGTGGAGACAGTCGATTTTTCAGCCATGACCAGTGTGATAATGCTGGGAAAGCGTACCTTATCCAGGTAGAGAGGAAACTACAGAGACCACATCCTACCTGTAGAGAGGGACTGGCCTGTGGGGCAGTGTTACATATGGAAAAATCAGAGAGGGCAGAGCAGGATTTGCCAAGGGAAAGACAAGAGTTTACCAACAGGGAAACTATACAGTGGAAGAATACACATATAATCACAACATATGGGGCAACTAGCCCAGTAAAGGGGCTGACCAACCAGACATGCATCTCCAGTACTGGGCCTGGCATCAACGCCTCTACCGTGTCTGACTGTTGAAGGATGCCAACTGAGGAACGCTCATGGAGACCAAAGAAGTCGCTCGCATCCGCCTCTTAGAAAGAAATTGTGTTGCAAGTGAGACACCGAACCAGCCTTCACCCAACTTTCCTATTTGTAACTGACACACAGGAAGAAACCGGAGGTTGTAGAACCTCACAGAGGTGTTAGGTGTCGCCCAGCCCACCTAGTAGAAGGAGCTCTGGCTTGAGTGATAGTGTCTACCACCACCAGTCCTCCGTGTCCCATCCAGAAACCACATGAGAAGATTCCAGATATCTGGAAGCGGGTGCCATATGGTTCCCCGTCCCTGAAAAAAGATGGTCCTTTCTCGGGTAAATCCGCCTGGAAGAGGCTGTCGTGAGGAGCATCAGGTTCAATAACCAAGTCCAGATGTGCCAGTAAGGTAAAACTGTCTTTTTGTCAAAGTGGTAGGCTATTGCTGGACCAATTTATCAGTGGCCCACCGGGAATTCTCATGAATCTTCCGGGAGATATTCTTAATATATAATACAGAGTTTGCATTTGTAGCTAGTGGTTGTGTGCTGATTTTTTTTTCTTTTTCTTTTTACGTTGCAGAATGAAAAAAAATAATAATATCCAAAAACATGTGCATACTTTTATTTTAGTGCAAGTTTATCAATATACAAAAACCTCCAGTCTTTCACATGCATTTCAAAGATCGTGTTTAATTGTGAGTGTGAACGGCAGTTGATCTTGCGCCGGCCCTGCATACAATCACCAGAAAGAGGGCTTCAGCTAACTTCTTTAGAGCCGAACTGGAAGAGTGATCGCTTCATTCACAAAACAACCACTCGGCTCTGAAGCAACAACTCTAATGAGTGGCTTGGCAAATTCCACTGGCTGTTTTTCTACACCTCAGAGGTGATTGGGGCTCCCAGGTGAGACCCATTTGTCAGTCGACATAACATTGTAGTGACTGACAGATAGGGAACCCACTTAATAGTAACAAAAGCAGATATTACAACATTCAGTATTTGAGATGTCTTTTCATTATTTCAATGCTCTCTCTTTAATCAGGACCGTTGTATTACCTGTCAATGACAGCTTCCCCCTGCTCTCAAGGAGTGTCTTTGTACACTATAACTTATACAGTAATCCCAAGTAAGTTAATTAAATATTTATGTTGATTATATATAATATGGAACAGCCCGTTTAATATAATCTTTATAATTTAATTGATTTAGCTTAAAACTTTAATATGAGCTGATGACCTGGCCTTGTTTTGTTTTTCAGTGTTCACAATCAATCGTATTGGTTTTCATTGTGGTTTTTACTACAAAGGTCAGCTGTGGTTGGAGCACACACAGCCTTATGTTCCTTGTGAGGACTGCAAAATCTGTTACATCATCAAAGGAGGTACTACATGTTTGAATATGTTTACTGCAGTATCTTTTAGTGATGCAGGATATCAGTGAGATTGCTTCCCTGTTTCAGAAACTCTTCATGAAACTGTTCCATTTTATGTGAAAAAGTTTAATGGCCCTGAGGTGAGCAGTCAACTTTATGCTTTATCTTTTCCAATTTAAATGCACTGTATTATTTTAATAGGATCCTTTAGAAATTAGATGTATTAAAATATATACTATATATTATATTATATACAACTCCATTTCCAGAAAAGTTGGGACATTTTGTGAAATGCAATACAATCACGAATCTGTTATTTGTTAATTATTTTTAAACTTTATTTAACTGACAAAAGTACAAAGAAAATATTTCCAGTGTTTTCACTGACCAACTTAATTGTATTTTATAACAATACACAACTTGATTTTGATGGCTGCAATACACTCCAAAAAAACCCCCAAAACAAACAAAAACAAAAACAAACAAACAAACAAACAAACAAACAAAAAAAAAAAACTAACCACAGATTCTGTTTTTTATTGCATTTTACAAAATGTCCCAAATTTTCTGGAAATGGGGTTGTAAATAATAATATAAAAAATAAATAAAATTAAAAGCCTTAATCTTATAGTTAAACAGATTTCTATTTTACTTTCCAGGGAGAATATCAGGTTTTCATGACTGTGAACATTATTGATGATCTTGGAAACAAAGTGACATTACAATTCAATGTCACTATAGAAGCAAAAAATGATGGCAATAAGAATGTGTTTCCACTGCTGGGAGGGCTGTAGAGTAAAATACATGGAGTATCCAGCTTCTTTCTTTTACTGTTTATAATTTATAAGTTTCATAATCCTCATAATTCATTCTGTATTTTCTGTTTTGTTTTCTGATCAGATCAAGCGATCGACAGGTTAATGCATGAGAGTGCCACTGTAATGTTTGCTCTGGAGTTCTTGTATTAGACAATGAACAGGTGTCTCAATGTTTCGAGGAATGTTGTAGGACAAGAAAAGCCTATTAAACTGTAAGACAGGAAAGACAAGAGAAATTTATAAAACCATTCAAAAGTTTGGGGTCAATAAAGCCCCTTTCAGACAGAGATTCTGGGAAATCCACAGATAATGTGTCTCATGATTTGTCCCAGAATCATTTGATTTTGGTTCATTCGCACTGTCAGTGATTTTCTGGAATCTGTACGTTCACACACATATCCTGTAAAGATCCCGTAAAGACACGTGACATTAGGATACATGTAATGTCTCTGCAGCGTCCCCATAAGTTTGCTTATGATCTGATATCACGGCCAGTGATCCCGGCAATGCTACTAGGTCTCTATCCTGGGATCGATCTTGGAATCAATCATTGGACCTGTTTGCCTTCACACAGAAGGCACTCTTGCAATTTTATGGAAATGTTCTGGGATCAATGCTCTGTGTGAAAGGGGCTTAAGATTTTTTTATTTTAAGAAATTAATACTTTTATTCAGAAAGGATGCACCATAAAGCATTTATAATGTTACAAAGATTTCTAATAGAAATAAAGAAAAATCTGAAAAAAGTTATCAAGGTTTCCACAAAAGTACGCACGACAACTTATGTCAAAAGAGTAACCTCTGACACAAAGTAGGAGTATCGTAAGCTTAGACGTCATGGTTTAAACAAACAGGGCTGGGCAACAAACTCAAGCTCCTCATTTCTTTTATATCCAAAATTCGTGACCGGTGTTTTGTTTTGCTCTCTCCTCTGCACTTCCACATTCGTCATTATGTCATACGTCAGGTCAGAGTTCACTTTTTCGACGAAAATCAATGCGTACGGCCGTCTGTCGGAAGCTAATTATTTTAGTTTTTAAAGTTTTAAATATGGATGTTTTTCTTACAAAAATGAATTGCTTCGCTTCAGAAAGCCTTTATTAACCCCCTGGACCCATGTGGTTATCTTGATGGATAGTTGCACTTTCTTGGGCTTCAAAATCTCATCCTCTGTTCACTCCGATTATAAAGCTTGGAAGAGCAGGACATTATTTAATATAACTCTGATTGAATTTGTCTGAAAGAAGAAAATCATATACTCCTAGGATGGCATGAGAGTGAGTAAATCATGAGGGTAATTTTCATTTTTGGGTGGACTAACCCTTCAAGGCCCTGATATACTTCAAGTGAAATCTAAGAATGAACTGATATGACATCATTTCGAACAAAATTGGGCCAAAACAATATTTGTTTTGTGTTCATTTCAGGAGTTTGAAATGGCTTGCCAAAGTAAACTTTCTAGAAAGTTTCAGAGTTTGCTCTGGCTGGTAAACACCTTTGAACTCCCATTGGTCAGTGTTGATTATGTAATTGGTAGGTGTGTGCTGAGGCTCCGCCCTCTTTCTTCTCTGCTTCATTTCTTCTGAGTCTGTCGAGGTCAGACGTTCGCTGAACACACTGGAGAGTCACTTTATAGTAGAAAATGAAGTTGTACTTATGAAGTGTTTTTCATGTTTAATACTGTAAAGCTGTGTGTTTTTAAGCAGTCTGTTGGATAAAGCACTATATAAATAACGTGACTTGACTTTACTGGAGTACTGAACTGCAGAGCTGGTGCAAACAGATCCATGTTGCCATGATCAGATGCTTTTCTTAGGCTTTCTTTATAAAAAGTCTTGCTGTTTTCTCATTTTTGTTGTATGTTTATTTCGTTATTGAGAGGAAAGCACAGCACATATTTACATATTCATCTAAATGCTCCTCTCAGTAATGTGGGCGGTGTTGGATGTTGGATAACAGTCATTAATTTTTACAGTCGAACTTCATTTTTACCCCCAGGCAAAGAACGAAAAACTTCACCATGAGTATATCAGGGCCTTTAGCAGTCACTAGCCCACTTTCCTCAGTCAAAAGATGAAATGTCACTCATTGGCAGCTTATATGGGACCGCCCATTTTGGCACGCTAAGATGCCATTGGTCTGTACGTGATTCAATCAGGCTTTCCCCAGACTTTCCCCACAGCGTCAGAAACTGTACAATGTCTTATTCCCGTCTAAACAGGGAACCAAGGTTACGTTAGAAACCAAAACACTTTTACTGTATTTTTGGTCAAATAAATGCAGCTTTGGTGAGCATAAGAGATTTCTTTCAAAAACATTTAAAAAACTTACTGACCCCAAACTTTTGAACAGTAGCACACCTGACAGCAAAATTAAGAAAATGTATTAAGACAGCTGTTTTAAACCTTTTTAAATATATTATATTTTATTTATTATTTTATAACCTTTTCTGTGGTGTGTGACTTAGGAGAGATGTTATATTGTCTATTTGATTTGTTTTTAATAATATCAATACATTTTCTTAGTCTGGACACTTGAGGAAAGTCATGATATGATTTTAGTACTGTATGTTGTGAGGCTGAAACATCTGTGAAAGTGTAAATAAATGCCATTTAAATACACAAACCCTTTGAATTCACTACTTTCTGTTTACCAGCACTTCTTTGTTCACATAAATACAGGTACTGGGAGAGAAAAAACCCTGATTTACGGTTCAGTGCAAAAGAGAAGTTTTACAGTAATGCAGTTCATTGTGTCCTGTTGTTATTAGATCATGATCTGAAGACTGATACACATATGATACCAAACCATTAAAGAGAGATTTTTCCACTGGTTTGTTTCATTAAAGGAGAACAGCAATGGTGCTTCTGTACCTTTCAGCTTTTCTTTGTCATATTGTGGCATTGTCTTGTATATCCTCAGCAGAGAGACATTTGGTTTGCTCCTCAGAAAGTGTTAGTCTTTGGTACAGCTACGATGGTAAGATCTTTTTTTTTTTTTTCAATAGTTTACTTATTTATTGAGTTTGATCTGTTAGCTCAGAACATTAGCTACCAGCAAAAGATAAGTGATACTTATTTAAAACTATAAATGAATGTTTTTTAATAGATTTCTTTGCCTGAAACGTTTCAATTTTTTTATTTCAATTTATGTACCAATTACTGTTAATTGTTCACATGATGTTCATGAATCACCTCTTGTAGGCTTTGAATCTCTTTTCATGATTCTGTTTGATGTCATTATGTAATTAAAAACAGTCGACACTCTCTTAAATCAGGGCCGTTGTATCTCCTGTCAGTGACTGGATCTGCTCTGTAGGAATGACTTTGTACAATTTAACATATACAGTAATTCCAAGTAAGTTTATAAAAGATGAATGCTCTATATTGATTACATTATGCAATATTACATTAAACTTCACTATTCACTACTTATCCTGTTTAATATTTATAATAATAATTTAATAATAATAATAAAGTTATTATTTTTATTAATTCGATTTTTTATTTCATTTATTAATCATTTATTTGCCTTGTTTTGTCATTCAGTGTTCAGCACCACACGTATGGGGTGTCATGCTCTCCTTTACTACGAAGGTCAGCTGTGGTTTGATCACGTTCAGCCAGAAGTTTCTTGTGAACATTTGAAAATATGTGACATCATCAAAGGAGGTGAACATATTAATCTTTTACTGCATCCCTCACAGTCACAGTACAGTGTTTCAGCGGTGCATTAATACAGATCACTAATGAGAACACATTCTTGTTTTAGAAACACTTCATGACACAATTGCAATTTATTTGAGAAGATTTTATCCACCTGAAGTGAGCAATCAACAGAAATGCTTTATCTTTTCCTGTATAAATGACTTTTATGATCCTGATGTGTAAAGATATATATGTTATAACACCTTTTTACTATATGAAACATTTTTCTGTTCTAGAGGTTTCAATACTAACACTTTACCCATAAAATAAATGTTTTTTTTCTTTATCATCGAATGGAGATTAAAAGATGATTGTGTTTTACCTTCTAGGGTGAATATCAGGTTTATGCGAATGTGACACTTGTTGATGACCTTGAAAACATCCAAACAGTCCATTTCAATATCACTGGACAAGTGAAATATTGTGATGTCATGAACAAAAGCTTTCAGTAGATGGAAGGGATGAAGGACAGACTATGGTGTGCTGTTACTTTTTCTCTTCTGGAGCAGATTCACCATTCTGTGTTTTCTGATAAGATCAAGTGATTTCACTGGTTAATTCATATTCATATATGGAGTTCTTATATTAGATTTGGTCTCATTAAAGCAAAGCCATCTCAAAGTATTGGTATAGTGTTTTTATTTTTTTTATTTACATTTTAATCTTGTAAAAACACCTCATACTCTTCTAGATTGTTCTAATTGTTGATGGTTGTTGATTTCTTTGTGTTTGATCTATAAAATAATCTGACATAAATAAACGCTTTATTTTTCTAAAGGTGAGAAGTTCTGATTGTTGCAGCAGTGTGTTGCCATACAATAAGTATAAAACTAAATAAAGTCATGCACATACAGTTCCCACTGAATTCCTGCTTGTTTCATGATTTCATTTCATCTAAACTTCCTTTTTTCAGCAGTTCTCTGTTCACATAACCACTGGCACTTAACAGAAAACCTGTGGTGGCTTTCAAACCAGATGTGTTTTACATCAATACAGAGCATTGTTAAAAGCAAGAACTGATTTTAGAGAATGGTTCGTTTGAATGTTGTTCTGTTTAAATTCCAGCTTCCCAACTTGTTCATATCCATTCTGACAGAGTTTTTCCACTGGAGTTGTTCATGAAGGAAACAGATATGGTGCTTTTGTGCTCTTCAACTTTCCTCTGGTTTATTGCTTTATCTTGTCTGTCATCTGTGAGAGCAGAGAGAAGATTATTATGTTCCTCAGAACATCTGAGTGTCTGGTACACCTTTGACGGTAAGTGGAATATCAAATATTTTTTAACATTTTAAATGTCTTTAATGTCACTTTATCAATTTTATGTGTCCTTTCTGAATAATATAATATTTGATTTCTTACTGACCCAAAACTTAATGGCATAGTTTATACAAAAAATATAACTGGAAACCCACATATTATTAATCCACAAAATATGATATTACAACATTCAGTATTTGAGGTGTCTTTTCATTATTTCAATGCTCTCTCTTTAATCAGGACCGTTGTATTACCTGTCAATGACTGCTTCCCCCTGCTCTGTAGGAGTGAATTTGTTCTCTGTAATTTATACAGTAATCCCAAGTACGTTTATGAAAGATTTATGTTGATTATATTACATAATATGGAACAACCTCCTGTTTAATTTAATCCTTACAGCTGTGGTGAAAATCAAGTTTTTAATGTTGTTTATATGTCTATGTGGTGTTTTAATACAAAATATATGAAAGTTTAATTTTTATCTTTAATACAAACAAATTTTTTGAGAAGGACATGGGCAAATTCATGTCAGCATGATTGCTGAGTACAAAACTGCAATGAAAATAAGACAGTCTCCAACCCGCGGTTTGAAATCAATGTTGTCTATGACTTTTCATTATTTCAATGTTGTATTACACAAAATTTGTTCTACCTTGTAACATAATATGGATTATATTACAATCACATCAACGTGCCGACGAGCTTTAGCATATCATTAACAGCGAACTAGCAGAGAGAATCCAAGTTACCCTGGTACATTTTTCCATTGATATGAAAAATTGTGTAGATTTAGAAATATAGCAGGCATATGATGTTTATTACGATGTTATGATGAACTATAAGCCTTTCTCCACTGATGTTCTCAGGTCAAAGCATTTGCAAGGACACTGATTGTTAGAAGGCAGCTGTCTGACTCTGACATGGTGAACACGAACATGGTTTGTGTAACATTAGTAACACATTATTAGCTGTTTGATAGCACAGTCAAGCAAAAGGCTAATCATATTAATTACCATTATGTGTCCGATGTTGTAAAGAGCGA
Organism: Megalobrama amblycephala; assembly: GCF_018812025.1. NCBI lineage: Eukaryota > Metazoa > Chordata > Actinopteri > Cypriniformes > Xenocyprididae > Megalobrama > Megalobrama amblycephala. The sequence goes on along the minus strand of NC_063060.1, from coordinate 43,091,830 downwards.
AACCACTATGCAGCGTTTACCTCAGTAAGTTGACCGAGTGGATCTCTGAGCTGGCGTGAGCGAATGGAGGCGGGGCTAATTTGCATATTCATTGATCCACATATATTAAATGAGGCAAGGGTGTAGAGTTACATTCAAGCTATTTTAATGCATAAAGAAATGTTTAAATATGTCCTTTTGGTGATTAAAGACGTGGGATACAATTATTAACTACAGGGGGACTTTAAATTTATAAATGTTTATTATAATTTGAACACATTTATTGACTTAATTTACTTTATTAAATGATCTATTTGCTCTACAAAATGCACTCAAAAAAATACCCTTATTGAACCATCAATTTATTTGACAGCAGGAATTCCATCCTAAACATGTACATGAGGCTCACAGCCTAAACACAGGCGACACTCTTCTGCATAATGGTAGCCACAAAATACAAAAACACTACAGAAACTCCTCTAAATGTCCAACATGACTGAACATTAACACTAACATAAACTAACAACATCTTTCCCTTTACTGTAAAATAACACTTTAATCCCTAAATTTACTCTCCTAATGCAGTTAGTTGCAAAGCATGCAGGAACTATGGATCCACTGCCCAGTTAGTGCCCAGTGCGTTTAACTCAGCAATATTGAGTTGACTGAACAAACACTTATTAAGTAAAGCTGGCAACACTCATTTTTAGTAGAAACAACTCAGGTAAATTAAGTTAATGTAGTTACATTCGTTTTTTAAGTAATGTGAACAAGGATGGTTTTGAGTGAAACTAACAACAGTAAAAGTTTGTTTTTGTTTTGTTTTTCAGTGTTCACAATCAGTCATGTTGGTTTTCATGGTAGTGTTCACTACAAAGGTCAGCTGTGGTTGGAGCACATACAGACATCTGTTCCTTGTGAGGATTTCAAAATCTGTTACATCACCAAAGGAGGTACTACATGTTCAAATATGTTTACTGCAGTATCTTATTGTGGTGATGCAGCTGGATATCAGTGAGATTGCTTCCCTGTTTCAGAAACACTTCATGAGACTTTTCCAGTGTACATGAAAAAGTTTAATGGTCCTGAGGTGAGCAGTCAACATTATGCTTTATCGACTCCGATTTAAATGTGATGTATTATTTTAATTTTATTCTTCAGAAATTGAATGTGTTGTGTATGTATTATACTATATAAATAATAATAATAATATAAAATAAAAATAAGATTCAGTGCTATAATCTTAGATTCTGCCAGATAGGAAAGACGACATCTTCAGCCCACCAGCAGTCTGTCAGTTAGGCACTTGATTCTTCTTCTTCCAGGATGACACATTATCAGCTGCTGAGTATCGTCATTCATTCAGAACTGCTCTCCTGTTTGAAGTGTGATAATATATATATATATATATATATGTATATATATATATATACATATACATATATATATATATATATATATATATATATATATATTTTTTTTTTTTTTTTTTTTTTTTTGGATAATAAAATAAAAAAAGACAAAAAGGCCACAACCTGATTATTGTAGTGACTAATTGTGTTTGTCTGTTCATTAATAGTTACTTCATAGTTATTTTTAACATAACGTCAGATAAATAATAAGTGTTACTGAGATGATAAACCTAATCCATATGGATCGAGTGATTTAGTCCAAATGTTCTAAAGAGACTTGATCGCTTTTTATGATGAACAGATTTAATTTAGGCTTTTACTCACATGTAAACACTGATTAGTGAATATAAGCAGAAGCTCCACCTGACCTGAATGACGCACAAGAACAAACCTCTTCTAGAAGCTCAAACATGCTGTGTGACACACGAGAATGAACCTCATTGGTTACGCAGCACATCTGAGCTTCCGGAAGAGGTTTGTCCTTGTGCGTAATTTTGTCTGTTTTTTTTTTATTTATTTTATTTTTTTTTATATTTATTAAATTATTCCCATTAGTCTGTTCTCTAAATTTTATAGCTTTTCTCTTGGTTGTGCTGTTTCCAGTACATTTATGTTAGAGCTTTTATCCAATCATATTTCAGCATTCATGTGTTGTCATAGTCAAAATCTGCCTTGAGCCCTTCAGAATCAACAGTGTTTATTCAAGCATCTTGGAGACACGGCCACAATTCTTCTGGATTTAGTTTGTCTCAGTTTCATCTGTTTCTTCATGTGATCACAGACAGACTCAATGATGGGGAGATCAGATCTCCATGTGGAGCACCAGCTGTTGTCAGACTCCTTGTGCATTCACTTGTGCAATTTCACTGGATAATTAAAATGATCAGGGCTTGAGTCTGAATTCATGTTTATTGTCTACTGCTAATTTTAACTCAGTCTAGATCTGTTGTTATTTGTGATTCAAACACATGAGAGCACAGGGCTTGACACTTACTTTTTTCCCAAGAAGCACATGTGTTTGGAAGTTGAAAAATTCAGGACTGCATCACAAATTTTAGAGGCACATTTTTTTTTTAATTTGTGTTTTAGCTTAATAAGTTGATATAAAGAGACATTGTAAGGAGAATACAAAAAGTACACAAGGTTTTTAAATATTTCTGCTTCAAACTGTTTTTATTAATTATGTAATCTATATTTGTTTTATTATTTATGTAATTTATAGTCCTACTTTAAAACTGTATCAGATTTTCATTTAACGATAATTTGTCATGGTAGATTATATGGGATCACGTATTGAATTAGGTTAGGATAAAGTGCTGTCCTCCAAACAGATTTAATAACTTTTTTTCTTACAACATTTAAATATACAGTATCTGAAACAATACCCAGACAATGTATAAAGCAGACGTTTCAAACAAGTGAAAAAGAACTATAAAAAACAATAAGTAACACTTACAATAAGGTCCCAAAAAATAAGCCCTAAAAAAAACAAAAACAAAAAAATAACCCCAAACACTGCGAAATCAAAGCGCTTTATCATTCATATCAGTGTATACAATTGGTGAAATATACGTTTTTTTTGTTTGTTTTTTTTAAATATATGTTCCGTGAAATATCGCATGTGTCGAATCTGTCGCAGTTTAACATCTGCTGGAATCCAGGTAAACATCTGCGTGCACGCGCATGTTCCCAGTTATGATCCATAACACCTGTTGATATCCGAACAGACGAAGAATCTTCCAGATGACAATCTTTTGAAGGCAACAGATGGTAAAACATGAAATCACTGAGAAAGAGTTATTGAAAACGAATATCATTCTGAAGGTTTTCTCTCATTTTCTCTTCAGTTTTAGGCTGTTGATTTTGTGATGCGAAATCGAAAGTAATTTTGATCCAAAGATTTACAGTAAACAGGAAGATGAAGCCTAACGTGAGTGTGTTTATTATTATTATTATTATTATTATTATTAGTCACGGAACAAAAATCTACTATTATTTAATTTAATATTTCAGTTCATTATAGCAGTTATGATTAGTAGTTATACAGTGTGATCATAATAATTCAGGATACTTTTACTCCATCAGTTATTTTAGGATCATTTGAAAGTAATGAATTCAACCATCATTGTGAACTTGAACTAATGATTAAACGACAAACAATTCAACAATTAATAAATATTGGGTAAATATGATTGTAAAATGATATTAAACTGCAATAGAGAATATAACAAATTAGGTTTAAACAGTGTGAATTTCTGTTCTCCAGTGAATTCATATTTAGTGTCATTAAACAATTAAACTCATTAAACAATCTGAAATTATATTAAGATCATTCAGTTATTTTACATGACAATATATTTGTAACTCACTTTATTTTATTCATTGTTTTTGCTGTTGTGTCTAACTCATCATTCTTCATTATTTTCATGTTCTTCATCTCTGTCAAATCTTGTAATTTCCAGGTCCTGCTGAACGATTGATTGTTTTCTCAAACCAGTGCTGATCAGAGGAGCGAGGAAAGGACTCTCTCTCTAAGATGAGTCTCTCAGAGAAACACAGGTAACACTGCGTTTGTTTCACACCATCATTTTAAACTCTACTGGAGTTTGTTTTTCCCTGGGAATATCAAAACTTTAATTAAAACATTCACCTCGCTCTCCCAGCTAATCAGGTGCCAAGACCTATAAATCAAATTAAGAATACAAAAAAGGTCTGCACTCTAAAAAGACTTTAATTAAAGTACACAGGAGATAAGATGACAAACGTTTCGGCTCTTCGCCTTCGTCAGTGTAACAATTTCATTCACTCTCAATAATAATATAGAAAATGCACTATAAATCCAGAGGTGTTTACAATCATGCTTAATCAATCAGATAATTAGTCCACAAACTTCAGTTCAAGTCCATAATAGATCACAATTAAGGAATGACTAGAGTAAAAACACATAATATGACAAGATACACAACAATGATTTCCAAGACACCAGAATAGATCTTTCAAAAATAATAAACACCAGAATAGCTTTATCAACAATAAACAAATATAAATAGGATACAATAACAATTCAGACAGCATAGCCGTTCATAAACATTGTACTCAAAAAAAAAAAAAAAAAAAAAAAACTTTAAGCATTGTTTTAAATGTGCAAATTCTTTGATCAACTTCAATCTTGAACCTCTTAAATTAGCCGTTTGCCATGGGGCACTATAGACAATAACACAGTTAATAATTTGTTAATTTCCTTCTAGACACGACCACACTGAATTAATCCAAATACATGACTTCATAAATCATAAAATTATTGACAGACATTAGGAAACAAATATACACTTAATTTAATTGAAGTATGCTAACAAAACTGTGTCACACAGACATTTCTGCTCTCCATTTCTGTTTGTTAAAAATAAAACTTGACATGTTCTCTTAAATCAGAGTCAAACATTTTTTTTTAAATCATAAGCATATTTATTCTCACTCATGAAGATTAAAGAAATCATTAAACCAAATGTGAGCCAGTCAAATAAAATGATCGATAACTGTAAATTGTGTGAGTGTGTGTATTTCTGTGGAGGATTAGATAAAGACACGGATGTGTTTCAGACACAGTTGAACCTCCTTTACTAAAGTGTTTTTCTCTCTGTTGTTTGTGTCATTAGTGTAAGATCAGGATCACATGTGTCCAGCTCTGTGTCTCTGAAGAGTGATTGGTCAAAAGATGGACTAGGACCAGACTTCAGTGGGGAAAAACTATCATCTAATAAAAGGTATTTCATGTTTCTAATTTTTGGTCACACATTACTGTTAGGATGTGTCACAATTTTCAAATACTCGATCAGTTGATTTAATTATAGAATATCGAATAGGATGAGCAATATGTTATAATGTGTTTAGGCAGCCTAAAATCATTATGGCTTCAGCCGCAACACCGGTATCATCACTTGCCCACCGCGGCACCGACCTCACCGTTGTTTTGATTTTTTTTATAGTAATAAAAATAATTTAGTTCAGTTAGATGATGATGGCGGAAGATTTGGTTTCAAAGTGAAATTTAAAAGGGAACATTTAAGCGAGTTTGTCATTGTACTGTTTTGTTGTGTTTTTCATTGGTGCTAATTTGAAAATGAAAGTAAAATGTACACAGGCATTCATAACAGAGCTTTTCCACTGGAGCAGAGCGAGCGTTTTCAGTTCATTCCTCAATGTTTATAGGAATTAATTGCGGCCTTGAGCATTTTACTTTCATTTGGTTATGCTTATTATATTAATATGTTCTGTTACAATCATTATACGGTTTGAGTTTAGATAGCATACATTTTATAATGTTGTATCAGTGAATACCAATCATGAAATAATTTTAGATCAAGTATTTATCAGAGTATTCACAGCTAATGATTTTTTTTTCTTTCTCTTTTTGTAATATTTTGCCTGGAAAATCAGGATTTTACTGTATTTATTTGATTACAGGCTTCAATATGAGACATTAGACGCAGACGTTCAGACTCACAGGAACAAGAATTTAAAAGACAATCTAAAGGGAATCTTCCTGGTAGGAAAAACATTTTCATAAATGATAAATATTTACAACAAACCAATATGTTATTGAACAAAGAAATTTAATTGTATTCCTCTTGTAGATGTACAGTTTGGTTTAAATTGTTATTTTGTCTTTTTTATTACTTTTGTTTGTAGGATCTTGAGAGCAAAATAATCAAATTTCTGAAAAAAGAGCTGGAAAAGTTTAAGAAAATATTACAAAATGAGGACACAGAAAACGTTGTGAAGGACTTTAATGAGAATAGATGCAGTATCAAAGCAGCAGCTCTTGATCTCACACTACATTACCTGAGAGAGATGAAGCAAGATGAAGCTGCTGATGCTCTAGAAGGTCAGAGACTCATGATCATCTGTCAGATTGACACTTATTAATGTAGACTATCTATAAAACTATAAATTAAGACTAAAATTATCTATTTTTGTTCCTGTGTTTAGATGAGCTGCTCTTCATTTATCAGCTAAAATGTGGCCTAAAGAAGAAGTATCAATGTGTGTTTGAAGGAATGGCGAAGCATGGTGACTCCATACTTCTGAATAACATCTACACAGATCTCTATATCACTCAGGGTGGCAGTGAACAGGTCAATACTGAACATGAGGTCAGACAGATTGAAGTTGCTTCCAGGCGTCATGAATCTCAAGAGATTCAGGTTAAATGCACAAATTTGTTTGAAGCTCCTGAACAAGACGAGGAGATCCGAACCGTACTGACAAAAGGAGTCGCTGGCATCGGAAAATCAGTCTCTGTGCAAAAGTTTGTTCTGGACTGGGCTGAAGGAAAAGAAAATCAAGATATCAGTTTCATATTTCCTCTTCCATTCAGAGAGATGAACTTAAAGGAGAAAGAAAAGCTAAGTTTGATGGACCTTATAACTAATTTTTTCCCAGAGACTAAAGGACTGAACCTTACAAGAAGGAATCAATTCAAAGTCCTGTTCATCCTTGATGGATTGGACGAATGTCGCCTTCCTCTGAAGTTTGATTGTAATGAGACGTGGAGTGATGTATCGTCACCAGCCTCTCTGGATGTTCTCCTAACGAACCTCATGAAGGGAAATCTGCTTCCTTCTGCTCTCATCTGGATCACCACCAGACCAGCAGCTGCCAGTAAGATTCCTCCTGGCTGTATCGACCAGCTGACAGAGATACGAGGATTCAGTGACGCACAAAAGGAAGAGTACTTCAAAAAAAGATTCACGAATCCAAATCAGGCCAACACAATCATTGATCATATTAAAAAATCAAAGAGTCTCTTTATCATGTGCCACATCCCAGTCTTCTGCTGGATTTCAGCCACTGTTCTCCAGAACATTCTGGAGGAGAAAAGAAATAATGATGTGAAAAACAATCAGGCTGATGAGATCTCTAAAACACTACAGGAATCAAACACTGAAGACACTCCCAAGACTCTGACACAAATGTACACACACTTTCTCCGCTTTCAGATCCAGCAGAGTCGCCGAAAGTATGATGGAGAATATGCAGCAGATGTTTCCTGGGATAAAGATGCCATCCTTTCACTGGGAAAACTGGCATTTCATCAGCTGAAAAGAAACAACGTGATCTTCTATGACACTGACCTGGAAGCCTGTGGTATTGACGTCTATAAGGCATCAGTGTACTCAGGCATGTGTACCCAGATCTTTAAGGAGGAAACAGGGATCATTCTTGGTACCATGTACTGCTTTGTTCACTTGAGCATTCAAGAGTTTATTGCAGCCCTTTATGCACATCTGTTTCTAGACATCAACAAGAAAAGTGTGTTTGTTCATGAGTCTACAGAACAGGAAAACAAAAATGAAACCATGATTGATTTTCTCAAGACTGCAGTGGACGAGACGCTCGAGAGTGACAATGGACACCTGGACCTTTTCCTTCGCTTCCTCCTCGGTCTGTCAGTCCAGTCCAATCGACGACTCTTACGGGGACTGTTGACGCAGCAAGATGGCAGTGACCAGAGCAACAAGGAAATAGTTCAGTACATCAAGCAGAAATTAGAAGATAATCTGTCTGCAGAGAGATCCATCAATCTGTTCTACTGTCTGAATGAACTGAATGACCAAACTCTGGTGAAGGAGATTCAGACCCACCTTAGCAAAGGAAGTCTCTCATCTGGTGTCCTTTCACCTGCCCAGTGGTCTGCTTTGGTCTTTGTGTTGTTGACATCAGAGGAAGAGCTGGAGGAGTTTGAGCTTCAGAAATTCAAGAAATCAGATGAGTGTCTCATTAGATTATCGGCAGTCATCAAAACCTCCAGAAGAGCTCTGTAAGTCAATTAATATGTTTTGTTATGTTTTACTCTCATCTGAAAAATGCATTTATCTACATTATTCTATAGTGATTCCCCATCATGATCATGAACATGAACATAATTGTGTAAAGCCTGACATATGAAATAATAGTCTGAAAAAAAAGTTGAATGAAGATAGATTAGCAAACATTTAGACTAAACATAAAAGAACATTTAAAATGTTTTCATATTTGTTTTGTATCATATGATGCATCAGATTTTTATGACTCGTAGAATTATATACTGGCTCATACTCGTACTTGAGGAAGGAAAAATATGTTTATTTTTATGAGTCATTCTGTAATTTTAATTGTATGTGTCCTGCAATACATAGATAATTGAGAGATTTACAAATAAACATTTATCAAAAGCCTGGATCATATTTGATGTACAAGATGGTTTTTCTACAAATATTTTTTTTATCAAGTTAAAATGAAATTATTTCTAAATTAGTAAATATTAAGTAAAATAAATATACATTTTATTTCAGCAATTGTTATGGGTATTTTTAGCTTTAAATTAATGATATTTCACCCATTGGTCACCTTGCTCTCTAAGATATTGCCATCGGCCATCAGTTGACCACTATAAATAATCAAGAAAACCTAAATAGCTTAAATCCAGCAGTATTTGCAGCGCTGAGCATTGTAGCTAGTCAATTGCGTGGCATCTGATTGAAAGCTATAGTGATTATTAGGGAGTGTGCTTTGCTCGCTTTATGTATTTAATATAGGCTATAGCGGACAGGTAAACATTGCTTAGTTTTAGAAGAGACAACTGTGTTTAAATGCTGAGTGAATGTGACAAAATATTTACTAGCTTTAAGCTTACAGTTAAATAGCCCTACTAAAACATTCTTTTGAAAACTTTCTGTTGTTTAATGCAATGTTTAATTAGATGCAGTGACATATAATGCCTATATGGATTTATAAAAAATAAATGGATTTATTGCTTGTGTTAGGCTACATGAGAAAAATATTTTACCTGATATAGGAGATTTAATGCGGGTGCGGGTAGGGTTGTGGTTTTTATGTCAAATGGGTCGGGTCGGGTGCAGGCTAAAATTAGTGTTTCTGTTGGATATCGGGTCGGGTGTGCTGTTAATAATTGCGGGTGTAGGGCTGGTGCAGATTTATCAAACAGGACCAGTGCAGGACTCTAATATATATATTTTTTTCAAACATGCTTAATTTTATATAGGTCTAGGAAATTTGTAATTTGTCACTGAATAAAAAATATTAATGTACAAGAAATACTAGTTTTTGAAGAGGAATGTTAGTGTAGCTCGGCCTCTTTACTGTATATATGCTGTTTATGTATATATATATATATATATATATATATATTTATATATAGAAAAATGCATGTGTTCCATCTAATTCTGTGATGTTATTTATTTCCCCTTTAGGTTAAATAATTGTAACTTAACTGACAAAAGCTGTTTAGCTCTGGCTGCAGTTCTTGGGTCAGATACCAATCTGAAAGAGCTGAACATGAACAAAAATAATCTCCAGGATTCAGGAGTGAAGCTGCTCTGCACTGGACTGAAGAATTTGAAGTGTAAATTGGAGATTCTGAGGTAAGTTGAGCCACAGGAGTCACATGACGAGAGTGAGGTACAAAGACTGACAGGACGATGCCGGTGGCAAAAGCGCAAGAAAACTTTATTGATAAAAGGTGCTATTTAAATATCCTAATTGAACCAAGGCCTAATCCTAAACCTTAGTTTGCTATAGTTGGCTAAGCCCTGTCTGTGAAACTGGGCCTAAATGTTGTCATTCCTGTTCTAGACTCTCTAACTGCAGTGTAACAGAAGAAGGTTATAAAGCTCTGGCTTCAGCTCTGAGATCAAACCCTTCACACCTGATAGAGCTGGATCTCACAGGAAATGATCCTGGACAATCAGGAGTGAAGGAGCTCAGTGATTTACTACAGGATCCAAACTGTCAACTGAAGACACTGAGGTGAGATGGGATGAAATAATTAACAAAATTAGTTATATGCAGGCTAAATATTCATAACAAATATATTATTTTAGCTATACAATAAGCTGTTTGTTGCATCAAAATGATCAAGATCAGATCAGATGCTGCAGGTTCTGACATGATGATGATAACCGTCAACAGTTTAGTTGTGATACAAGCTACAGGTCAAATAGACATTATGGGTCAGTATATGTGCTATTCTGGAGTATGGTATACCTTGCACAGTGCATGGTATAACATGCACAGTTTTGTTTTTGTGCACACTTCTCATTAAAAATTCTAGATAACCTTTCAGTCAAATTGTTTTCTGAACACAATTGTTTTCCATCAAGTCCAGGTTCACTGTATCTCTCTACAGCAGGGTCCTGTACCATGATGGTAGGTGAACAAACTCAGGGTTATAGGATTAGTTTCGAGTTGACAAAACCAAACCACTCCAATTCGGCTTTGTTGTTGTTACCATGATGCTGATCACCAACTTTCTCTGTCAACTCAGGCTTTGATCCTGAGTTTGTGGAGCGTGTGCATATGAATGCGTGACATCAGTGGTGAACAGCCAATCACATGCCTTGCAACAGAGAGAAACAATCTTTCACTTCTTGCAAGAGTCGGCGTGATTCAAAACTCTTTTGCTGAAAATGAAGAATTTAATAATACAAAAGAAATGATCTTTCTCTATCAGTGCAAGTGAAGTTTGTGATGTTAGTTTATATAGTTTGATAATATATAGCAATATAAACTCAAATATACAAAGTCACATGTAGTCATATTTAAAGAGTATATATACACCTTATTTATATTAAATATGATCTGTATATATTAATATTCATTGAAACTAAATGCTTAATAACAACTGTTAAACTAAACTTGCGTGTGTATGTAATAGATTAATAAAATTATAGATCATATAGTTACACAAATCATATAAATCATTAAATAATTCTAAGTAATTATCATTAAAACCAGACAATTTCATTATTAAATATTTGTTTTTGGGGGAGTGACTTTATTGTGTTGGGTGTGTTAGTGTCACTTATACCTTACATTTGATTGGTCCAATTTCAGTTTGAGATCTTTAATCCAGAACACGTCCTGCCCAGGAGCAGGTTAGCCGTGGAGTGTAAGTTACCATGGCGATGAACACCGGTAAAAGCCAAGTTACTGTCATGGTACCTAAAACCCAGGATTGGAGAAAACTAATCTGAAATTTACCTGGCTAGCCAGCTAATCCAGCTTCATGGTACAGGCCCCTGGTCTATGAGTCTCCAAATGTTCACAAACATGCAGTTTCACAAGCCAGATTTCTCTGAGGATGTTTCTCACTCCTCCTGCTTAAAAACCAGAAAGATCTCGAGGCCTTAATTTCACACTCTGTATTCATACTGAAAATCATGATCTAGTGAGCTTTTGCCCTTCTGCTCTGTGGGACATTTCTGTTCTTATGAGTTTGCTTTAGGACTGCGTGTCGCTCTAGTTTCTTTTAAATAACTCTATTAGACTTTGTTTTCAAGTATTTATATATTTGTGTATTTAAAAGTAAAAAAAAAAATGTTACATCTAAATAACTAACTAGAGCTGGTGTTTTGAACAATAATTAAAGGGTTAGTTCACCCAAAAATAAAAAAATAAAATTCTGTCATTATTTCTTGGTGTAGTAGTAAGAAATTAGATCTGAATGTGTCAAAAACCAAAGATATGATTGTTAATTTTAGTAAAAGAGCACTGGCGCTTCAACCTGTGGTCATTAATGGTACACAAGTGGATGTTGTGGAGGAATATAAGTACCTAGAAATGATTTTTTGACAAGTTGAAGTTTGACCAATATTCTGATGCAATTATTAAAAAGTTGCACTAGAGACTGTTTGTGCTGAGAAAGCTTAATTCTTTCAATGTACAGAAAGGTATCCTCAAGTCATTTTACAATTCATTCATTGAAAGTATTTTGTCTTTTTCTTTTATTTGTTGGTTTTCATCACTGTCTACAAAGAACAAAAATTGTTTGCAAGGTATTGTTAATATGTGTGCAGAAATTATGGGAGTTCCCTTACGAAGCCTCACATCTAACTATGAACAGAAAGTGCTGAGGATGACGCACAAAATAATTGGAGATAGCACACATCCGTTGCATTTGGACTCTGAGTGGATTCCCTTGGGACAATTAGGACAATTAGATGTTCTACAAAGCGTTATAAATTTACTTTTGTGTCTGAAGCAATTCGCTTATGTAATAAATTTGGCTGATTATTATTATTATGTTTTCTTTTTTTCCCCTTTTTTTATGTATTTAGATTTTTTGATTATTTTTGCATTATTTATCTGAAGCAACATGAGACTCTAAATTAATTGCCCCTAGGGGATAAATAAAGCTCTAAACTACACTAAACTTAATTACTCACCCTCATGTCATTCAGACACACCAATAAGACCTTCGTTCATCTTCAGAACGCAAATTAAGACATTTTGATGAAATCCGAGAGCTCTCTGACTCCTCAATAGATGGCAATTTAATTACCACTGTCAATGTCCAGAAAGGTACTAAAGACATTGTTAAAATAGTCAACGTTGTTCAAAATGAATTTTATGAAGTGACATTTTGTGCGCAAAAACAAAACAAAAATAATGACTTTATTCAACAATCTCTTCTCTTCCCTGCCATTCTCCTTATGCAGTCGATGCAGTAACACAGTGCAGGCTTCCGTGTTTACGTCCGAACGCCGGCTCATTATTGGCCAAAGCTGATCACATGAGACATGCGTGTGATTCTGACGCAGGAGCCGGCCAATAATGAGTCAATAATGAGCCTGGAAACGCTGAGTGTAAACAACATGAATGACACAGAAGAGAAGATATTGTTGAATAAAGTCGTTATTTTTGTTTTTGCGCCCAAAAAGTATTCTTGTCACTTCATAAAATTAAGGGTGAATGACTGCAGTCACATGGATTGTTTTAACAATGCCTTTAGTACCTTTCTGGACCTTGAAAGTGGTGGTTAAATTGCTGTCTATGGATGAGTCATATACTTCTGTGATTTTATCAAAAATATCTTAATTTGTGTTCTGAAGATGAACAAAGGTCTTACGGATGTGGAACAACATAAGGGTGAGTAAATAATGTTGTGGGTAAAAACCTGTTACTCCAGAGAGAGCTGAATCTGAGTGAGCATGAACTAGGAAACACACGAGTGAATCAGATCGCTGCTCTACTGCAGGATAAACACTGTCGACTCAACACACTGACGTGAGTATTGTTCATTTATTTAAAATATTACATTACTTTTCATTGTAATGTTACTGTAGCTGATATTTCCTCACGTATTTGAGTCAGAGCAGTTTTTTCTCAGCGTCACACAGAGCCACAACAATGTGAAGAAACATGACATCAAGTGTAAAATATTTGACTAAGACAGTTTGATCATGGGTCAATAATTATTTCAGTTACTGCAGAGGAAGATCAATGGTTTTCTTCCAGAGCTCAGAAAACTCTTCAAATAAGTGATAGACTGAAAAATCAGCTGCACTATAAACACAGAGATGTCTTTCCTAACTTTCACAGGTTAATTCTGTGTAAATTAAATATAAATGTGTATATATTGATGCTCTTTTTGAACATGACTTCTGAATGATTTACTGATTGCTGGTGTGTAACAAATTTGTGACATCAGAACTGTTCATAACTGCTTTAAATTTTCTGTAATATTTGTATTTCACAAGTTGTAAAATGTCTAATTTTGGTGCAGCTTATACTGTAACTTTTGAACAAGTACATTTCAAAAATCAGTGATCAGAATCTGCCTGTAGATCCACCGAAGGCAAGCTGAACACAAGTGCAGCTTTATTCAAATAAATGTGAACAAAATTAAAATAACAAAGAAACACTTGACTAAGAAACATGAACATAAACCAACAGCAGTTACAGGGAACAAAGACAGACAACAAGCAATGGTAACATTATGACTATACAGTACATACACACAGACACTAATAAACAAACAAGAAACACCTGAACACAATGAGCATGAACACAAGAGGTGTGTTCGACATCGGCTGTGGCTGGATATAACCGATCAGCGAGAGTAGCCGCGTGCAGGCGGGGAGGAGCTGAAAACAGACATCAAGTCGGACACTTTCTGCTTCCCGTATGACACTCGCACTGCATTTGCATACTTTATCACTGCTGAAGTGAAATAAATGCAATATTCGACTAATACACTGATGTTTCAGAGACATTTTCTTTCATGTACTGCTTACAGTGTCTGTTTTTACAAGAATAAAGTTCAACATGAGCATATATTATTTAAATACCAATGTAGCGGGGTCTACATTTTTTTTTATCAATTTTATCTTGATAAATATGACATAACATCACAACTACATGAGAAGAGTTTTAACTGTTATAAAAATTCAGATTTGTGAGCATAAGTGGAACACAAAACACACGTGATCGTTGTCATGCGGTGAATCCGGCCAATCGTGAAACAGCTGTGTCGTCATCATAGGTTGAGCAGCTCCTCTTCAGAAACTGTGCTGGCTGACTCAGACGGCTGATCTCTAATCGCTTTCACGGTACTTTGAAGCCATATGCGTCACAGTCACATGGTGTCTGCGCTGTCTCCAGTCGGACAAAATTTCTTACAGGCATAGACTGCTTTAAGTCAGCCACCTATCGGTCTGTACGGCGCTGCAAGAGCTCGAACAAGCCTAACGGTAGGTGTCCACTGGTGCAGGTCGGGCAGAGCAGAGCGAGCGTTTTCAATTCATTCCTATGGAAGTCAAGCTTCACAATCCCACAATGCACCTCGTGAGCATAAAGTTTGACTTCCATATGAATGAACTGAAAACGCTCGGTCTGCTGCACCTGCCCCGTGATAGTGGACACCTACTGTAAGTGTTAGGGTTAGACACATGAAACAAGGAACCAATCAGGGGTGCGTTTCCCGAAAGCATCATTGGTGAACCATGGCCGTAAGTCCCATTGAACTCTATTGGTAACGACGGAACTTGCGACCATAGTTAGCTTTGGGAAATGCACTCCAGAACATGACACATGAACAAGGGGAGCACATGACAAGATCACATGAGGAGCACGACTGTGAGAATTATAGGCATGAAAAAATTAAACAAAAATTAAAACAAACAAACACAAACATGAATTAACAAACTAATTATGTAATACTTACCTACATTCTCGTTTGAGTAGTCGAACGATCCAAAGAAAACATCTTTAAAGCAGAAAAAAGTCACTTTTAAAATAAGATCGGATTGATCGTATTTCAGCTGTTCTCGAGTCAACAAATCAGTGAATCAATGATCCGATCGGAGGGAGTCTCCAGTGAACTGAACTGTGGGATCCTCTGACTGAGTGTGCGACTGTCAGTTATTTGTGAACTAAATCTGCTGTAAATGGTGATCTGTTTAAACCCACTGAAATGCTTTATTCAGTTCCAGGATTTCATTTTTTTTTTTTTTTTTTTTTTTTGGCAGCCTAAAATGACTGAATTTTCAGTGGCTTTTCTCAAAATTTGTGGCAATATTTGCAGTATTTCTTGTTGTTTTGCGGTGAAAATATACCACAGACAACATTCTTTATACTTTTCTGACCTCAAGAACCATTGCAGGACTCCAGACTATCATTTGAGGACAGTCCCATTAAGTTCTAGGTGGCACCAGCCCCTGAGGACTGACAGTAAAACACTGAGCTTGAGTTGAGATGCAGATAATATTAACTTTTATTATTATCATTCATAATGTCTAAATATAAATTAATAAATGAAGAGTTTGGTCCCAAAACGCTATAACTCCATTTTGATTAGTTTGAGTAAAAAGCCGTTTTCTTTACCAAGAAAGTGGCAAGATGAAAATTACAGTTTTCTGTTTCAAACTTTCACATAGCATTTTTTGTTTATAAAAACATTACAAATTCAAATCTACATTTTGATTTTAAAAGGTTTATTATAAAAACAAATTATTTTTTCCCCAAAATGCAAAAAATCCATGACGTTTTTTTTTTTTCAAAATGCAATTAATCCATCAATATAAAAGTTATTTTTCATATTGAAAATACACAACAAAGTAAGTTGATTCACATATATGACAGCGTCTGAACTTTGTCAATACTAATCTTATATACAGGCATTTGACTAAAAATACATTCAGCCGTCGCTCCCATAAATGAATTCAGCGGGTCATCTTGTTAATGTTATAAATTAATTATTTGTCATTACAGATTAAAGAGTATCTGGCGCCACTGCAAGGTTAAAGGTGCCAAAGAATGCTTTTTCAAAAGATGTAATATAAGTCTAAGGATTCTCCTGAATGTGTCTGTGAAGTTTCAGCTCAAAATACCCCATAGATTTTTTTAAATAAATTTTTTTAACTGCCTATTTTGGGGCATCATTAACAATGCACTGATTTACACTCGGCGCCGCCCCCTTAAATCGCGTGCTCCCTGCCACACGAGCTGTCGACTATATTACAGCGCATTTACAAAGTTCACACAGCTAATATAACCCTCAAATGGATCTTTACAAGATGTTCGTCATGCATACTGCATGCATGCGTCGAATTATGTGAGTAAAGTATTTATTTGGATGTTAAAGTTTTATTCTGAGTGAATTTGAGGCTGTCCTCCGTGGCTAACGGCTAATGCTACACTGTTGAAGAGATTTATAAAGAATGAAGTTGTGTTTATGAATTATACAGACTGCAAGTGTTTAAAAAATGAAAATAGCGATGGCTCTTGTCTCCGTGAATACAGTAAGAAACGATGGTAACTTTAACCTCATTTAACAGTACATTAGCAACATGCTAACGAAACATTTAGAAAGACAATTTACAAGTATCACTAAAAATATCATGATATCATGGATTATGTCAGTTATTGCTCCATCTGCCATTTTTCGCTGTTGTTCTTGCTTACCTAGTCTGATGATTCGGCTGTGTGCAGCTCCAGACGTTAACTGGCTGCCCTTGTGTAATCCCTTTCATAATGTTGGGAACATGGGCTGGCATTATGCAAATATTGGGGCGTACACCCCGACTGTTACGTAACAGTCGGTGTTATGTTGAGATTCGCCTGTTCTTCTGAGGTCGTTTAAACAAATGAGATTTATATAAGAAGGAGGAAACAATAGGGTTTGAGACTCACTGTATGTCTTTTCCATGTATGAACTCTTGTTATTTAACTATGCTGAGGTAAATTCAATTTTTGAATCTAGGGCACCTTTAAAATAAACACATTTACAGAGTACATTGGTATTAAAAACGGCTTTTGAAAACTGTTCATGATTCAGTTTTGTGGACCGTGACAGAAGTTTGATGCTGTCGTGGAACAAGCAACAGCTTGACCGAGTGCCTCATCTTCTTCATCTCCTCACGTAATGATTACATTTCGATGACTTGCGTTTCTTCCCCAACAGAGAAACCACCACAGGTCATCAGTGCCATCAAAATTATTCATTTTTCTGTTTTTGTTGATTACAAAGTACAAAGCAGATAAGGAAAACTAGGATGCCGGGTGTATTCAGAGCGCCGCCATACTGCGTGGAATGGTGCGCTGTGATTGGTTGAGCGGATATATCGCGTTCTGCAGTAAAAGGAGACTGGCGTTTGCCGCGTTTTGGAAAGAAAGGGAGGAAACATGACAGAATAACATGACGGATATTGCATTTTACGCAAAATTAATAAATGACTTATCAATACCAACCAGTTACAATACTGATTTTGGCAGAAACTCATTTTTTTTAAAACAGCGTTTATCGTGTTTTGGAACCAAACTCTTCACATATTAAAAAAATATATACTAAATATACTAGAGTGTGTGGAAATGGCAATAAGCCAATAAGTGCAGTGAATTCAAGCACTTTCTTCCCAGCGCTGTGTAATAATGGTGTCATGCGATCGAGATCGTCCCGCTGCTCTGAGCTCCCGTCGCGCTCTCTTTTATTGATCCGAGCAGATAAATGCTCCGAGCTAATTAGCAGCTCAAACGAGAAGCACAGATTCACTCCTCTTTTGTTTGGTTTGTCCCATGAAGCTCTTCTAGATCGGTCATCACAAGCATGCAAGGCTATTCTTTCTGTTTTTGGTATTGAGAAACAGCCTTTCTTTGAGTAAATGCATGTTACGATTACGTCACGTGACGTGTCTGAGCCCAAAATCTGTGGAAAACTCGCAGCAATTAAGAAAAAAAGCAAGCTCCCCAGAATATCGCATAGTTTGCTTGATTTTTTGTAACAAATTCAGCTATTGCAGAATTGTGAAATCCTGGAGGGACTGTTTAATGCGGAAACGTCCACAGTGATATGCTTACAGATCGAGATCTCGACTCAAACACCCACGTGTCTCATTTCTACATGACATGGATTTTTCTGTGTCTGAGCCAGAGAAAGCAGTATTGTTATTTCTGTGTTACAAATATCTAAATTATCAGGGAAGTACTGAGATAAAATGTTATAGTTGGGATATAAACACGGAAGTCTACGTTAGTGATCAAAACAGAGCAAATCACATTTTAAAACTAACTTTGCGCTTCAAATAATAGTTCTATTGATTACATCGTTACGGCACTATAGAATCAAGTGACTTTAAAAATGTATTTGACATTGAATGATTCATTCAAAAGTTTTGTTCAAAAACATTGATTCATCCAGAAATGAAGTAGTTATGAGTGAGTCATTGAATCACTCATTCAGAACCATTTTTTTTTTAATAATTCAATTAATATTTTTTTTAAATACACTGCAGCAATTAATATTTTGTTCTCTAGTAAATAATTTTATTATTAAGTTATTTTGTTTAGTTGTCTGTTCAGAATCATGGGAGAATCATGATCTCAATTTGAAAAGAAAAATGTGATTCTCATTTTATCCAGGATTGTGCAGCTCTAACACAAATTAAAATAACGTGTTCTGCATTTAGCCCTACGTGATGTCTGTTTTTATATTGTTTGTCAACATATAAATATAAATATTTTATAATATTAAATTTATTTATATAAATGGCTTATCAACAATTTCAAACTAAACATTAATCAATCAGTACTTTTTACTTAAAATCCAAGATGGCCTCCAAGTGCAGGGGTGGTTTGTTAGGCTCCACACTTGCCCCTTTGTTTGATCTTTTTTTACAGTCATTTTTGATCTTATTTGGAGTTTTTCAACAATTTCTTATCAACACTAAAGAAATCTTCGGCCAAGGATGGACTTTAAACGTTGGAAAGAGGGACAACGAGTCTTGTTGCATATGGCTGCTTTGTTTGTGGTTCCTGATAAGTCCATGTGGTTTTGCTCTCAGTGCTACTGGAAATGAAACTCGGACTACGTTTGTCAAACTCATGCCCATGGTTGATGGACCAAAACTGAATTTCATTAGCCAAGGATACCACATTATTTATTCTAACTGCTGGCAAAATAATCATCATCAAGGAAAAGAAAGTCATCATCATGTCAAGAGAAGCAAATGGTATGGTCCAAAAGTTTTACTGATTCTTCTCCTGCTCAGCGGTGACATACAGATGAATCCAGGACCATCAACAAACCAACATACAGCTGAACTAGTAAGTGGATTTACTGAGTGTAATCCAGGCTGCGGTGTAAACAGTGGTGCAGAGATCAGTGGACTATCAGGGTGTAAGCTGGGAGATGTTGGGTGTTTGGCCAAACTACCCTTGGATATCTTACATGATGTGTCCATGCTTGAAACATCAGAGCTCTGTATTAGTGCTGTCCTTGATTCAGAGAGTTGTGGTGAGTCAAAACCATCCCTTATCTGTGAACAAAGTAATGTGTTGTCTGAAAGCTTAAAGACAAAAGGAGCCATCAACCATGCTGCACAGAAACAGAAAAAGTTTAAATTATTTCAGACTGTAAACCATGCCAGAGTGATTTGGGATTCAAAACTCAAACCAAAGGGTATTTTAGGGGGGCACCTGAATATCTGAAGTATCATATCAAAGATGGATCAAGTTGAGCATCTGCTTATGAACTCGAACCTGGACTTTTTAGCATTGAGTGAAACTTGGTTGTCTACCAGTACACCAACATGCATGATTGATGTTCCTGGTTATAGCCGTTATATAAAAAGGATAGACCATCACGAAGAGGAGGGGGAGTCATGATTTATATTAAGGATACTTTTAAATGTGCTGAAGTGAAACTAGATATTGCTGGATT